>NW_020884940.1:3440198-3489529 GCF_003945725.1 Corapipo altera | reverse complement strand
CGGACACTCGGCACCCACGGGATCTGAGCATTCGTGGGCACCCACGGGCACCCAGCACCTGCTGGCACCGGGCACCCACAGACAGACGCCGAGGACCTGTGGGCACCAGTAGTCCAGGAGCACCAGGCACCCACGAACAGACACCGGGCACCCACAGATGGACACTGGGCATCCAGGGGCATCGGGCACCCACGGACACCCATGGACAGACACCAGGCAGCCACGGGCACGGTGCACACACGGACACAACCCCACACACGCAGGGACACCCGGACACACACCTGCACATGCACAGCCAGGTGTGCACAGATGTGCACACACACACTCGTGTGCAAGCCCACACACATCCTCACACAGCCAAAACACGGGAGCTGGGCACAACTCCCAGATCCCAGCACTTTGTGCCAGGAGTTCCCGAGGCTCCTGGCAGAGGGTTGGGGCAAGGAGCAGCCCCACAGCTCATCCCCACGTAGGGCTTGGTGTAGACACTGGAGAGAGGAGAAGTGGGTGGAAATTATCCCTGTAGCTCCTGGAATTTGGGACTGGGAGGGCCTGTGGGCACAAGGGGCTCAGCTTTGTGACATGGAGGGAGGAACAACCACAGCAGAACCCACGGCTCCCTCTCGCCTCCAGGAGGGTTTGGAGCCTTGTCCATGAAGTTGGGGAGATGTGACTTTTGCAGGGCAGCGAGTGGGGGAGATGGGGCATTTAAAAAGCTGGAGGCAAGAGTGATGCCAGCTGGGAATACAGCTGGGAATGCTTGCAGGCCGAGTGGGATGTGGGTCCGTGGGACAGGAGGAGATGGAATCTGGGTAACTTTGGGCCATGCCTGGGAGCAGGGAGGACTTGGCAGCCCCCTGGACTCCATCCCTCCCTCCCTCCACGCTGGCAGGGATTTTTCAAAGGAGCAGCAGGGAAGGTGCCAAATTCAGGAAGAGTTTGGTCCTAATTCCCTGGAAATCCCAGCCTACAGATTTTTTTTCCCTCTCCATTCTTTTCTCTTGGCCATGAGGATTTGCAAGGTGCTGGGTGCCCAGCCATCCGGCACTGCTTCCCAGAGGCAGGAATTCTCCCAGGAAATCCCCCTGAGCCCCCCACTCCTCCCCCTCCTCCAAGCCAGCAAAGAACTGCCATTAGAAATCCACTCTCCGTTTAAATTTAGATGCCTGCATTATCTTGAATTTGGATTTATTAATTATTTGCATCTGGTTCCTATCAAAAAAAAAAAGTTGAGCAATGCAGATGTCCTGATTTCGGCATCAGCTTGGGGGAGAAACACCAAATCCACGGCGTTTCCATTGTCTCCTTAAACAATGGCCCGTCAGAAGCAGCCGGGAATTACGATCCCGATCCCATCGCAGGGGTCTGACACAAGTTAAGCATCATCCAAGTTGCGTGAGCTCCTCTCCATGGGTGACTGCGGCTCATTTCCCTGCCGGAGAGATTAGTCTAATTAGCAGAGCAAATCTGGGTAAGGCAGGCTCTGGTAATTAGTAATCAGTGGGATGTTTCCACGCACTCTCTGTGCCTGAGGGGTAGAGAGGAGTTTAGAGCATGGCCCCGTTTTTTGGGAGCAGGGAGGACTTTGGAGAAGTCAAGGTGAATGGAGGTGGAGCTGCTGGTGGCACCGGTGGCTCTCACTCCTCACATCCCACTTGCCCATCAGGACCTTCTCTCCTGGGGGAGCCCAAGGATGGAAAGCAAAGGGACAGGGCCCGTGTGCCACCAAACCACCCCAGCCCCCCCTTTCCCTGTGGCTGCTGTCCGGGATCGTATTCCAAGTGATGGTGGTGGCCCTGGTGGCTCCTGGTTCTGTCTGGGATGTGTGACCTGAAGATGGGAAGCTGGCACGCTGCTCCTCCACAGCCTGGCCAGGTGATGCCTCCGTCAGCAGGTGCTTGGTGGAGGGGGTTGTGTGTTAACATTTCTTCTATCACATCCTTCACCTGGGAAAAGCAACAGAGGGAAACCAAGAGGAAAACTGCTGTGGAGAGAGGAACAGGGGCTGTTTCAGACCCTTGGGTCATCACACCTGGGCTCTTCTGTGCAAAGGTGAAAATCTGTCACCACCCCAGTGAAAACCAGGCGTGAGATCCCCCCTGCCCGGGACCAGAAGGTGATTCCCGCTGGGAAGGGGGATAATCCTTCCCACGCCGTGATAATTAGCATTACTGGGTTTATGTGGAAGCTTCTATGAGGGAACTTAATTATGATTGATTAATGGGTGTCCCCAGCTAAAGCTGGAGCTGCAGGGCCAGATTTTGTCACCGCGTTGGGAACACGCTGGTACCGGGGACACGCAGGGAGGTTTTATCCCTGGGGAATGAGCTCTGGACTGGGAGCTGCTGGTGGGTGCTGGGGTGGTGAGACCCCCAGGAAGATGCCAGCAGCTTGTTCTCCCGTTCCTTCCCTCTGGAGGTCTTTATGTGTAGCCAAGGGGAGGGAATTTGAAGTGAGGAAACAGGAAAGGAGGAGGCACCACACAGGTGGGAACGTGGGGTCAGAAGGATGAGGGATGCACCACACACTGGGACTGCTGCTGCTTTCCTGCTTTTCCTCTCCTCCAGCCTGGATGGGAGGTGGGATGAGGAGGGAGCTGGTGCCTGGGTGCTGCTCCCGTGGTCCCTCCTGCCCCGTGCCGGGGGCGGCGTTGGAGGTTGGGCTGAAAGGGAGTTATTTTTAAGCTCCACGTCTCGGCTCAGACTGTCATTCCCATTCTCCCTACCTTCCCAGTGGGTGGGGGAGCAGGGGGGGCTCCAGCAGCTCAGCACAGCCTTGGACCCAGAAGGTCTTGGCTGCCTGGGTCCCTTTTCCCTGCCAAGGGGGAATCTGGGGGAGCTCAGACCCCAGGAGCTTGGCCATCACGGGCTGCCTGGGGCTTGGATGAGGTGGAGGGGGCTGTGCTGTGCTCGGTGCTTTGGGGGTGGCCTTTGGACACTCTGAGGGCTTTACTGTGTGATTTCAAAATCCATTTATTCCCAAAATCAGGAGAGAGGCTTTAAAGTCACAATATTTTAGGAAAAGAAGAGAAAAAGGAGACGCTTTCTGTTTGTTGGGCATTTCTTGGGTGTTTCTTACATCTGGGGCAGGTCCCCAGGGCAATGTCCTGCAGAGGACCCACAGGATGGGATCTTGGGTGCAGGGTGGGATCGTAGCCTGGAGCAGGGCAGGATAATGGGAATATTCTCCCTGGGAAGATGCTGGGTGTTAAACCCCTGCTGTGTGGTGAAGGCTGTCCCACACCAAAGCCCTTCCCAGGTGTGAGCCAAGGAAAATATAAAGCTCCTGGAAGGATAACGGGTGAGGGGGATAAACCTGCAAGGTGAAGGCCCTCAGAGCTGCCCTTGGCCCTTTTCCATGAGGCAGCTCTCCAGCCCATCACCGAGCTGGGTGGCACCTCCTGTGGCACAGCACCAGGCTGGCACCACCAGGCACGAGCATTGCCCCTTACCCCGGAGGGAGATTTTGAGGCAAAATGTGATTTTTGGTATCCTGGCATGATGCAAATTCAAGCTGGCAGTGTGGTTGGGGCAGGGGTAGAGCATCCCTGGGGCACCCGCAGGAGGGACCCTTCCCAAATTCCACTTTACCTCCATCCAGCTCCGCTGCTGTTGGATGTGTTGGGATTTAGTGTCAAATTTTAGGAGCATCAGTCTGCGAAGGCGGTGGGAGAGGATTGAGGTGGGAGGATGGAGCCACCAAAGTGCCTTCGTGATGGGGGGGATTGCAGAAATATTTGGGTTTATTTTAATGCAGGCTTATTGCGGGGATTGGGAGCTTAACCTGGCAGCAGAGCAGCGCTTCATCCCGCTCTGGGTGGCATTTCCAGCTCCACACTGTCATTCCATGCTGGCATTCCTCTCCACTGGGAACCAGAACCTCAAAGCTGATCCCGGTGAACCGCTGCCTGTGGGCTGGAGGGAGGTGCCTGGGAATACCTGCCTGTCCCCCTGTCCTGGCAGCACCCCCAGGACCCCCATTCCTGCACTCCAAGCTGTGTCTGATGCTGCTGCTCTGACGTTGGATGGATCCATTCCCGGGAATGCCACAGCTGCGGGGTGCAGGAGGGGATGGCAGCGCTGGGTTTTGTATTTCTTTTTTTTTTTAATTATTTCTCTTTTTTTTTTTGGAAAGGGCTTATATAACCTTGGGGATTCTATTAATAAAAATAATGGTTTTGAACTCTGGGAACAAGCAGCCCCAGCAATGAGCAAGGAAATGCTCCAAGTTCAGAATGCAGCAGAAGGGAGATAAGGGACAGGCATTCCTGGCAGGAATAGTGGCCAGGGGCTGAGCAGGGGGAGAAGGGATTCCCTGCCTGAAGGCAGATCATCAGGATTTGCCTGTGCCTCATGTCCTACACCTCCCAGTGCCCAGGGAAAAAGAGAGGAGGTGGGAAGGGGGTTGTTTCAGCCCCAGTGTGGGGTGGGTGAGCACCTCTCATCCTCCTGCACCCGTTTTTAAACATCCCAGATTCCTCAATTGAACCCCAGGCTGCATCCAGGGCAAAAGTGTGGGAAGAGCAGCCCAGGTGAACATCACCTGGACCCAAAGTGTTGCCCAGGATGGGACCTGGGGGATGCTCCTGGCCCTCATGGGTGGGATTTGAGGGATGCTCATGGTCCCCACAGACAGGATCTGAAGGGTGCTCATGGTCCCTGTGGACACTGGCCTTGGCTCCACAGGGGCTTGGGGGGAAGTGATAGAGGAGGTAACAGCAGATTTGGGGTTAAAGAGGCACATCTGAGGCTCAGGCCCAAAACAGGAGGTGGCTGTTGTGTGTTCAGTGTGACTTTGGGGTCATGAGCCCTGGGGGGGTTCATGTTCTCCCCCCAGCCAGTGCCAAGGAGCCTTTGTTCTACTCTTGTGACTTAGGGGCTCTTTCTCTTTTTAATCCCTAAGTAGCCAGCGAGGCATATAAAGGATTTGCTATAAAATTAAGAGAGGTTAAAGCCAAGGTGGCAATTAGAGAAAGCTGGGACATAACCTAAATCAGGGCATTTGGAGGCAAAAAACCCACAGCCTTTGGGATGTGTTGAAGTGTCCAGTTGTTTCCCTTTAATATAGAAATATTTAAAACCTCATTTTCCCATTCAGGGTGAATGTTGCTTTAGGTTTATTGTGTTTCCCCTTTTGCCATGTGGGATTATCACCTTGTTTCCCAGAAAGGCTTAACACACCCCTCAGCAGTGGCCTGGGGTTTGGGCTGGTTTGTTTGGGACTTTATTTTCTTTTTTTTTCCTCCCCCTTAAATCTCCCTTATTCAAGTTGTCACAGCTTGACAGCCTTGTGCCAGGAACACACTGTCATCCTGAAACTCATATCTTTAATTCCTTCCCTCTGATGCTGATAACACCTTAAAATGATTAAGACTAGGAGGGGGGGAAAATGTAATATCTTATTTTTTGCTATTTGGATGCTGACCACTGACTCTCAGCACTTCATTCATCTCAGGAAGTAGAACTGGAGTGGTCACCCCCTTCCTCCCAGGGGTTCTCCTGAGGTTTAATGTCTGGATTTTAATCTGAATATCCATGGCTGGGTGTTGTCCAAACCTTTTTCTTGTCCATTGGAGATGCAGTGGTGTGACAAGCCCCCTGCCACAGCATCCCTTGGCTGGGAGCCACCCTGCAGCTCTCTTTGGGATGTTCCCAAGGGCAGCATTCCCATGCTGGCAGTGCCAGGAGACACGGGATTGGGCTCGGACGCTCTGCCCTGCTCCAGCCCCAGTGCCAGTGCTCGCAGCATGAGTGACACAGATTCCTGTCACCATGAGGTTATTTATATTTTTTTAAAGATGTTTTTGGTCTGGGACATGTTCAAGGTATGTTTTTGGCTTCCCAGTGTCGTGGGGCACCACTTATCCCGTGCCCAGCTGACACTTCCTACTGGGCTGGGCACCAGCTGCTTTGGGCAGCAGCTTCCACACCTTTTTGCTCCTCTAGGAAAGAAGGTGCTGGACAAAATGGAACACTGTAAATCCCTGTAAATCCCTGGATGTGGAGTTTTATGTTGGTGTGTGCAAGGACAGGACCCTGGGGATGCACTGAGCAGGTCAGGGGAAATAGGAGACAGCAGTAAATTTGGAAAAACATCTCTTTTGGCTTAAATTCCCTGTGTGTGCTGGGTTGGTGGGTCCTGTGGTCTGATGAGTGGCTCGGGGCTGATGGGATGTTGGTTTAGGATTTTGGGTCATGCTTGGATCACAAGTGGGGCATGTCCAGGGAGTGGCAGCGCTCGGAGGGCTCCGGGTGTGTCTGTGTCAGACCTTTGGGTTTCCACGGGCCTCAGTGTCCCCGGGGGATGAACAAACAGCCCCTTCCCTCACTCCTGTTCAGGGAAACTGGGTGGTGGCATTTTCTGCAGGTGTTGCAGGACTGGGTGACCCAGGACAGGTCACTTGGGCCCTGATGCCAGCAATGGTTCTGTGCCAGATGTGGCACAGTGGGGTCCCTGCTGTCCTCGCTCTCTGCACGGCCCAGGGGTTTAGAGGGATGAGTCTGGGGGCTTTAGGAGCACCATTGGAGGGGACTCCTCAGCCCTTCACAGCTCCTGAGCGGGGAGAGAACTGACTCGAGGAAAACAGGGAGCAAGGGGGGAGAGCAAAGCTGCTGCTCCCTGACATGGTGTAACCTGGGAGCAAGGGGGGAGAGCAAAGCTGCTGCTCCCTGACATGGTGTAACCTGTGGGCTCGGTGTCCTTCGTCCTCCTGGCATCCCTTGCTCCTGGTATCCCTGTGTCCACGATGTTCCTGCCATCCCTGTGCTCCCACTCTCTCTGTGGTCCCCATGTTCCCGGCATCCCCGTTCTTCCCATGTTTCTGGCATCCCTGTGCCCCTGGTGTTCCCATGCTCCCCATGTTCCAAGCATCCCCACGCTCCTGGTGTCCCTGTGCCATTCCATGTCCCCAGTACCCCCACACCACTGGTGGCCTTGTGTTCCCCATGTTCCCAGCATCCCTGTGCTCCCGATGTCCCCGTGCCTCTCTGTGCTCCCAGTACCCTTACGCTCCCGGTGTCCCTGTGGTTCCCATGCTCCTTTTGTCCCCGTGCTCCCAGCACCCTCACATTCCCAGTGTCCCCCTGTTCCCCATGCTGCTGCCATCCCCATGCTCCCAGCATTCCAGGCACACGGACTCTCAGTGACACCTTCTCCTCCTCCCACCCCGCAGGAAGAGCGGCCGAGCCGGACGAGACGATGACCGTGGAGAGCACAGAGACCAACGGGCCCCTGCGGGAGCCGGAGCTGGGGGGTCCCAAGGCTCCGGTGCCCCCCGTGCCCTCGCGGCGCCGGGGCCGCCGCCTGCGGCGCAAATCCCCCCCGGAGAGCCCGGTGAAGGGGCAGCTCCGCATGCGCTCGCCGGCCGGAGCCTTCGTCATGGTGGGCATCTCGGTGGTCCTGGTGGGCATGACCATCGCCGTGGTGGGCTACTGGCCCCACCGGGGGCACGGCGGCACCGGGGCCAGCGCAGGCAATGCCAGCGTGGCCGGGGACACGAGGAGGGAGGTGGCAGCTGCGCGCCACGGACCCCACAGTGAGAAGCTGAAGCTGATCGGCCCCGTCATCATGGGCATCGGGCTCTTCATCTTCATCTGCGCCAACACGATGCTCTACGAGAACAGGGACATGGAGACACGCCAGCTGATGCAGAAGGGGCTCTACGGCATGGCCGGGGGGCTCCCCGAGGGCGCCGGCCCCGAGGACGGGCACTGCCAGCACGGGGATGGCCCCAAGGCCAACGCTGAGTGCGTGGAGGGCTGTTACCAGGTGGACCTGTCCTGCCAGCCCTGCCCCGGCCCTGGCAGCAAGTGGTCCGACTGCTACGGCCCCAATCGGCTCCAGGCCATGGCAGAGTTCCTGCAGCACCCGGCGGGATCCCCTGCGGCCTCCCTGCACAGCCTCCGCTCGGGCGCCTCCACCGAGGCCAACCTTGGCCTCCCGCGCTGCGCTGGGGCCGAATCCCTGCTCTGCTCGGCCGTGGGCGCCCTGGCACTGCCCGTCATCAAGCTCAACAACTGCCTGCTGGACGCGGCGGCACGAGGGGCTGGTGGGAGGGTGGGCCCTGCTGAGCTTCCCCCCGAAACACCACGGCCTTCCCGGGCCCCACTCTCCATTGGCGACAGCGTCACAGCCTGTGGCCAGGACTGTGGTGGTGGTGGTGGTGGTGGTGGTGGTGGTTACACCGTCATTGACATGGATGGCGGGTGCCCCGCTGCGGAGCTGGTGGCAGCAGATCTCAGCCCCGACGCGCAGCTCCACACCCCGGGACACTCCAAATCCCTGGACCTCGGCCGGCCGGGGGTGCTGCTGGTGGCCCCCATGAAGGACCGTAAGAACCGGAGCTGGCCCCGGCTGGACCACGTCAGCCTGGTGGGCTATGCCAAACTGGAAAGCACCGGCGAGTCCTCGGACCGGCTGCTGGAGCCCAGCGAGCCCCCGAGCCGGGCAGAGCCCCGGCCCAGCTCCTGGGTGGTGGGCACAGAGCAGGGCACGCAGGTGTGACATCCCTGGGGACCACGACATCACAGTCCCTCATCCTGGCCCCCAGAACCCACCAGCGGCCCCGAAAGCCCCTCTCCAGGAGGGGTTTGTTTTTAAGCAGATGCCAAGAGGAAGATCCTGACGCGCCGCTCCCAGGGGAGGACTCGCCTGGGGTGGGATGTCCTTCCTGGTGGATGCCCTTGGCCTTACAAGCCCTTCTCCTGGTGGCTTTTCTGGAGGAGCCCCCACTTTAAGACCCAACAAACTGTGGGATGGGGATGTGGGGGTGAGCGAAGCCTCACCAGCCCCTGCAGCACTTTATTTCAGTGGGGTTGGGGTGGGGGGATGATCTGGGGAGTGGTGGCCACTTGTCCAGTGTCAGCCCACCAGAAAATTTGCTTGCCCAGAGCACGTAAGCCCAACAGGGCTATTAAATATTACCTGGATGCCACGTGGTCCTGCCTCGCCTCCTCCTATTCCCAAGGGATCCTCAGGGTGGGCAGCGCCAGCAGTAGCCGGTCCAGAGGATCTCCAAGACCTTGTGCCCCCACCCAGGCTGTGCTGGAGAAGGGATGCTCCATAACCAGCTGCTGAATATTTGCAGGATGAGGTGATAAGCTCAAGGTTTGGATTTATTTTTTTTTTTGTAGAGGAGGGATGCCAAAGGGATGCCCAGGGAGCTGCAAGGTGCTGCTGCCCACCCAGAGCGTGGCAATTCCCACAGCCTGTCTGGGGATCCAGGATTTTTTGTGCTGGTTTTTGGTGGGATGAAGGGTGCAGGAGGAGGGATGTGAAGGGGCAGTGAGGTGGGCGAGTGTCAGTACTGGTTTTTCCAGGTCCCCTTTGATGCTGTCATGTTATTTGGTGCCCTTTGGATGCAGAACAGGAGCTGCACAGGATGAGGCCGGAGAGGTGGGAGCTGGGGGTTCATCCCATCCTGTTCTGCTCCCTCCAGCTCTGAATGGCTGAAATACATTTTATCTGCATGAAATATTTGGGATCTTTTATTCCTGTCTCTGCTTCTGCCTCTCTCTGGCCCGAAGTGAGCACAGAGCATCAGACCTTGCAAACTTCGGAGTCAACATCCTTCTCCAGAGCAAAACATCCCAGCAGAACGGCTGGGGAATTGCCTTTTCTGGCAAAACCCCCTCTTTTCTCGAAAAGCAACCTCCCACAGTGGGTTTTTTTTCCTGCTTTACAAGGAAGAGCTGCCTCTGTTTCCCTCACAGGGAGGTCAGAACCAGCATCCCCCTGAGCAGGGGACAGAGACGGGGCCGACGGCTGCGGTTTGGGGCCGGTTGCATCCCGAAGGATCTGCTGGCAGCGATACCAGCCCACAGCTCAGCTCTTTGTTTGGCTGCTTAATCTCAACATTATTTAGGCACTGGTTCAGTGCAACAAACAGCAACAAGAAAAAGTCACCGGCGGGGTCTGCCCTGGAGCAGCATCCCAGGGGAAGGGCCAGGAGGTTGTTTTTGTCCGAAAATAACTTTTTATTTGGGCTCAACCAGCTGCAGCCAGAGCTCAGGCTGGGCCCTGGGCCACGATTCAGGAACCAGCAGCAAGAAATTGGAGCCTGAAGCACCACAAGGAGCTGCACCAGGAGCTACTGGGGGGTTTTGTTTTCATTTTTTTCCTTCGTTTTTTGGCTGGGGCTCAGCTTGACTGTGGGAAGTGGCTGGATCACAGGGGAACCTGCGTGGACCACGTGCCCACTCCAGCATCCTCCTCCTGCCCCATCCTCCTCCTGCCCCATCCTCCTCCTGCCCAGCTCAGCAGCGTCCTCCAGGGAGGCACTTCTGAGCCACGCTGGGATTGTTTCAAAATGCAAAGCTGCTTGATTAATTAATCTGGCAGGGTGAGATGACCCGTGCCTTCTCCAGGGAGAGCATCATCTGTGCATCCCTCACTTTCAGCTCTGGCTGTGGACACCGTTTCCAGAGAATCTGTGGGATTTTAACAGTGCTGGATTCAGAGGATGGATGCCGTGGATGCTGTCCCCACAGCCTGCTGGCAATAAACTGGGCAGGGATGGGGCTGGTTTAGAAAAGAAATTAAAAGAGAAAATAGAAATATCCCCCCTGGATGGATCCCTTGGCTGACCCTGCTTGGCTGCAGAGGTGGGAAGTGAAATCATCCTGGAAGCTTGGAAGATCTCTCACTGTGCAGCCTGTGAAGGGCAATGCTGGGTGGTCTGTCCTGCCCAGGAACGGGCTGGATACACTATGGATTAAATATCCAGCTGCTCTCACCCACTGGAATATCCCATCCCAGGAGGTGCCCACTGCAGAGGAGATTCCTGCCAACAGAAGAGGGATTTTACCAGAAACACCAGCAAAGAAAATCAGGCAGTTATCCCAAATACCAACACGTCCAGCCTGGCCAGGACTTACCCCGGGGTCCCTTGGGCCAGAGGATGGACACTGGAGCAGCCAGAGACCCCACTAATTGCAGTTACCCCCCACCTCAAAGGGTTGGTGCATGGCTATGGGGCAAAATGTGGAAAATGGGTTTGGGGGAAACCACTGCCATAGGCTGTGTGTGGGACAGGTGCCCTGGGAGGGTGCAGACCCCACTGAGGGCTGTAAGAGGGTCTCCCATGCCCAGGGACACCCCAGTAGTGCTGCTGGGGCTCCAGATTTGCTGCTGGGACACCTCCATCCCCCATGGAGGGGCTACAGGTTGCAGGGGGGGTTATTAACACTCCCCCAAGTCTCTCAAACAGCTCTACAAGGAGCTGGGGCCGAGGACGATGCAGCTCCAATGGGGCAGGTTTGGTGCCAGCCCGAGAAACACCCTGCAAAGGAGCAAAAAGTGGGGGATGGAGAGAGAAGGGCCGCGCCAAAAAAACGTCAGCTCCAAATAGCAAAGGATCCAGACCCAAACCCTGGAGCACAAGAGCCACGGGCACACGAAATCAGCCACAGCCGGGGACGATCAGCTCCCACCCCGCACCTGATGCTGCTCAGCCCTGGGGCTGGTTTGCAGCCCTTCCTGCCCTCCCTCCTCCTCTTCTCGGAGTCACAGTCATGAGTCTGCTCGGTCGAGGAGTCCTTCCTTAAGATTTAAGGTCCGTGGGAAGGCGGGGGCTCTGCTCCGGGCTCTGCTCTTGCAGTACCCCGGGGAACGCCGAGGCTGCGGCGTTATTTGGGGTGAGCGATGCCGGCCGTGAATCTGCCGAGGTGTTGGGAAGATGAAGTGTCGGGGACAGTGTGACCTGTGCGAGGTGACGGTGCAGCCCCTCCTGCTTAAAGATGACCCTGGTGGGTGTGGGGAGCTGAAAACCTCTATGACCTTTCGGCAGAGTACACAGGGTGCTGCTTTTTGTTGCTTTGTTTTAAAAAAAACCGAGGCAATAACGTGTACAAAAAGCCTCTCTGCTTTGATGAGCCAGCACTGAGCCGAGGGCACCCATCCTGGCACTTCCCAGTATCTGAGGGAGCCGGGATGAGGCTGGAGCTGGGGTGGGTTTGGGGGTAGTTGCTTAATTTTGGTTTTTCTTTATTTTTTGTGGGTGTGGGGTGTCCTCCACAGGTTCATCAGCACCCCAGGAGCTGCACATTTCTCCTGCTGCAGAAACGGGCTGAGCAATGGGGGATGGTCCCCCTGGGGCTGGTCCAGGTGGGATGGAGTGAACTGAGCTCCAAAACCAGAGTCCCCCCAGTGCTATCAGTCGTTGAGTGGCAGGAGCTGGAGCCCAAATCTCCAGGGCTTTGGCTTGGGGTCCGTATGGAACCACTGGGGGCAAAAAGGGGGAAAGAAAGGAAAGGGAAAGGCAAAGGAAGGGATGCCCACAGACTTGAAGGTGTCTTGCAGTGGTGCTTTCTCGGGGGCTTGGGGATGGAGCAGGAATGAACACAATGCTGTGGAAGGAGAGGTCACTCCCTGCCTCTGGCTTTGACTTTTCCCTCATGCCTCAGTTTCCCCAGTGAAGGAGCTCAGGGCTGGGCTCAGTGTGTCCAACCTGGCCCATTGCAAATGTAGTTTCTCCCTTTCAACCTTATCCCAGACCCTGAATCCCCCTGGGCTCTCCCGGTTGGAAGTGAAGGAGTCACCCCACTGCTGCAATTCCCCCTGGAGCCCTGAGGGCACTGCACTGACCCCCTGAGAACACAAGTGGCTGCTGAGCCCCTGAAATGGGAGGAACAACCCAAAAATAACCGAGGGCTGGAACAAACTGGAGTTTGAATGGGAACTTTCTCCTCCCGGTGTGACGGCTGCTCCTCTGGGATGGAGATATGAGGAAGGACCAGGGATGAGTGATGAGCTTTTGTGGCTCCTTCCCAAATGATGGGACCCCCAAGAGGGAGGCATCGCCTTTGGTGGGGGATCTGGGGGCTGGAGCTGGCACAGGGCCACCCAGGAGCTGGGACTGGGCCCCCAGGAGCTGTGGGGAGTTGCTGCTGCCTCCTGCGGGGCCGGGACAGGGGCTTGGGGTTTGGGGTTTTATTTATTTGCATCTGCATTGCCATGGTGTTTGTTTGTCTAATATTTTCCCTTGCTTGTAGCCAGGCAAAATGCCACAGCAAAGTTACCACACACACACACACAGACACACACCCTGCTCTGGCTGTCAAGGGGGTAACCCTGAGCTTGGGACACCCACCCCGAGGGGCTGGAATGGGGGAGCTCTAAGGAAAAGCCTTTCTAGGTGTGGTGGTCCCCTGGCTGACGGCCCCAGGGCTCGGTGGCTGAGCAAAGGGTTGTGGTGGGTGTTTGCTGTCCCTGTGCTTGTCCCCCGGGAAAATGAGCTGGGGACACAGTTCCCCCGGGAATTTTGGGGGGGCCTGCAGTGTGCCCTGTGCTGGGGGTGTCCCTTCACTGGTGATGGACACGCTCCTGCTCAGCAAACTGTTGTGTCTTGGGTGGATGGGCCGTGTGGGAGCAGGTCCCACCGATGTCCCTGCAGGGTGTCCATGACAGGGAAGGGCTGGGAGCCCCTTGGGGACCATTGTTAGCCCAGTGTCCCCTCACCACGAGGGTCCCAGGGCTGATGATGTTCTTTCAGGCCACACCCCCCTATTGCCATGAGAGCTGGGAGCCGTGGGATGGACTGGGATCAGCTTGGAGCCGCTCCCTGGGCAGTGCTGAAGTGGGGACACAGCTGATGCCCTGGCTGCTGAGCAGGAGACTGACACCCCAAAGTGCAGCTGAGCAGAGGGATGAAGCCATTTCTTGGTTGTTTACCCCAGACACGCTGGGCTGGGGGCTGTGGTCTGTGCCTGGCTGTCACATCACACCAGTGCCTTGTCTGGAGGCACTGGGAGCTCCACAAACCCCAGCTCCCCGAGACAGGGCTGTTTTTGGCATGACCCTGATGGGGTTGGACAGGGCAGGAGCCACAGCCTATGCTGGCCCAGGGAGATAATGTGACACACTCAGCTCTGCTGCGGAGCTGGGAGTAAATTACGGGAGTAAATCCCGACCCTGACACGTTCCGGGAAAGCAGCTCCAGTGGTGGCAGATTCCCAACTCTCCGGGTCGGTTTCTGGGGCTCCTTTGTAAGTTTGGCTTTACAGCATGTTCAGATTTAATACTTGGAGAGGCTTGCAAGCAAACAGGCCCGGGGCAGGGTGGGAGAGGTGATGGCTGTGTCTGGAGCGATGGGAATTCGTGGGGCTTTTAGTATCTGACAGGAGCCACGTCCCCCTTCCCTTTCTGCCTCTTGGGGAACTGAGGCACGGGGGGTGGTACCACAGCAGCCCCAGGGCTGCCCTTGCCCCCAGGGCTGCTCTTCCCAGCCAGTTCCCAATCTCCAGCAGCCCTAACTGGGCCAGCTGGCTTTTGTTCTCTGTCAGGCTGGTGGCCAAGATGCCCTGTCAGCTTTCTGCTCCCTGTTTCTGTCCCTCCTAAAGCTGCTGCAGCCAGAAAAAAAAAAAAAAATGAGATGGGACCAAAAAAATTGATGGATGTGACATTTCCTCCCTGCTCCAGTTCAGTCATGTTCCCTCGGGCTGGGCAGCAGCTGCTGAGCACCAACCTCACCTGGGTGAATTCTGGATCTCAAAAAGGAAGGTTTTTTATCAAGTGATGCTGCTCTAGGAAAAACTTGGACTCTGGGAATCCCTTTTCCCTCACCTGGATGAATTCCACAGCTTCAAAGGGAGGTTTTATATGAAGTGATGCTGCTTTAGGGAAAACTCTGGGAATCCCTTTTGGCCCTTTTGGGGGGGGCTTTGGTCTTGCACGTGGCCCCACTGGGAGCTGTTTGGAAGGGTCTGAAGGCACCAAGAGCCCAGGAGAATGCTGGTGGTGGAGGCTGGCACAGGGCTGGGAGAGCCAAGGCTGCATTTGGGGGGGCAGTGGGTCTGGTTTAGGCTGGAAAAACCAAATTACCATGAAGCCAGGTTGGGGAGAAAAATGTGGAGGAGGGTGAGAAGAAGGAAGAAAGGCTGCAGGGCCAGGGAGAGAGTTTTGTTTGAAAATTTATTGAAAAATTCAATACAAGAAGCAATACTGAACACTTAGGTCTGTCTAAACGCTACAGCAACTTTCCCTTTGATTCACTATGAAAATCCAAAATAACAGCTCCCATCACTAGTTGATCTAGAAAGATTTGCCAACTTTAAAAGTTACTATTTTTATAAAGAAGAGTGTAAATGCCTACCCTAGACAATTCACAATTGCCTTAAAAAAAATTTTACAAAGCTCCTTCATCTTCTCAACTAAATTATTTATTTACTTTTACTCTTTTTTTTTCTTTTTTTTTTTTTTTTTTTTTACAAGTTGCACCTCTAAGGCTGGGACACTACCACCTCTTAAGGTAATTGTACAATTAGGAAAATCAGCAAACCACAGTTTATTAAAACCAGAAATCAGTCAGTCCTTTGCTAACACATCTCTGTTGGTCAGGGATTGCTATCAGGCAATTGGAGCCACCGTTCCAGTTTAATGGAGGAGAACAGGAGCTCCTTGCCTTCCTTTCTATAAAAACATTCATTCATATATAAATAGCTTCCATATAATGTATATTATACAATCAAGACAGTCTCTGGGTGAATTTGTGGAGTGGGAAGAGCTGGGAACATTCATATAAATAGACCTTACTTAGCCAGTTTGTCCCTCGAGCTGACACAGCACTGCTCAGAGCCAAGGATCTTAAATCCCACTGGAGGTGGAAGGGGTGTGGGCAGCCCCACCACGGCCCTGGATGAGGGTGGAAGAAGCTTCTTCTGCTCTTAACTTTTATCTTCTTCCCAGGCTGCTGCTGCTCCCATCCAGCTCCCGGGCTCGGGTGCTGCACGTGTCGGCGGGAGAGGGTCAGTGGGAAACCCCCGGGGTCAGACAGCAGGTGATGGCAAAGGGGCAGACGAGGCCATGACTTGTTTAAAATACTCAAGGAGAAGCAAGAACTCTGCAGGGGGGGGAAGTGTGAGAGTGGACAGCCTGGAAACGGCCACCCAAAATCCAGGGGAAAAGTAAAATACGAGCCCTTGAAAAGGGACGTCCGCAGCCCCAGCGGGCACGTCCCTTTGGGAAGGAACCACCTCTCCTGCCAGCAGGTTTCTCACCCCCAGAAATCCCCTGCTCAGGGTGTTTTGTCCCCCTCATTGTGCTCAGGGCACACGACACCCCAAGGGAACACTCAGGGACCAGGTTCCCCTCAATTCTTGCGGCAGCCAAGTGCCTTTAAGTGCTATGGACAAACTTAATTTATCACACTGGCTCTGCCTGGTAAAGCCCAGAAACCCTCTCAGCCACTACTCCATGTGCCCATTCCCTCCTCAGGTAGCTGCTGCAGGTGAGAAGGAAGGACTGAGTGGGGAAAAAAACTAAATTCCCAGAAAAAGGACAGTGCCAGAGGGTGCTCAGCATGAGGGGTGTTTAAGGCAAGCGTTACCCAACTAAGCTGAGGACAGCAGGGACACAGACCTGCTCCAACGTCTGCGTGGCAGAATAAGGAAGGAAGGGGCTGTTCAGACAGGTAGAGGAAGACTTAATCTCTACACTACAGCTGTGGAGCCCAGGACTCCCTAAATCCCCAGAGCAGAATGCCCTGTGGAAGGCAGAGCAGCCCAGGAGGGGATCCCGCACCCAGAGCAGCCCAGAAGCAGCTGTTGGCATGGGAAGGCTGGAGGCTGAGCAGGGGCCAGCAAGGCTCTAGGAAAGCCAAAATCCAGCAGCTCCAACAGAGTCTCCAATCAATACTGACAACTTAATTAAAATTGCACCTGAATCTGAGAAGCTGCAGCAGCCCTGGTGCAGTTCCAAGGCTGTTTGCAGCTCAACAGCGAGTCGTTGCAGCCTGAGCTAAATCCAGTGACTTCTGAAACACATCATTCAAATTTGAAACTGGAGAGAGCTTTTTCTTTATTGCCATTTTCTTCCCATCCTCGCCTGAGGAGCAGCAGAGCACTCCCTGCCCTCAGCTACCAATGTGCCACACACTATTTTATATATATATATATTTATACATTTAAAAAAAAAAATCACAACCTCAAAGTGGACCAAAGTGTTCACAAGTGTCTGTGCAGACTCTTTACAAAGCTTGGTTGGTTGGGTTTTTTTCTGCTTTTTGAATTTAAATGTTGGAAGGACAAACCCAGGCATGATTAGAATATTCCCACAAAGCTCAGAGAGCAGCAGTGGGAGCTCAGCCCCTGGTGCAGGGGAGGGAAGCACATCCAGCCCTTGGAATCATGTTTTTGGATCACCCCTTCCACACTGGAGATCATTCTGGGGGTCTCCTAAAGCTGCAGATGCCCACCCTGGGATTTCATTCCAGCAGGGGGGTCATGAAGCCAAATCCAGACCCCCCAGGACAGTGTGGAAGAGGGAATGTCAGCACTTCCCATGTGGTTTGGCTCTATCATGACCAGCAACACCTGACACCTCCTAAAATTCCTTGTTCAGCCTCTCCAAATACAGCTTACAGGCCTAGGAAGGATTGTCTAAAGGAGTTTAAATTGAATGATAGTAGGATACACGCCCTGGGAGATGGGTAACGTGTTCAGCTTTAAATAGCACTGCGAGGGGAGGAAAAAAAACCCAACCCCTGACTTACAAAATAAAAAACAAAAAACCAAAAAAACCTCCCTAATTTAAAAATCATGAACACAAACAAGTGTAAAACTATGACACTGAAAAAACTCAGTTCCTGTGAATGTTGCACAAGCCTACCTTAATAGCATCCCGAGTCCACACACCTTAAACACACACTTCTAAGGGCTTTTTTTTTTAATTTAATGGCATCTAGAAAACACAAACAGGGCGGGGAGCACTCGGCAGAGACACACGGGAGGAGGGTGAGATGCTACCACAGTCCTCTTTAAAGCTCTAAAATTCACAGTATAAAGATACTTGAAGCAACTTTTCCAGTATTCCTTAAATCTAGTCAGCTATTCAGATGTGTGCACAGGCTACACCACAAAACCCTACTGTGATCACACACTGGGGGCTGGATCCCAACGGGGAGGGAGCTTGGGGGGTGGGGGGGCAGCTCCCAAGAGCTACAGGAATAATCCAGAGGCAATCGGAAATGCTGCACAAAACTGAAGTCTTGACTCTTTAAACTGACTCTCCTGGCAGGAGGACCCATGGCTGTGGGAAGGCAAGTCCAGATCCTGCACTGGGAATATGCACAGAGGTGGCTTTGGCTCCCTTATCCCAGTCGAGGTGGAGGGAATGGGAGATAAAACAGGGGGAGCCCTGGAGCCCTGTGAGGTTTTGGGGGGTGGGGGCTGTGTCTGAAGAGGCTTTGCATGAGAGGGAATGCAAAATTGAAAACCTGTAAAAAATATTCAGTACAGTTAGAAATATGGCAGATTTCTGTCACAATAGATATATATATAAAAAAAAAACAGAAACAAAAAAAAAAACCAACAACAAAACAAAACCCTATATCCAATAGGATCCAGTGGAGCCTGGAAAAATCCCAATAAAATGTCAAAGCGCAACTCCTAATAAATGATATGAATGTCTCTGAGTGTCAAGTCTGAAATCCGAGGTCTTTGTGCTCCAGGTAGTTTCTTGGTAGTTTTGCTGGGTTTCTTTTTCCTGGTGTTGTGGCTGGCAGGAAAGTTTCCTAGGGAGAGAGAGGAACAGGGTAAGTTACAGCAGCCAACAGCAGCTTCCTGGGAGACAGAGGAACCTCCTTCCCAAAAGCAGATGGAGAACAGGTGAGTTACCATCCATGGCAGGTGGGAAGTGCCTAAAGGGGCTCCAAGAGAGCTGGAGAGGGATCTGGGACAAGGGATGGAGGGACAGGACAGGACAAGGGGGAATGGCTTCCCTCTGCCAGAGGGCAGCTTAGAGGGGATATTGGGAAGGAATTGTTCCCTGGGAGGGTGGGGAGGCCCTGGCACAGGTTGCCCAGAGAAGCTGTGGCTGCCCCAGCCCTGGAAGTGTCCAAGGCCAGGTTGGACAGAGCTTGGAGCAACCTGGGCTAGTGGGAGGTGTCCCTGCCCATGGCAGGGGGTTGGGACTGGATGAGCTTTAAAGTGCTTTCCAACCCAAACCATTCCAGGATTCTTTGCTCACCAGTGTGGGGTAGGATGGACTTTACAGCACTGAGGCACAGGCAGAACTCCAGGATTCCTCAAGCAGCTCTTTCCTAAACTCATCAAAAAGGAATCTTTCCAGGCAAACTGGGGTCCAGCTCAGGGGTTCCCTGGCACTGACACAAGCAGAGTCCACATGTCTCCAATGGCTCCGTGTGCTGCTGGTGCCTCAGAGGTGTTTGGGAAGGCAGAGCAGCCTCATGGCAAGAGCTGTGCAGCTTTTAACCAATTCTGGCTCATCTCCCCAGCAGGACTAGTCTGTATTTGGGCCTCCTGCATCATCCTCACCTGATCTACCAGGACCAGCCTCAGCAGCGAACAATAATCATTTTACTGCCACTTTGACCATACTTAGCCAAACCTTGTGTGCCCAGAGATCCACCCCCGTGCCCTGGGAGGGGAGCAGCCCCCATCCCTCCCTCGTGGGTGGTGTCTGTACTCACACAGCCTGGTTACTCCTCTGCAATCTCAGTCTCCTGGTGCACGACCACTTTGGTCACCGACATGTCCGGGTGCTGCTCCTTCGCCGCCTTGATCGCCTGTGCCAGGACCTGTGGGACAGCCAGGAGAGAACGGGGCAGAGCGGGTCAGAGCCCGGATCAGAGCATGGCACAGCATCACAGAGTGTCTCAGAGCACGGCAGAGTAGGGCAGAACGGGTCAGAACACGGCAGAGTGGGTCAGAGCGTGGCTCAGAGCCCGGCACCCACTCTCCCCAAGGGCACAAGAGCCGCCTTCTAACTCTGGAGAGTGAAAAAGAATTTTACAGAATTATAGAGTGTTAAGGGTTTGGAAGGGACCTTAAAGATCATCCAGTTCCAACCCCCCCTGCCGTGGGCAGAGAGAACTCCCACTAGACCAGGTTGCTCGAGGCCTTATCCAGCCTGGCTTTGAATACTGGGCAACCTGTGTCAGGGCCTCACCACCCTCAGAGTGAAAAATTTCTTCTTAATATCTAACCTAAATTTCCCCTCTTTCAATCTGTATCCGTTACTCATTGTCCTGTCCCTACTGTTCCTGACAGAGTCCCCCTCCAGCTTCCCAGGAGGCCCCTTCAGGTACTGGAAGGCTGCTGAGGTCTCCACACAACCCTCTCCTCTCCAGGCTGAACAGCCACTTCACAGAATGACAGAATATCCTGAGCTGGGAGAAACCCCCAAGGATCATCCATTCAACTCCTGGCCCTGCACAGACACCCCAACAATCCAGCCCTGTCCCTCAGAGCGTTGTCCAAACCCTCCTGGAGCTCTGGCAGCCTTGGGGCTGTGCCCACTGCCCTGGGGAGCCTGGGCAGTGCCCAACCAGCCTCTGGGGGAAGAACTTTTTCCTGAGATCCAACCTGATCCTCCCCTGAAACAGCTCCAGCCCCACTGAGCTCTGCCCTCAGTCTCCTCCTGTCCAGCTGAACAAGCCAAGGGCTCTCAGTTGCTACTTGTGTGGCCCCTCAAGACCCTTCACTGTCTTAGTGTCCCTTTGGACACTCCCTAATAGCTTGAGATCTTTGTGGTGCCCAAAACTGCCCCCAGGACTTCAGCCACACACTTGGGTGACTTGTGGTGCCATCACATAATTTCTAAAAGGAAAAGCTGTTTTTTAAGAGTATCCCCATCTCTCCACTGGTAGCAGATGGATGAGAGCAATCAAGCAAAGCCTGTTTATTCTTCCAGCTAGTGTGATGAGCACATTTCAGACACCTCAGACATTTTCTGTTGGAATTAATAAACCAGTTCTTGTCATAAGAATATTCTCCACCCCCACGATACTTGCAACTAAATTTAAATTCACAGTATAATTCTCTGATGACAAAATCATCACTTCCAACACACGCAAGAGGCCAGTGGGGCTGACTCATCACAAAGGTTTCACATAAAGCCAATGAGATTTAATGCAGGTGCTGAGTGCACTGAAATTACTTCTGGCACTGTACAGCAGCAACAGTGTTTCAAAGTTATGGGAAAATTAATTCAGATCAGCCAGATGTCAAGGAAAACTTTTATTTCATATTTTTATGGATTTTTTTTTTTTTAAAGTGCCATTGTCCAAAAAAAATTCTGGCATCAAAACTTTGCTGCCAACACCAGTTTCAGAACAGAATTCAGCTTTGCTGGCCCAGCTGCATAATGTCAAAAAGGAATTTATTACTGATATAGAATCACAGAATCACAGAATGGCCTGGGTTGGAAGGGACCTTAAAGCCCATCCAGTTCCACCCCTTGTCGTGGCCAGGGACACCTTCCACTAGCCCAAGTTGCTCCAAGCCCTGTCCAACCTGGCCTTGGACACTTCCAGGGATGGGAGCAGCCACAAGCTAAAAAAAATATCAGTTTGGAAGTTTTATTTTTACCCCAGTACAATTTCCCTGGGTCAGTTTTTTAGTGACATTTTCTTTGGACAGGCATGAACGTCTCCTTCGTGGCAACTCTGGGAAACTCTTTTGGATCACACCCACACTCCTACCTGGTCATGGTCCACATCTGCATCTCCTGTGATGACAATCCTCTTCTCAATCCGTGTCTCTGAAATGCCACCTTTTACAGTCTAGAACAGAAGGAAAAGCTGCTGTTAGTGTGGAAGTGCAGAGGAATTGGAGCTCACTGGGGCTGCCTGTCTAAAAGTATCCAAAAATAGCGTCACCAAACAGTCGTGCCACGGCATCAGAGTCACGGGGGAAACTGCTGCTGCTCAAAGAAAAACTGTCAAACAGTCATTTTTTTATAGCTGAGCCAGGGAAGAGCTTTTCCTCACAGTACAGCTCTTCCAGCTGCCCCACAGGACAGAGCCCACCAACTGTGCTGCAATTAATGCATAATTCAGCCTTAACGTGGGCAACCTGGGCCCCTTGTGCTTCGTTTCAGGTATTAATCATATTTTTTGAAAGGAGCTTCCAAGAGGTTTTTTTTCCTATTATTCAGCTCTGCCCATCTGCTCCATCAGGCTGTTGTGTGAGCTGTTGTTTTACTGGTGTTACCTTGGTGATCTGGGTGGTGGTGGTGCTGCTGGTGGTTTCCGAAGTGATGGTCTGGGCAGTCAGCAGGATTCCAGGGTCTAAATCCCCATTGCCACCATCTGTCTGTGGGACACAAGGACAGGCCATCAGTCCCTGAGCAGTGTGGACAGGAGCAGGGGCTCCATATCACCAGAGCAGGAAGCAATCCGAGGACAGAAGCTCCTCTCCATCGTGGATCGCGGGACGCAGCAAGTCAACCTGTGCCCGGGTGCACGAGGGCTGGGCAGGGCTCTGAAGGCTGGAAAGCCCTGGACTTTTAAGACTGGAAAAGCACAGATGCACAGAATCCCTCAGGGAGGACCTGTGGCACCCCTCAGACCAGGAAGGCTGGGTTGTTCCCAAATCTGGGCACACTGCTGGCCCTGCAGTGCTGGTCATGCCCCTCCACGCTTGGACCACAAAGGGAGACCAACACAGACACCGATCCCAAATTCCACCTGCCTGCATCCATGGAGATCCACAAAGCCAAGAGAACAACCTGGTTCAGGAGGTACCTGTCACCCTTCCTCCCTTCTGACAACACCTTGTATATCCCTTCCTTGATCTCTGCAGAAGCAAGGAACAACCACACATCTGATGAATCAGGAATAACTTTTAGAGCTGGTTCTTGGATCCCCCCTCCTGCCCAACTCGACTGCTCAAGGTCACCCAAAAATCCTAAACTAAGTCCTCCTGGTCAGCTCATCCTGTCCCTGTCCCCACTGGGCAGCATTCCCAGCTCGGCAGTGGGACAATATCTGGAGTTACCACAAGGTGGGACCATTTTCCACAGAGATCTCGTGGTACATCTCACATCCACTGCTCCCAGGCCGGGAGATGCACTTTTCCTTTTCATTTCCCAGTGGGAGCAAAACTCTTCTATTCATCTACTGAAGACCAGGGCAATGCTCACCACCTTTGTGTGAACGACTCCTCTACTTCTGCAACTGGGACAGATGCTGAACAGTCACGGGATTCCTCAAGAATCCCAAATTAGACAAGCACAGTCCATGGGATGTGGAAGGTGTCCATGCTAAAGGCAGGGGATGGAACTGGATGGTATTCAAGGTTCCTTCCAGCCCAAATCATTCAATAGAACCTGGTTTAGACTGAGGATTAATTTTAACCTTAGCAATCAATATGACCTTTGTACACTGGTATCACTCCATTAACTTTTCCAGTTTCCAATCACCACATCCCCAGTCTGGTTGTATTTCATACAAAACTTTTGGTGTTCAACAACCTTTTCAGGCTTGAAACCTAAAGGATTAGCAAATAATTTATAAACCAAGTTCTGAAGAGGCATAAACAACAAAGGAAAACAAGACAAGACATCTCTTGCAGAAAGAAAGGCCAACTCAGGTCAACTCCATATGGTCCAATCTGCATCCCAAAGCCACCAGGGGCTGAAGATAAATTCTGTTAGAATGCACATCTTGAAAAAATAATTACTCTTCAGGGATAGCAAAACCACTGCTTCTCTAAAAATACCAGATGCACCTGGAAACAGTGTCCACAGCATCAGTTAATGCCTGTGCTGTGACTTGGATGTGTGGAGAATGGCAGGTGCTGCTGTCTCACCCTGAGGGTTGGGAAAGAAAACACTTCCTTGAGTTTAATTAAGCCCCTGGAAAATGAATCAGAACACACCTTACCTGTGCAGCTTCATAGGTGATGGTCTTTGTCTCCGTGTGGACAATGGGGACTTCTTTTGTGGGAATTTCGCTTTTGATGGCGCTGGACACGTCCGAGATGGTGACAGTCTGTGTCTTCACCAGGGGGGGCTGTGAGACAGGGTTAGAAACACCTCGTGAACACCCAGTTCCCACCTCCACATCCTGACCGTGCTGCTGGCAAGGGTTCTGACACTGATCTGATAAAAGCAAACCAAGGGCAGCCTGGGAATCTTTGGGTTTGAGGCTCTGGAACTGCTCAGAGGGCAGAGACAGGGAGTGAGGATCAGACAGGCAGCAAAATCCTCCAGCCCTTCCCCACCTCTGGTGAGCCCAAACCAGGAATCAGGGGGTCAACTGGTGTGTCACAACACCACAAAGACACTGTCTCCACTGATTCTTAACTTCCTAATTACCAAAAGTTCACTGCCAGCTGCCAGGGGAAGAGGACCCTCATCTGCTGATGCCAATGTCAGGATTAACACCAACCCTGGGCACACAAAGACTTGATCACAACTGAGCAGCTTTATCCTGACTCCAAGTGCAACTGTATTATTGAAAGTCCTTGTCAGATCTTAAACTTTTATTAAATCAATGTCAGATAAAACAGAAAAGACAATGAAGTGGGGAGGGGGAAAGAGAAATCAGTTGTTCCACCACCTGATGATCATCCAGAAGAAGACAGAGTTAGTTTAGACCCAGTGCTTTCCCAGAGGGCTCAATTTGTGCTCACCATCCCCAAACCTGCCAGATGCCACCGTGATCATTAGCAGGGGAATGGGCACCTAGTGAGCCAAAAGCAACATCAACACTGAAGCAGGCAAAAATACCTCCCCGGTGGGGAGCACGAAGGGCACGAGGAAACGCGTTGGACAGCGCTTCAGATTTGCTCTGCTGCGCTGAGGCCCCAGCAGGAGCTGGCAAAATCCGTGAGGAACTAAAATTACAAGGGTTTGGAGCCTTTCTGTGGGGGTGCCACAGGGTGCTTTGATCCCAGAAAAACAAAGGGCACTGCACTGCAGTGACTGTGTTCAACGCAGAAAGATAAATTGAGAGGGGCTTGTATTTAACGCAGAGATAAATTGAGAGGGGCTCGTGCACACTGATTGCTGGGAGATTAACTGGGTCATTAACTCCAAGCACGAGTCCAAGCCAAGCAAAGCCAACTCCTCTCCAGGTCCATGGCATCTGCTTGCTGCAGTGTTTGGGTTCCCACTCCAGAGGCAGCCGGGTTTGGGGGTGCAGGAGCTGGGCTCACTACCTGGAAGCAGCGAATGACCACGGGCAGCCCGTTGGGAGCATCTGAGTTGTGACACTCTCCATGGGGCTTTCTAAAGGCAAAGCTGTCTTCACCATCCTCTGCCACCTCCTCCTCCTCCTCTCCCCAGGGCTGCTGGGGAGGTGCAGGGCTGGTGGGGGGCTCCAGCTCAGAGAGCTCCGAGTCCTTCTCCACATCCACACAAACCCCCTTTCCACATGTCAGGTCCTCCTCGCTGGCGGGGAGGCTGGGAGCTGCCTCCTCCTCCTCCTCCTCCTCCTCCTCCTCCTCGCTGCTTAGGGAGGAAGCACCAAAGTACTGGCTGGGAGAAGGCTCTGAGGCAGGTGGCACTGGGGTCTCACTAAAAGCTACCGACTGCTTTGAGCCCTCCCATGCAAAGCCAGAGTTAACACTGCTCCTCTCTGGCACTGCAGCCACATCCTCTTGGGAGGAAAAGTCACTCATTTTCTAAAAAGAAACGGATACACAAAAAAGGCCAGAGAGAGAGAGAGAGAGAAAGAAAGAGAAGCATTAGGGAGAGCAGGAGGGCAGGAGGCATCAAGGCAAAACATCGCTTTGTTATCAGGTATCATCCAGTAACACATGCAACAGTGGGGTTGGACACTGAAAAACCACATGGTGTACCCAGTGCATTTACTGACACAGCCTCCCCGGTACATTAATAATCCACTCTTCTAAATTTTAAGGAATTAATATAAAAACAACTCCCTGCACCTAAAGGAAGAGCCACCACTAAGCGTTTTTTGCCCGGTTTGGAAACAGGAATAATTTCAGTGTAGCAAGTGGGGACTTGTGCACATCCAAAATTCCCATGTGCAACAAAACCCCCCCACTATCCCAAAACCATCCCCCAATTCTGCTTTTAACTCACTGAAATACTTTATACAGTGTTTGGAGTGGAGTGAAAAGAACAAGCCCAGAATTGGGATTGCCAGACAATCCACAGAACCCTGTGCTTTGCTCTTTCCCCATCCTGGGAATGCTCACCCCCCTCTGAGCACCCTCCTGGCTGTTGTAATTCCAGGATAACTGACACAATGTCGTTGTGGCACTGGGAAAACTGCTGTAGGAATATCTACAAGTTAGGAATGGCTGAGAGAATCAGATTCCTGCTCCTGTTCAGCTCCTTAGCAAGGTCTCACCCAGGTCTTCTGGCACCCCTGGGAGCCCTCGAGCCAGGAGGGAACACCAGTGACAGAAAGCAAGAGTTAAAACAGGAACAAGACAATGTGCTGGAAATTGAGTTTCTCTCCTTATTGACATGGAAATTTGCCTCCAAGGAAAGGCAGAATTAGCAGTTACAGGCCCCACAATTTACAGGTATTCAAGCTGTCACATCATCCAGAATCAGGGAACAAGAGGGAAAACCCCAAGGGACTATCTCTTTTCAGTAATTAACCTCATGGTTGATTTCTGGTTACTTTGCATAGGAAAAGCCACATATCTATTAATCGAAAAACAGGGATTAAATTCTCACAAAAACATGGCAAGTCCATTTTGCCAACTGTAATTCCAATTTTGGTGGTGGTGTTAAGACAAACGGAAACCGTTGCCTCACTTTCTAATAAGAAGATTCCCTGGGCAACCAAAAAACTGTAATCTGTGCTTAAATTGTGAGGTCTAAAGCCCGTGGGATATTTGGTACAATGCATTTTTTACACACCAGAGGCTCTCACCCTGATTGACCTCATGTAATGGCACAACTCGATGGTAGGGTAAGACCAGGAGCTGCTTTATGCAGGAACAAATAGATGCTTTTTTTAGAGTCATTTAGTTCTTCCCTAACTCCTCATGGGTATTTTTCAGTTCTCTGCTCCTTTATGTTGCAGATGGATTAGCTGTAAGGATTTCTATCCATTAGGATTTCCAGTCTCTCGGGTTTAAGTTCTTGGGATATTGCTGAGCAAAATGCACTTAACAGGAGTGAAGGGACAAGGAGCAGCACTGAGATGGTCAGGTCAGACTGTGCTCACAGTGGAGTGTTATTTCTGATCAAAATCCAGTTTCACAAGTCCTCTTCCAAAGGAATATTTGAGGGGAGACCTCATGGCAGTCTGCAGCTTCCTCATGAGGGGCAGCTCTGATCTCTGCTCTGGGGGAGCAGGGACAGGACCCAGGGAACGGCTGGAGCTGTGTCAGGGCAGGCTCAGGTTGGATCTCAGGCAAAGGTTCTTCCCCCAGAGGCTGGTTGGGCACTGCCCAGGCTCCCCAGGGCAGTGGGCACAGCCCCAAGGCTGCCAGAGCTCCAGGAGGGTTTGGACAATGCTCTCAGGGACAGGGTGGGATTGTTGAGGTGTCTGTGCAGGGCCAGGAATTGGATGGATCACCCTTGGGGGTCCCTTCCAGCTCAGGATATTCCATGATTCTATATCCACCCTCATTTGCTCAACACAAGATACTCCACTGCAATATTCCACAAAACAGAATAGAAATGGGGTTATCAGCGTTGAACACCCATGCCTTAATCTTGTTTTAAAACCTGAATTTATACACTGCCAATATTATGATTTCCCCTTAATTATATATGCTAAACCTTGCAAATTACCCATGGGATCTTGAGAAGACACAGCACATCTTCTGAGGTTTAATGGAACATGCCTTAGGAGTGAGATTTCCTTACAAAACAGCTGGGGCACCACTCAACCAAGAGCAAGAATAACAGATAAAACAAAGCAGATTAACCAGCTACACAAACATTGAGCTATTGGAGAGACAAAAACCTGTATGCAGTCAAAACATCTTCCCAAATCCCTTTCACAGACAGAGAAAATAATTTGCATTTTGGAAGTATCTTGCATGACAGAGGCATAAAGGAAGGGAAAGCTGGAATGGAGCCTGTGCCAAGCATATCCTGGTACCAGTAGAGCCAAGTGCAGCAGCAAACATGCAAGCTGGAAAGACAGAACGAAATCCTGATAAGATCAACTGATCAGAAGTACTTTTTGCCTTGCCTTCCTATTCCACTGGTAAGAAGAGAGAGCAATGGAAAGGTATTTGTTTCCAGATAAAACTATCTCTATAAAACTCCCCCCCCCTTGGGAATTTCAGCATCTGTTACAAATTCTGATCTTATCAAGATTTATTTTCAATTGCAAATGCAAAAGCATCCCTACGTTAAGGGCTCAGATTTGCAGAGTTCCAAGCTCTCCTTGAGACCCAGGAAACCTGAGAGGTGCCTGGGCTGCCAACTACTCATTTCCACGGACACAACCCCAAACCAGCAAGGCCTAAATCAAGCACAAAGCAGCCAAACACAGTGTAAATTAAATAAAGGACAGGATGCAATGCCCCAGAAGAAACAAACTGCCCCAGACACGAATGCAACTAAAGCACCACCCTCTAAATACAGACCTTTGTGCACCTGAGGACTCAGCTGAAGCGTTGCAGTGTAAAGTGCCACACAATAATTCAGACTGGGGATAAATTAATAACAGGCTTAATTACATGGTTGATATCAGTGGCCAAAAGGATTTTATTTTTTTTTAAAGTGTTTTTGTGTAAATTTGCCTGTATTTTTTCAAGAACCTGCTGTTTTGCATCAGGATCTATTTATATGAACCAACTGCCCTGAGCTGTCGGAGTGGGTGTTGTTTTCATGCCGCTGCCTCTCTCTGTAGAATATTTCATTATTCTCATCCCAAACCATACTTTTATCCTGCAGGAGATTTAAGGAGTGCTAAAGTGGTGCCAACTGCCAGTTACTAAACATATTTTATAAAAATTAATAAGCCCATGAAGTTACAGTGCTCACTAACTCCTTACAACCACTGCATGACACACTAGAAATCCCAGCTGGTCAGCACTTCCCAATCCTGTTCTTTCCCAGCGTGGCAATGGAATTGTGAAGGCTGTTATTAGGTTATCCCCAAACACGGATCCACAGAAGCTCACAGGCTCAGAGTGACCATCTAGGGATGCACAAGGAGATGATGTTGCTTTGGCAGCAAACCACACTCACCAGATTACGCTCCCAGATCAACTGATGCTCAATCTCACAGCTGGCAAAGCACTTGGGTAAAAAGTATTATAAAGCAGAAAACAAGAGAGCCTTATTTTACAGTACCTGCCATTGCCTTACAGAACTGCTTTGTCTTAAAGACAGAAGTTAAAAAAGGTTTAGAAGCTGTTCAACACACCCTGGCATTGAAAAGGACAGACATTACCTATGGATTTGTGGGCTTGGATGGATCTTTTTAATTGCCATTGATCTGATCACATCCTGACCAGCCTAGTCAGACAACAGAAGGATAAAAGAGATTTTGACCAAAATTAAAAGTAATGCTAGAAAAGACACAATGTGCTAGAAGCTTCAAAATTCAAGTCCTGAGCAAGAATTCAGGATATTACACAACATACAGCAATCACCTCCAACCACTGCATCAAGGACTTGGCAACATGAAACCACATCAAGATCAACACTTAAATTATCAAAATAAGGTGGCTGGGCAATAAGATTCCTTGTTGGGCAATATGATTCCTCTGTCCACCCATCCCAGGTCCTCTTCCCATCCCTTTTGTGGGGGATGAGCAGCTTCTTATTCCAAATTCCCTCTGCAGAGAACAAACCAGTGGCACTCACTGCAAGAGCTGCCTCTGGCAAAGAAGGGATAACACATCAGAGTTTATAACTGATATCAATTTTGTTCTGCTGCTTTTTGCTTCCCTCATTTCATAACTGAAGTTAAAGCTCTGCTCTGGTGCCAGGTTCGTCCCAGTGAGCAGCAGCACGAGCAGCCAGATCTGCCTTCCTGGGATCCCTTGTGACAGCACAGGATGACCCAAATGGTTTATCCAGAATAAATCTCACCAAAGAAAAGCTGGCAGTTAGAATCAAAAATTACTCTTGATACAGTCTCTGAACACAACCTCTCAACCAGCCAAAACCCAACCAGAGGCTTGTGTCGTATCACGGAGCAGACAAATGGTGGTTCATTAAGAACGTGGTTTCTTCACTTACAAAACCCAAAAGGAGCATTTTTGTCCTCAGACAGAGGCTCTCGCAGCTGAGCTGTGCAGGATCTGCATCACCTCTGCCCTCAGAACAACTTTCTGCAATTGCTTTTTCCTACCATTCAGTCTCTGAAGCAAAGAGGGAGAAGGTGTTAGTGTGACATAAAGCATTTGGTAGAGGGCTGAACATTCTGACCTCCCTGCAAACAAAGCCTGTCTTAAACCAAGTTGGATTTAATCCTCAGTCAAGTTATTCCAGTCAGTTTAAAAGCTCAGAGCTGTGTGTCCCCTCTCCCCAAGAGCACCAAACCCACACCCAAGAGTGTCCAGTTGACCCAACACTCTGAAAGCCACCAGCAGTGACCCAAGGTCTGATGGCTTCTGATTTGAGAAAGGAATACAGAGGGTTAGTCCAAGCAATTAATTAACACAGGTTGTTAACACAGCTTTTTTTGTTAATAAGCAGTGGAAAGGAGGATGTGATTTGCAACAACATTTATTAATGATAAATGTACATATTTACAAAGGAAAATCTGAGAAAAAATACAAAACCGAAAAAGTGTTCCAAAAGAGAGCATTTTAGGTAAAAAAGAAAGTGTTTTTAGTCCCCACAAACTGACCCAACACCACTATGTACCACTGATAGAAGATCCCAAAGGGGCCCAAAGCAAGGCCAGTCCTTCCCTCCAGCCTCACAAACCACAAACAGGGACACAAGAGGAACCACCACTGACAGGTTCTCCAGTGTCACCCACTACCAAGTACAGACCAGAGAGTTCCTGCATGAATCCATAATCCTTTTTTGGGGCTGAATTTGCCCAGAAAGCTTCCTTCCTCATTCTGTAGGTCAGAACAGGTGCCATCAACTCACGACCAGAAAAAAGAAAACCCAACAAAGCGGAATAATTCTCAGAGCGACAAATTACTGACACTGATGTGAAGTGAAAGACACTTTGCCCACAGCCATCAGGAGTTGGACTCTATGTTCCTTATGGGTCCCTTCCAACTCAGGATATTCCCTGATTTTATGATAACCTTCCCAGGAGCCCCGTGGTACAGACACAGCAAGGCCAGCCCAGCCTCTTTCCTCCAAATATAAACTACTCCCCTGGTGCCACGTTGAGGAAATCCACTTCTCCTTGTTACTTCAGGAGGGAAATAGGGAATACCTACTCTTTGGGGTCATCACTGCACAAACTGCACGGGAGGGGAGCTGGTCTTGGCTGAACTCCATGCCCTGACCTGCCCATGGAGAGTCCTCGGCTCACCTTCTACTGACCCCCCAACAGAGGCAGCACGTGGCAGGAGAAGCAGCCAACACCTTCATTTATCTGCTCACTTTTAACAGTGGGAAAGAAAAAAGGGATGTTGTTTTGCAGCAGTGAACACCTCGAGCATCAGCACATGTAGAGCCCGACACTCAGCACGGCCTCGGAGTTGAATCCGAGTTCCAAGCCACCAGCAGCATTTTGCTGCTTAAAATTACTGATGTCCACCTTTTCCTAAAGCAGGAAAGCACAAGAGATTCATGTATGTTTTAGGTGGTGTTCAGAAGAGATAGAACCAGGGTAAGAAGATTCAGAAAGTGAGTGTGGAGCCAACCACACCAATCACGATGGAAAACGCTGGAGCCCCGACAGCTCCTAAGGGGATCCCACACACGAGCACCAAAGAGCTGAGTGACCACACCACAAAACACTGGGAAAGCCTAATTAACATCAAAACTGCTGTCAGACCTATCCTGGTGCGCCAGAGTCACCAAAATGTCATTTTCTGCAGCAGGTCACATTGAAAAATCAGGATTTCTCATGCCAGCTGGGAGGAGGTTACGGGCTGCAGACAATTCCAGGATCCCGGAAGGATCCAGGAAGGGACAACTCAGTTCTCCATCCCTCACAGCCTGGCATGGGCGTGTGAATCCCTGTTAATGGGTGCCAGTGTCAGGGCAGGCAGCCAGTGCTCCCAGCAAATTTGTTCCTGAGGAAAACAGGGAGTGGTACGGAGTTGGTTCCTTTACAAAACCCCTGAGACCTCTGCTCTTAAACAGCACTAGAGTGAATGAGCTCTCCCTGTGCTCAAGGATGACAGCAGGCATCCCAAAATCCCTCCTCTGAGGGCGTCCTGCACGGACACCAAGGGAAAAGGGTGAAACCACAGCACCAAGGTGTAAGAGACACGGAATGTGCACAAATGGGAGAGATAACGTTCAGGAACGAGACCTTACACGGAATGCCATGGATGTCACTCCATTTGCCTTACAAGCAAACAGGAAAAAAAGCAGAGGAGGGACTGGAAAAGGGGCTGGAGCCCAGAGGGCACATCCCTGTGGCATCAGATGGATGAGGTTTCTGTTCCTGATAAGCTACACGAATTCTCTGTCAGGAGGGATCATACCCACCCAGAGGAATATAACTGGCCTCTAAACTGCCAGAGAAACAGAAAGCATTTGTTCAATTTTTTTATACTCTGCAGTGATAACTGGTATACAAATCCCAAAAATGTTCCTGAGTGTTCTCAGAGTGTAAAGTTTCCAAGGTTTTTTGCTGATGACAACCAGCCTTATCTCAAGATTAAAAAAGAGAAAGAAAGAGACCGTTTGAATTAAAGAATTACAGAGTTGAGCTGAAGTGGCAGAGCCCACCTCTCACCCCTCTGGGATGAGACACCCTGAGCACTCCGGTCAGATATTGCTCTGGGCAAAGAGTTTTAAACTTCAGGTCCTTTGGAATTGGGTGACAGAGCTACAGAAACCATGGCTTTGCCAAAGCCACCCATGTGGCTTCCAAGTCCTTGTCAAGGAACCAAAAAGACACACACAGGAACCTCAGCTGTGCATTCCAAGAGGGATCCCGAGCAATGGCTTTGGGAAGGGAGCACCTGTTGTGTTTAAGCTGCTCTTCTCCAGGAAATATGGACAGAAAATGAACAAAGAGACACCCACACAACTCCCATCCCTTCCCTCCCCAGCCAGGTTGGGGAGAGCAAACAGTCCCTGTTTTTCAGCATATCTGTTCCAATTTTGGGAAGGAGATGCAGGCAGGGAATCCCAGCCAGAAGCATCCCCCTGGCTTCTTCCATCCTGCATCTTCTGCACGTGGCACCTCAACATCTCTTTCCACCTCTCCTCTCCAGGGCCCACTTTTGTCTTCCTAAACTCCACCCCAAACTCGCTGGAGTTCAAGTGCATTCCAAGGGATGCTCCAAGGATGCAGGGACACAGCCTGCTGACACTTTCCTTCACCTGGACAACAACCCTCTGACTCCTACACTTCCAAGCACTGAAGGAGGAAGACTGTATTAAAGGCAGTGTATTAAAAAGGGAAGAATCTTTTCCAATGAAAAATCCTCACAAAACAAAGTCCTAAAGGCACAAACTGGTGAACTAATCGGAGCAGGGTGCAAGAGGAACTGGAAAGATTCCTGTGGGACTAAAACAAAGAGTTTCACTACCAACCTAAGTTTCTGAGACAGCATTTAGAGCCTCAACCTGTACACTGAAAGCAAGAGGTGGCTCGAGTGGTCTGTGACACACCACAGACCCTCTGACCAGACAGCACATGCCATGTTTGCCTTATTCCTGCAAGCTTATCTGCTTCCTAAATAACACTGTTCACATGGATACAGATCTAGAAAGGGTTATAAATACATGTATTTATATATATTCACACATTTTAGTCCCTGTAATAAAGGTCTGCTCCTTTCTCTCCCGTGCTGCTGGAGCAGCTGCCACCACTGGTGGCACTGGGGGCTGTTCCCAGAGTAACTGTGTCCAGCCCAATCCTCCAGCAGCTGCAGGAAAACACGGATTAATGCTGAAAGGAGACACGGGGGGCTCAGCTCAGCCCCATCTTTAGTATTTACAGAAAAGAAACCCCTCGGACACAAAGTCCCACCTTCTCTTCAGCTCACAAAGCAGCTCTGCTCAGCCCAGCTGGGCTGGAGCCTGCACAGCTCAGCCAGGAGAACTGGGATAAACGGGAGCATCATCCAGACATTTACACTGTAGGCAATAAACAACAGGCAGCATGCAAGGGTTGGGGTAAAGAAGTCAAAAACAATTGAGGGCTTTAACATTCAGAAGTGTGTCCTGATGTGGCCAAGCCAACATGGCAACAGAGGGGATGTTAAAACAGCAGGTGACTCCAGCCCTGTGACCTCAGCAAACATGAGTCCGTTAGTTCCACACAAATGAAACAAAACACATCCCAAGTGCACCGAGACCATCAGATTCCAAGAAATGATTAATCTAGGTTGACAATTAATATCTCCTTGCAATGGGTTTTCTCCTGTAACACTGTGTATTTTCTTGGACACGTGAATAGGGGTGGAGAGGGAAGCTGGGATGTTTTGCCAAAGGCTTCACCCCCTGGGAAAAGAAAAGCTGCCTGTCCCTGTCCCTGAGTCATCACTAACAGCAGTGAGAACCAGCACTTTGTATTGAAATGCCAATCTGAGTTTCCTAGGAAAGGAGAGGTTATGGATTAGATTCTGATATTCTTCCCAGAGATTCAACCTCTTGTTGCCCAGAGAGGTTGTGGACTCCCCATCCCTGGAAGTGTCCAAGGCCAGGTTGGACAGGGCTTGGAGCAACCTGGGCTAGTGGAAGGTGTCCCTGCTCATGGCAGGGGCTTGGAATGAGATGGGCTCTAAGGTCCCTTCCAACCCAAACCATTCCAGGATTCCATAATTCAGCAGATTACTGCAAAGCCTCTTTTGGACCAGTATCAAAGGTTCTCCAGTTTTTGAACATTTTACATTAAAAACAACAAGTTTTAAAGCAATTTTCTAGCAATTCCTACGTGAAGTCTACAGGGGCTCAGGAAGCCAGCGACTCCTCCCATCATTTCCTCTCCCCGTCTGCTCTCTCACAGCAATCAGGAACAGGGTTCAAAGAATTTGCTTTTGCACAGTAGGAAACTTCAGAAGGGACCCAGCAATCCCAGACCACTCCTGCCAGGTCCCATCCCAGCCACACAAGGACACACAGAGGGATTTAACAGGACGGTCGCGGGATGTCCCTCCCCGGGACAGCGAACTAGAGAGATCAAAGACCAGGACAAGGAAGATGCAGCAGAGGCTACGGCCAAGAAATTCAGGAGCTTTGGTCTTGAGGTTTCAACATGACCCTGTTGCCACTCAGAGAAAGAGCAGCCACCAAACAGTCAGTGCTACAACGAGGAGAAAGGACATCATAAAGGGAATGCGTGGAGAAGGAAAAATGCTAGAGTACAGCTGACACTTTTTGAGTGCTTTCTGCTCTTCAGGAATTGCAATTGAAACCTTTGGAAGAGTTTCTTCACTTGCTGGCCGGGGAAAGGCTGTCTCAGTAGGTATCTGCTGCTTTTTTAATTTGTCTTCATCCTGTACTAACAGAGGACGTTCCCGTTTCTGCTTTCGTGGTAGAAGATCAAGAAAGACAGAGAGAGATGAACAAAAATGACAGATGGAAAGTGGCCAAAAGTGACACTTGGAGGTGTGCAAAGCATTAGGACAGCTCTTCTCAACGTAAAATAAACTGCCCTGGGGAGCAGAGTAGCCCCTGGCCTGGGCCACACGAGCCTTGGAGCTACAGAACCATGTCCTCCCTGCAGAACTGATCAACATCTGGATCAGGGTTGTGGTGGTTTGTGCCTGCCCTGCCAGGAAAGCAGGTGCTCAAAACCTCCTGGAGTGTTTTGGAATTGGAATGGTCGAGAAAAAAGTCGGAGGCATTAGAAACAGGGATGGTGCAGTACAAAAGGTGGTCTCTGACAGCTTCCTAATCTACCCTTAAAACCAGCGTTTGGCAAATCCCATGGAGCAGCCAGACTGCAGAGCAGATACAAAAGGCTTTTCCAAAGTTCTGACCAGAGTATCAAAACACTGATTGGTCTGAAAATTCTACTGGAACAAGTGTAAAATTGCTATTCTCAGAAATGCCACGTGTGGAACGGGCAGGATGGCAGTGGGAGCACTGCAAGCTCCTGGAATTTTGCTCCGTGTTTTAGCACTTTTGTTTCTGGAGTCTGAGGAACGTTAAAAACCCGGAATGAGTAAATCAGCACACAGGACCATGCAAAGCCTCCAGCACTTCTGCTGAAGAAAGAAAAGATTGGGGGAATGTTGCTGTGCAGTAACTCTCCATCCCTTTAGTTTGGCAGCCCTGGGCAAATCCAAGTGTACTTAGGAGAGGAAAAACTTGGCTCTAAGCTCCCTCAGCTGAGCCAACCTCCTCTGGTCAGTGCGGTATTTTGGGACTGGTTCTTTGCACACCCCTAAGTGGTGAGAATTGGGGAGAAAGTAGCTGGGAGACTGGGCAGCAAAAGAAAATATAAAATGCCAGAGTAACATGATTGTTAAAACAACAAAGAAACGGAAAGAAAGACAACATAAAAAGAACAGGGAAGAGTTAAACTTTCAGAATTGCTTTTCTCGCCGAATACACGGTTATATCGTTCATGCAGCTTTTTCGAACCAGCCATGCACCAAAATAAGCAAAAACTGAAAGCTGCAAAAGCTGCAGCAAGAGCCAAAGACCTCTGGGTGTGAGTTATGAAACTACTTCATGTAGCCAAAAGAAAAAAATGTTATCCAGCAGCTGCTGTCGAGTTTTTGCTCGGTGCCATTGCAATAGCAAGTCTGGTTCAGAAGCACAGATCAGAGCAGCAGCTTTACCTCAAGCCCACCAACCTGTCTCTCAGAAGATAGGACAGTGACTTTCTTGACCTGGACACACAAAGCGTGTTAAGGTTCAGTTGTCTCGTAATAAAACATTCAGGAACAGCAGAAAAGCAGCCCCTGGCACAAAACCCTTTGGCCACTAGGGCAGGGTGAAGGTACCACTTTGCACGGTGAATTATCATCCTTAAATTACCACTGTGATTTGTCAGCCTTAAATTACCATCATGATTTGCCATCCTTCAACACGTGCAGGTGAAGGAAAACGCCCTCCCTGGTCAGTGTCTGGTGAAGATGCATTTCTGGAAGTTCCCAGAATGTGTCCACCTCCACCTCAGAGCAAGATCATTTTGGAGAGGGTCAGACTAAGAGGGACCTTCCAGAAATGCAAATCCAGGGACACTAAAGACCCACTGTGGCTTTAGATGGGACAAGCTCACACCATCCAAGACCTCACAATATGGTCACCTTGTCAGAAATTCTCCATAATAACCAAGAATATAATTCTTGAACTGCAGTTGTGGGGCTTGAGAGCCCCTGTTCTGTCCCACCCACACCCCAAAAACCACATTGGCACCGTGGGCAGAGCTCTGCTGCCCAAATTCCTGTGGATTTAAACTGAGCAAAGTCTATCCATGGGTAATCCCAAGGACAGTTTGCCCAGAGAAGCTGTGGCTGCCCCATCCCTGGAAGTGTCCAAGGCCAGGTTGGATGGGGCTTGGAGCAACCTGGGCTAGTGGAAGGTGTCCCACGGCAGGGCGTGGAATGAGATGGGCTTTAAGGTCCCTTTCAACCCAAACCACTTTGTGATTCTACAGCAATCAACCCTGACTAAGTTCAATTTGGGGATTTCATTTTTCCTAAGCTGTCCTGGGTTTTCTCTACACTTTGAGGAGCTTGTAGTAAACTTGGTGTTAAACCTCTTGTAGGTGCTACAGTGCTCCATCCACTGCAAGACTATTTACTGACTAATAAGTGTTTCCCTTGCACTGGTTTGAAGATTAAATACAAGTTCATCTGCAGGGCTGTGGGCAGGAAGGAGAGAAGCTGGGCTTAAACCAGGAGAGAGTCTCCAACTGCCACCACTGCAGCCAGGATGCAATTTTTCTGTTGTAATAAAAAATTGCATTTACTACTGAGTGAGAGAGTAATCAGAGATTGATTACCACGGGTGCTAACTACAGTTTTACTCACAAGCTCCAAACCTGAGTTAGGTACCACCAATATGACATAGAGAAGGTGTCTCTTAGCCAAGAAGAAACCAGTTGGTGACAGATCTCTGCTGTTCCAACTGGGTTTCTTTGAAAAATTACCTTTTTTAAGGAAATTAGCAGAGAAACTGGGTGTATGTGGCTACTAACACACAGGCCCTGTTCCTGGAAGGAGGAAGGTTCCCATCACGTATGAACAGCCCTGCTGAGGAGTCTTCCTGAAGCCTCCACAGCAGATCAGCACCTGGAGTTCCTAATGCAAGTTTAAACCCCAAGAAAAAACTGGAGAACAAAGTGATTTCGGAAAAATTATCCCATCCTAGTGCTTCTGCACTGGGTTGCAATATTATCACTGAAGTAATAATTCTCTTAATTTAAGAGTTTAGGTGGGTTTTGTCCAACATTTTGGGGAGATCCAGTCCCCAAGTCAGCCATGGGAAGTGCTCTCTAACATCACAGCGACAGCAACTCCAGCCCCAAAAGCAGGTGAGGAATCCCTACATCCTTCCCTGCCGAAACAAAAATCGCATTTTTATGACGCCTACGACTTCAACTCTCCCAGGGACCATCCCACATGCTAAAAGGCCACCCCCTGGAACACCCCCATGCCCCAAGGTACTCACTCCATCCGCTCCTGTGGGGATCTGCCCGTTGACGTTGAGGGTCCGGAAAGGGGAGTGGGTGGACAGACGTTTGTCCCACTCGCTCGGCCGCGGCTCCGGGACGGACTCCATGAAGTTCTTCTTCAGCTCGCTGATGTTGGCATGGTGCTTCTTGATTTCCTCCTGGGGCTTATCTAGATCCTACCAGCAAAAGGGACAGGATGAGTGAAGGGGCGCGGGGAGGAGCCGGGACTGCCTAGGCTGGGCTTAGCAAAGCTGCGCTCAGCGGGGCTGCGGCCGAACCTCCCCAGTGCTGCTCACACTGCAAACACACAAAGGGAGCGTCCTCTCTCCTCTCTCCTCCTGGATTAATCACAGAGCGGGGTCTCCTCCAGGAGAATCTCCACCAAAGCAGTGACAGCTCACCTGGAATCTCATGGATTTTCCCCCATATGGGATTTTTATTTTTTTAGAGTTGCCAGACTGTGTTTGTTTGGGTTATTTTTTAAATCGGGTAGGTTTGCTTTCTTTTCCCTCTGCAAGCCTGAATATTCCCAGGTATCAATACAATTAATGTTCAATAACATGTTTTCCCAATTTATTTTTTTTTCCTCTCTTCATACCTATTTCTCTTTAATCCTAACAGGAATTATCTCTGCTCCCAGAATATCCCCATTACCATTATTTCCCCTCCTTCTCATCTCATCCCTCCAGGAGCTACCATAGGAGGTTTTAGACTTCTGAAATGAAGATGAGATGATTTTTTTTTTTTTATCAAACTGAGAATTTCCTTTATGCTGGATCAGTCAAAAAACTCCTGATGATTTTTTTTTTTCCCATCTGGAAAAAGCCAGATTTCTACTCTGTGATGCCAGTTTACAGCATAAACACACAGACTTCCAAGGCAAGTCAACTTGGTAAAAATAGCTTTTTCTTTGCAAGCAAACCAGAGTTTGTAGAAAACAAAGCTTCTGCATAAAATAGGTGTAAGCCAAACAACAACTTTTCTGGACAGGGCCAAAAAGCAGCAAGAAAGGGAGAAATCAAGGTCAGTAAAAGCATCACTGGGAAATTTAACCATTTTTGTGCTTTCAGTTGTTACTCAGCCCATTAATTTTAGAAGATGGAAGAGCAAACACATCCCTAAAGGAGGGGCCCTCCCAAAAATCTGCATCCCTGCAGATCACCCAGGACACAGCTAAACCCCAAATGCCTCTTTAACAACATTTACTCTTTTTGGCACAGTTCTAGGGGGAAAAAATGCAAGTTTTGGCATCAATTCTGGATGAAAGTATAAGTCAAGTGCCTGCTGGGTAGGGAAAAAAAGCAGAAATAAGTCTGCTGAAGACTCCGGGGTAAATCCCTTGCCTGGGTCCAGGAACCCTACAGTTGCTCCTGGCTTAGAGAAGAGAGAAGGACCACCTTGGCTTTTCCAGCACTGTGCAGGAGCAGGGCCTGGGAGGGCTGGAGAGGAGCTAAAGCCACGAGGAGCTACGTGGAGCCAGGTCTGGAAAGCACCTTGAGGAACCAGCTCACTCAGCGTCACCTCCTTTTCCTCCTGTTTTTCCCTTTCTGTAAGAACCTGGTGTAGGTGGAGAGTTAAAAGGCTTTCAACAAAATCAACAGGCAGCTTCAGGAGGGTGAGGTCTGCTGGGAAAATATCTGATCTGCCAAATGCATGGGCTAAAAAACACAAAGGGAATGAAGGGGGTGAGCTGCTGGGTGAGCCCTGTTCTAGGGGAGGGCTGGAGCACCTGCAACAGAACCAGGGAGGGAAAGGGCTGGGTGGCAGAGGCAGGTGTTGCAGTAACAGGAAAAAGGGGTTTGGAAGTGATGACAAAGCTCTGTTTGGGGTTGGGGAGATGGAGCTGTTTTGAGTTGGGTGGAAGAAGGCGACAGGCAGAGTCTTCAGAGCTCCAGCAGCGAACTGATGTGTTCACACCCTTCATTCGTGGCTCAAAGCTCTACGTTGTAGCAGGTTTTAAAAAAAAAAATAAATTAAAAATAAAAACAAAACAAACAAACAAAAAAAGTGCCACCCAAAAGCTGCAAAACTTTGAAAATTCCGATTAGGAGAAGGCAGTTGGTTCACTCCACTTTTTTCAAGAGATGGCAACAGGGAAACCCTACGAGCTGCTGGGGCTGCAAGTCTGAGTAGAAACACGTAACACAGAGTATCAGAAGCCACAAAACATCTCCCATAACACAGTGTATTAAAGAATTAAAATATATGATTGGCGTGGTCTGTTCTGAGACCGTGCTTGGGTGAAAGCAAACGGAAAGGGCTCCCAAATTCAAAGGGAAGAGCTGTAACCTGGAGGGATGAGCCACCTGTGACCACTGAGCCCCCACGTCAGATCTCTGGGGAGCTGGCACCGAGCAGGATGGGACCTGGGGGGTGGTGAGGTGCTGCAAGGCAAGGAAGGGCTGAAGGAGGATGAAAACATCCCTGCAGCATCCAAAAGGATCCCTCCTGCCTGAAGCAACATGGACATTGTGGTGGCCTGAAGGCCCAGGGGTGACAACTTCATTGAATCCCAGAATGGTTGGGGTGGGGAGGGACCTTAAAACTCATCCAGTCCCACCCCCTTGCCAAGGGCAGGGACACCTTCCACTAGCCCAGGTTGCTCCAAGCCCCATCCAACCTGGCCTTGGACACTTCCAGGGATGGGGAAGCCACAGCTTCTCTGGGCAACCTGTTCCAATTTCCCCTGCAGCTTATCCTGAATTTTGTATTTTCATAGACTGGCTTTTCCCCCAGGAAAGTAATTTGTTTCAAGCAATGAAAAACTAGTCCCCACTACAATCTATGCCCCTGTGAGCACCCAGTGGGTCCCAGAGCAGATCTGAGCTCTGCCAATCATGTATTTTGGGTAGGTATGAGAGAATGAAAGTCAGAAGAGGTAGAAGGAAGAATGGCTGCACATCATCATGTTTACTGTCACCATGCAAAAGCATAATTAAAAAATCAAATCAAATCAAAAGGTCTCTCATGCAAGAGCATGCAAAATAAAGGCAGCAGCAGAAGAGGAAGAAGTTCAGCGCAGATGCAGAAGGTTTAGGCAAATGCAACTCAAAAAAAGCTTCAAGTTCATACAAACCTCCAACATTAAATTGCTATGCCTGATATAAATGTTTTCACCATCTAGCCTCTTTGATCTCTTCTGTGAAAATGAAAGGAAAGGGGGAAACAAAACAAAACAAACAAACAAAAAAAAAAAAAAGCACAAAAAATTAAAACGTTGGTCTTGCGGGATCGAGAAATTGGCAAATTAAAAAAGTTAACTCAAGGTCGGGAGTGCAGCGCTGAGGCAGCGTGGGGTGGGAATTCCCACCAGGAATGGGGGTCTGGCTCATGGAGAATGGGAGATGTGATGAGTCCTTTAAAGAGACAGCTCCCGGGGGCCTCAGCTCCGGCCACAAAGAGACAGTTACTGGTTTTCCATGGAAGCCTTGCACAGGTCACCACGTGACATTCCTGAGGGATGCAGGCCCACCCCAGTGTGAGGCTGTACTACCTGGAGTAACCTTTACAAGGTCCCAAGTGCACAGTAACTATGCCTTAACCACCTTTCCCATCTTGGATATGTCCCTGTTACTTAATCAATACCAAAAAAAAAACATCCTCTTCATTTTTTTATTTTTTTTTTGCATTTCCTGCAATGCAAACTGCACAGTTTTCTCTGGTTTCTAAGTAAATTTGTTACATAGAAGATAAATTTCATAAGTCAAGCCAACTGTGTTTCTTTTGAACATTCAACAAGCATAATTTTAGCAATCAGGCTGTGTCTATGGGACAAAAAAAACTACTCATTTTCCAATCAAGTATTTGGTAGTCAAAAGAAAACCAACATCCCAACCCAAAGCACAGGAAGAAATTGGAGCACTGTCTTTTTAAACATGTTACAGATGCATGAGTGATATGGCAAATTTGGCTGGTGAAAGGGTAAAATGGCTAACCTTCCTCATTCTTATCAGCTCTTCCTCTTTTTCTGCAGGCTGCTGCTGTTGGGCAGTGATAAAAAAAAAAAAAAAAAGAGTTGGTTCATTTAACTATGTTGAACCTTAAAAAAAAAAAAGCGAAACAACTGTGAGCAACCTAAACTGAATTATTAGCACAAACCTGGGGCTGGGCACCATTCGTGGTGGGGACTGTGACCTCAATGTGTGTTTTCCTCACCTACATTTAAGAAATAAATCGGTAAAAACATTTCTTGTTAGTAGATTTGTTTCAAGAAACTGTTCAGTTTCCAAACACAGCTGCATAAAGTTGGTTTTGAGGTGCTGGGGGAACATGCAAAAACCAACATGCAGCCCTGGGTTAATGGCACGGCAGCTCTGTTAGTCAACAGCAGGTGAAATAATTCCTTCAGCTTGAGAATTATTTATATTTGAAACCAGTGCTCTCCAGTGCTTCTGAAGAAGGGCTTCCCACTTGCATTAGCTCGGCCAGGCAATGTTTTCAAATGTCATTTGCAGCTGGATCTCCCAGTGAAATCCCAACAAAGCAACATGCTCCAATTAACACAGACCTTCTCAAAAACAGAAATTATTGGTTAAATGCACAGGTATTATGTTGGCAGAGGCAGTAAGAGCAGGTTTAGCTACAAAACCAAGCCTAACATCACTAATTAAGTTCTTTCCTGTCCATAAGTAGAGAGCCAAGATTGTCTTAACACTCTCAAGGAAGTATTTTAGGGAAACTGGGTTGCCAAGTACTCTGAAGGCAAAAGCATCAGTGGGTGTTAAAAGAAGTGATGCAGCTACATTGGAGAAACAGGGTAAATTTGGCACATTCAAATCCACAATTTCCTCCTACATCTATATTTAAAGGAGGGGGAAAAAATCCAGTGTTTAAGCACTTAAGAAAAAACCTGTAATAAGTGAGATGGGATGAGTAAAATTTCCTCGTTCTCAGTGTAACACAAGGGAGGAGGAGCAGCCAGGCAGGAACTCTGTGCTCCAATTCCAACTCCACAGTGCCAGCCTGAGGATCCCTTCAGCACTTCCAGTTAAAAATTACCACTCACACAGGCCATGGAATTTTTTGAAGTAACTGTCCTTTCCTTTACCTCCATCTCCCAACCTTAATTAAGAGGGATTTCCCCTGGAGATGTCACATAAGACCCACTGTGTGATATGTTATAGGAAATGTGGCTCCAGCAATGCTGAGATCAGCTAAATTTTGGGGTAATGTGAAAATTGTGTCTCAAGGCAAACACTTCTGCTGCACCACTGCAAGGCTTCAGTTCAATAAGATCTGCAGAATATTAAGGACACTGTAATATCAACATTAATTTTGCACATTATTCTGACTTATTAGAACAACACACACATATCAACCCCGGCAAAGGCCTCAGACATTTGTAGGAAGATCAAATAATGCTTAAAAAAATGGCATTTAAACAATAAACCCCCCAAGGTCTCACCAGTGCCATCGTCAACTAAAGTTTTAGTCCAGTTTGCAGCACTGTGTTACCACCAGTGTTACCAGCTCTCCCAGCCACAGCCTATCAATGTGAAAAACATTCCGGCGCTGGGCTGCAGCCAGATCCATATCACTGATTTCACTGGAATTGCCTCCTGCTGTCGTACCAGGAATCAAGGGGCACAGCCTGGCCACGGGTGAGCCCTAAACTCCAACCCCACGAGCACGTGCAGCTCTTGGCAGCGTTTTTAACCGTCTTAAGGCTGCACTCAGTTTGACTGCAGCCACCAAAACTTGGGAGTGACTCCTCTTCCACAAGGAATGTCAGGGCTGGGATTTCCCTGGCAGCCAAACCCCCGTGCCTGCTCCCCACCTGATGCCTGGGAGAGGGATAAACCCCTCATCTCCCAGGAGGGGAAGGTGGACAGAGCTGCTGCTTTGGGGTGGCTTCTCGAGTGACACTCCAGCTCTTCCCAAGAGACTCCGGTCTGACCTACCTTGGATGCATCAGCTGGCTCTGCCTTGGCTTTCTCTGGTGGGAATTCCTCACGTCTCACATCAGCTTTTGCTGTTTCCTTCCCTATTTTAGATGTGGCCACGTCCTTCACGTCAGGCTTAGCTGGGGCTGGCTCTGCAGGGTGGCTCTGAGCGATGGCCGGGGCCGAGGTGGGCCGGGGACTCCGCTCCGGGGTTATCACAGCCACTGCTGAGGAGGGGGGACACACAGGGACAAGGTTCAGAGCAGGTAATGTTCCAAAGCTCTAGGCAAAGTCTTTCCAAATTACAGTGCTGTCATTTAAAAAGAAAGGGAGGAGGAGGAGGAGGTAAAAAAAGGGAAACGAAATAAAGATGTTGAGCGAAGCAGCTTGTGCATTTAGTACGGGAGAGTTGGGATTATTTTCCTTATGGTTTAAATAAAATCAAATAAAGCCCCACACCAGATGGTTTACAAAAAGCAAGCTTGCACTCTGCAGAGAAGCCACACCAGAAAGGCAAATCTGGAATTTGACATGGTGCCACGGATTTCTGGGTCCTTCACACACAACTGACACGGACTCCACTCCAGTGCCACCACAAAACAGACACAGCATGGGGAGTTCTGGGCTTGTGGGCACCTCCTCAACCAGAAACAGATGGTTTCTGGAAGGGAAACACAGGCTTTCCCCCCCTCCCCAATCTTTTAGGCAACTCAAATGAAAAAATAACCAACAAGCATCCCTCTAGAAAACTTCACAGGAACTTTCAGGTGGGATTCAAAGCAGGCTGGGCTGTGTGTCCCGTGGGGTATCTCCAAGGCAGCACAGTGGGAAGATACCCAGCACCTCCAGGTCAGTGACAGTGCAGGAATGAACAGCATGCTGCCAAAAAATCACCTTTCCAGAGGATGACAGTCTTAAACACAAGCACTAGCCCCACAGAAAATCAACTGCCTATTCCTTTCCTTCAATTCCTGATTTCCCAGGCAGTTCCTGATCCCTGAAAGGCCCAACTCCAACGAAATATTCAAGTCAATACTGTGTGACAAAGCCAGCCCCAATTAATTCCCTGTGTGTACCTATAGATACAATAAGCTATTTGGTTCTCCTGATGTTGTTTTTACGGATGTTCCACTAAAAATACACCCAAAATAGTATCTTCGACGTGGTCCCACATTCCCAAAGTCACAGTTTGCAGCAGGATCACACTGTGCAACCCATCCCATCCAACACTGGTGCCCAGTCAAAGACACTGGAAAATCTGCTGTTAAAAAAGAAATTGTGATTTCAAGCAACTCCATAGTAAGAATTCCTGTTTCACTGAAAAGGTCACTGCATCTCATCTGTGTGTAAATAAAACATGAGAGAATAAAGCATCCACATGACCAAAAAATGCACGAGATGAGGTGGGGGGGCAAAAAAGAACCTGATTTTCCAGAGACTTCAATTACACCTTCAAGACAAACACCTGGACCCACCCCAAACCCCACACCACCACCACAGGCTCCGTCCTCTCCCTGCTCCTCAGCACAGCAGCTCACTTCTGTGACCCAGACACTGTGTTATCCTTTCAGGAGGACAATCAGTGCCACGTCCCGGTGTATTTATGCCATGGAAGCGGTGACAGCCGCTGGGAAGGTTGTACAGAGGTGGGATGGCAGGGACAGCCGGGATGAGGAGGATGCTGGGAGAGCAAAGCCGTCATCGCGGTACCTGGCTCCTTCGGGACTGGCTCTAGTTCTCTCACCACCATCATTTTTTCTTCCTCCTCCTCCTCCTCCTCCTCCTCTTCAATTGGGCTTATCTCAATACTGCCAAGATCACGTTTGGCTAAAAAAGTTATGGATGTGTTAAAACGCCACCTCAAAGATGAAGCAGCAAAGGAAATACTGCCACCAGTAAATCCACACAGCCACCTCTCCTGCTCCTCTCCCAGGGCATGAAGACATGCAGGAAAAATTGTAACAGACACCGAGCCTTTCCTTTGCCATCCAACAGGGAGTTCTGGGCTGCCCAGAACTGTATTTTAGTTGATTTTCCTGATTAACTACTTCAGGGTATTTTGACACACGATTTAAACACAGTAAAAAAGCACTGCCCCAAAATAAAAGATAAAATGCAGGTTGGAACTGGATGTTCTTTAAGGTCCCTTCCAACACAAACCATTCCATGATTCTATGATTGACCACCATCACCCCACTAACAGTCCCTGCTGGGAACGGGAGAGTCAGGAGGAGGAAAAGTGCAGGAGATGGATAAGAAGGGGCAGCTGCATCAGGAGAGCCCAGGCTGTGCTCAGGTCTGACACCGGCTGATGTCCACTCTGCTGCCCCCCATCCCATGGAATATCCTCCAGTGTTTTCCATACTAACCAAGAAAACATGAAGTTCTCAGTTACCTCCCTCCACAGCTTCAGTCTCCTCTTTCTGCAACAACTAATCAACCCTATTTTAATCATGATTAGCGTGGATCTGACTGCAGCAGCGACGTTGCTCTGACACCCTTTTCCAACTAGGGAAGCAGCACTCCCTAGAGAAGAAATAAAGTGGAATGTAGGTGACCTCCAGCAGTCCTGGATCTCATAACCTGATTTTCAGGCACTGCACGTTCCTACAGCTCAGGGGAGCAAACCTTCCAGGAAGGAACAGCAAGGGAGGAGGGTTAAGAGGCCACTGCACACTCACTTCCACACACAGCCAAGCCACGGCACCCACTCACCTCACCCAGGGCACTCCTGGAAAGCAGCACACGGCAAAGCCAGGGGGGGATTTTAGTGGCAACAAACACCACCACAAGCAGTGCAACCTGTGTCCTACAGCACTGCATCACTTCACCCCCACAGTGACAGCACAGCAGCCACCAAACGCCGCTGCGGCTGTACCTGACCGCGGTGGCACCGGCTCCGGGAACTTGGGCTTGGCAACAGGAACCTTAACCACCTCTACCTTCTCCTCCTCCTCTTCCTCCTCTGCAATGGGTTTCATTTCAAAAGTTTCAAGAGTGTGTTTGGCTAGAAAGAGGTTTGCAGGTGTTAATGGGGGTTGGGGACCCGCACGGACACACGACGGTCACCACAGCAAAGAGCGAGGAGATCCCTCTCAGCAGCTGGGAACAGCAAAGAGGTTTGCAAACCAGGCAGCTCAACAGTCATTTTCCACCATGGAATTGTGCACCAGCCTTTCTAGTGCTGCCATACCCAACAGTGCATTGGACAAGAGGGGAAAAGAACAACAGAAATAAGCTTTGCAGGCTCCTTGCCCAGGCAGGGAGACGTGGGGACACGTGTGGAACTAGGATGGGCTCTGCCTGCAGAGTCTGGAGGGATAGGGGTGCTGGCTGGCAAAATCCAGGCAAAACACACCCAGATAAAAACCTATATAAAAACTAGCAGCTTTAATTAAATGTACTTGAGTGATTCACTTGCAGTCTACCCTGGTGCCTGAAGTTCCTCACCCTGTTTTTACAGCATCGGGCTTTCCCCACCAGGCAATGCTGACTAGGGAAGATCAAGGCATGACCACGGTGGGGGGAAGGCTGACACACTTCATGAAAGCTGGACCTAGATACTACAAAAATAGTGATGCAGTCAAAAGCACACTGTAAAAAATTCCAGGTGGAAGGAGGGAAGCAGAGCAGCACCCACAGCATTTGCATACGAATTATTTCCAGCCCTAACACACCACAGGCGGTCGCCATCCAAGTGATGAAGGCTGCAAATATTTGACAACACTGTGCTGTGAAACACTTATTAGTATTCAAATGTGCTGTTGTACCTACACCCCTCTTAAGGACATTAATATTTATTAATATTTATTAATAGTGCCTCTCTTAAGAGAAATATAAGCTCCACAGACTAAATGGGGTGGCATTTCTCAAATGCTGAAAAAAGATCCCAGAATAGACTTTAGAAAAAAAAGGTCCCAGAACTCTTAAAAAATGGCGAGAAGATCCCACGATGAAGAATTTCAGAAGCTTCACGAGAAGTTTCAAGATCAAACTTTAAAGTTTGCTAACTGACATACACAAAACTACCCAAATCTAATGAGAGTTCTCAAGTACCATCACATCCTAAACTTTTCCCCACCTCCCCACAAGAATTACAAGGTGCAAGGTGGAAATTTAAGGAGTCTCCCAGAGCTGGGCTGTGTCTCCTCTCACTGCAGAATTCTTCTTGCAAAGAAATGAAAAAAGAAAGCCGTCAGATTTGGCGAAACTTGGAATTGTCAGGAACAAGCACGTAGAGGACAGGAAAGGCACTGCAGAGAGTTGTAGCCACCACCACAGCTATACCTGGCTTCTCTCGGATCTGATCCGCAGGTTTTGGTTCAGGAACCTCAACCACCACCACCTCCTTCTGCTTCTCTTCCTCTATGGTCCTGAACTCAACTTTCTGAGTCGCACGTTTAGCTGAGGAAACGGGGCACACGTTAAGGACCCGCGCGGCACAGGCGACACTGCAGCCGCCACAGGGGCCGCACATCCCCGGCCTGCTCCTTTCCACGCTCTCACATCCAGCTGTGGGACTGCAGCTGGGATTTCTCTACCCATCTGGGGTCATAATGGCAGGGCCAAGTGGCAACCAACAGCCCTGGTCCCCTCGCCCCCCCCCGTGCGTCGTGCCCGAGGAATCTCGCGCGCCCGGACTGCTGGCAAGATGGGATTTGGTTTTGCTGCTGAACGGAGCTCAGACCAAGCAGCCTTTCCCCTCTGGATTCGAGGTACAAAGCCCAGGTTTGGAGTGTCACTGAGCACAGGAGCAGGGACAGCCTGGCTTCTGCTGGTCACGGGGCGCTGGGACAACCCTGGTGCCTCCCGGGCTGCAGCACAACCTCGGGGCTCAAAGCAATGCAGTCCCTGCTCCATCAGGGATGCTCCCCTTTCCCTGGATCCTCTCAGAGCACAGGGATGCTCCTCTTTCCCTGAATCTTCATGGTGCACAGGGATGCTCCCTCTCCCTGGATGCTCACAGTTCACAGGGATGCTCCCCTTTCCCTAGACCCTCTCAGTGCACAGAGATGCTCCCCTTTCCTAAATCCTCTCGGTGCACAGGGATGCTCCTCTTTCCCTGGATCCTCTCAGAGCACAGGGAT
>NW_020884940.1:3398726-3440188 GCF_003945725.1 Corapipo altera | reverse complement strand
ATCCTCTCAGAGCACAGGGATGCTCCCCTTTCCCTGGATCCTCTCAGGGTACAGGGATGTTCCCCTCTCCCTGTTACTCATGGTGCAAAGCGAAGCTCCCCTTTCTCAGAATCTTAGTATCCAGTGATCCAGATCAAGTGGAGTAAACTTAAGCACTCTCCTCTCCATGTCTCACCTCCTCTAGCCTGGAGCTACCCATCTCCTTCAAAAATGTGAGATAAGCCCACCTGACTGACATCCCAACCTGAGCATCGCTTTAAGGAACACTGAAAAAGTTTCAGCTGTGGCAAAAAATCTCCCCCTCAAGGAGAACTAAGGAATTTAAGAAGTTATGTTAAAGAAAACAAATAGCTTAATTCCCGACTTCCTAAAGGAAAATGCTTTGACACTGAATGAAGAAATATCTCTACAACCAGAACTTTGCCATGAGTCTTCAGCACCCACCTACACCCTTTTTGTCAGCGAGTTCTGCTGCGACTACTCTCAGTTTGCAATTTTGTTTTGGGCCTGGCTGAGTTGGAGCTCATTTTCCCCCAGCAGCCCTCACAGTGCTGTGATTTTAAGATAAGGATACTACCTGGGAGAGGCAACAGACAAATAAGTACTGAACAATGTCGGAGAGCGGAACGATCACAGGGGAAATTCCTGTCGGAATTGTGGTGAAGGGACAAAGGGTGGATTTTGTGTAAATTATCTGTGTTGTGATGACGGTATTTTGATCTTCGCAGGGGGAATGTTTGTGTTGACTGGTTGGGTTTTTTTCTGATGTGAGCAAAGGTCGTGTGACGAGCGGTGGTTTGAAGGATAACCCTCGAACACGCGGCTCACGGAGGCGAGGGGCGGAACCGGGAGCTGGGGGTTTTTGTACAGCAGGGGGATTGAGCTGTTATTTCAGCATCCTGGGCACGGGGAAGGGGTGTGGACTCACCTCCATCCAGGCTCCTGGAGGCTCGTTTGCTGGCCGTGCGCTCGAACTGGGGCGCGGGCCGGTCGATCAGGGCGCTCGCCTGCCGCGTCTGCGCCTGCGTCCGCCCGCTGTAGCGGAACTTGGAGCCCAGCGCCAGGAACCTGCTCTTCGGGATGGCCTCGGTGGAAGTCAGCCTGAAAAACACGCCCATGATTTAAAAAACCCACAAGCCAGTGGCAAATCCGGCAAATCTCGGCGCGGTCGAGGAGAGTAGGGAATAAATCTGAAAATCCGCGTCGTCGACTTCCAACGACTTCGTGATGTTGGGCTGGTTTTCCCCCCACGTGCAAGGGAATGAAGGATTCTCATTCTTTTTTAGTATCATCTTGGAAAAAATACGTATGGCTGCTGTGGGCTGCGCTGCGCCGGAGTTTCCCAACAAATTGGGAAATCCCAACTTGGCGTTTCCCAACAAATCTCCTCAATTTCTAACACCAAATGCTTTGAAATGAGTGCTCCTTCATGGTTGTGGCATTTCCATCAGGAAAGCTCCCTGGATCCAGAGAGCTCAGTGTGCTTCAGAGCAGAAACGCCTTCTGAAGAATCCAAGAGATCACTTTGAGTTGGGCTGAGCTCAAATCCCACTAAACCTGAGTTGTTCTGGTTTAAGTGCCACTCACCGGACTTTACTTTCTAAGGAGTTTCATTTTCTATGGATGTATTGGGAAGGGAGAGTGTAGGGGAGGAAGTAATGAGAAATTAAACAGAAATTAAAGAAGTCTTTTGCCAGTCTCACATCTACATCAGTGAAAATTCTCTGTCTTATGTATCTTATGAAGCAGAACCTGCTTAAAAATTTACTGCAAAACAAACACTTAGAGTCCCTGCAACCATTTCACTCCGACTGTTCCAAACCCTAAGGAACACTGAAGGAACTAAGGAACACTGCTCCCTTTCAGCAGTTACACTAAAGCATTAGTTACTCAAAGTTCAGAAAACCCACCTGAAGAAGGTGTGATGTTCAACACAGACTTTCCACAGCTTCTTCGCTGCCCGGTAGCTTGGAAGCTTGAACCCAATTGTACTTTCATACTGTTCTTGCTGTGGAAAATATAACTTATTTAGGTATAGCAAGGAATACATGAGGCAGGAGCTCAGTTCCCAGCCCATTGCTCTGTCCTGCTGCGGCACAAACTGCTGAACTCACTCCAGGATGTGCAGGAGGAGCTCAGATCAGAGGAGAGGTAGGGCTTGGCCACAAGCCTGGGCATCTCTCAGGGTGCACTGGGATTTACAGAGGAACATGCTGTGGATTTTGCAGCCAGTCAGCCTCATTTACACCCCCATCATACTGCCCAGCTGCAGGATGGGGTCGAACACTGACCTCCCTGCAAGGCTGGGTCAAGGCAGTGAAAGCAGGAGGAGGAGGAAGAGAAGGGAAGAGGCAGATCCCCGTTGTAGCCTCTCTCCCTGATGTGGTCAGGCTGCTCCAGGGATCTCCCAACTGATGAAGCAGCACCAGTGCATCCATCCCCTGCCTCCTGCCCTTAGGTAAAAAGCTAATTCGAATTTTTTACTACTTTCTTTTAATAAAAGCAAGACAAAGAGCCTTTGTTTTGCCTTGTGTCAAAAAAAAAAAAAAAAAAGGATTTAGTCCTCTCCCAGTTTCAGCTGACAACTTCCCACCCGTTTCCCCGGATGCTGGGAATACCCTGCAGTGCCAGGAGGTGGTGCTGGATGACACACTGTTAAACCCTCACAGGAGCCAGGACACACCTCCCCCGGCCGAATCTTTATGAAGAAGCTGCTGCGTTTGTAGGAAATCTTCAGGACTTTGGGCCACGGGAAGCGGTTGATTCTCAGTTTGTCTTTGTAAACAAGAAGGCCACTGGAACAGACTCCCAGAGTGATGTCCACTCCTTCCAAGTCCTGCCAAACCAGGATTTAAGCAGTGTCAGGGTTACAAGTTTCAGGTCAACATCTGCCTTCCAAATCACCCCTTTGGTCTTCACCCAAATTCATCTCCCCACCCCCAGACTCCAGCTCCCAGCTCCAGGGCCAGGTCGGCTTTTCCTTCACGTTTCTCCTCACAACCTCCTCTTTCCTGCACTGTTGGTTGCCCAAAGGGCTTATCTAGAGTCCTTCCTGCATCTCCCCACGTGGCAGGTCAGAGCCATAAATTCAAAGCTCCTCAGAGCAAGGACTCGTCTACATCAGGAGCTTTGGAAAGCTTCCTGGGATATATAAATAATAAGCAACCAAGAAGAATCACTTCTCCTGCAGGAATGCTTGAGTCATTCCTGTGTCTGTATTTCCATACTTCCTCTACCTTTCAAAAGGAGCTTCCTGAAACAGGTAAACTTGTTCCTGCAAGGGAAGGATAACCAAATGACAAAACCCACAGGCAGGTGCTGGTTCTCACCTTGGCTTGGTGAAGGTCGACTCCATACATAGACAGCTTTTTTGCATTCTCAAGAAATTCCAGGTCTGCTTGGGCTGGAGTCATGGATCTGGGGAAAGAGAGAAAGGGTTTGGTATTGCGCAAACTGTTGCTTTTCAGAGAGGACAAATGAGACTCCATGAAACTCATTAGATTTTGTTTTGCTTTCAATACAACCAGATTTGTGCTCAGGTGATGAATTATTAAATCGCTCTGAATGCCCACATTTGTGCTTTCAGACATTCCCATAACACAGATGCACTTTATTCCTGTGGAGCTGCACGGGCACTAGAGAAGAAAGCAAGGAACAGCAGTGAGGGGGCAAAACTTGATTCAGCAGAAGAAACCCCAACTGAGCCGCAGGCAAAGGGTGACAGGTCCTGTCCCCCCAGATCCGCTGCCTCCAGACCTCCCCAAACCCAGCTATTGTTCTCCAAGCCAAACACATGGACAGCTGAGACCACTCAGCAGAGATTCCAACCGGGGGACCAGATGAATGAAGGGTTTTCTGGGAACAGATGGTGCCCTGTCTGCAGGAGGGGCACAACTTAACAGAGACATCCTGATAATGGAGGCCATTATCAACGGTATTGAAGTGCCCTTGTTAATAAGTTTCTGGTGTGTGAGGTACATTAACAGCTCTGTTGGGAGAGAATTCAGCTGCATACATTTCATTTTCTTCCCTCCTTTGATGTCTTCCTCACTGAGCCCTCCCATACATCTTGTGTGTGATGTAAATAGAGGTTGTGGTGGTGGGAGACAGGGCAGACAAAGACAACTGTAAGGACAATCCTGTAAGAAAGACCCAGGAGCTGTCCCTGTGTCGACATGTGCCTTGTGCTTTGCAAATACAGTAGCAAGAGCTGGAGAGTGGTTTAGCAGAGATTTCCCTGGAACTGTTCAAAAAACATGTGGGTGTGGCACCTGGGAAGTGGTTTAGTTGTGGGCTTGGCTTTGCTGGGGGAATGGTGGGACTCAACGGTCTTCGAGGTCTTTTCCAGCCTTAATGATTCCATGACTCTGATTCCCACTGAAAACCCTCTGACAGTTTAATGTTCACAGAACACAGACCAGAAATTAAACTGGGACATTTTGCTTCCTCCTGCACGAGCAGACAGATGAAATATAACTACATCTTATACCTTGAAGTCTCCTTCTAATGAAGCCATGAATAATTCATCACCCTGATCCGCCACTTCCAGCACAGCAACGGCCTTTGACTCCGAGTCATGAAGCTTGTCAGTGGCCTGGTACTTATTTTCCCTCATTTCCTCTCCTCTCAGTGCAAATGGAGGGGAATCAATTTAAAGTATTGATTTGGAGGGTTGAGTGAGGTGTTAATTGTAGCTCTGGCCACAGCCAGGAGCCCATGTCCACCCTTCCCACTGCACTCCAGTTATTAGTTCCCCTCTGCCTCTGAGAAGGTCTTGTCTTTGTTCTCATCAGGGCATCAACCAGCAGCTTTTCACAGGGCAAGGGGCTGCTGGTTGAAAGTACCACCAAGTGGTGTTATGGATTTGGGGGGGTTTCCCCTCTAAAATCCCAGTGTATCCCTGTGAGGACACAGAAGCTGCTGCAGGCAAACCCTTGAGAGCATCCAGGAAAATGAGCTCAAAAATAAGATGAATACCAGGTTTTGTTACTGCCACCCTTCAGTCTGGTATCAGGGGGACTCCCAGTTGTTCCACCCTCCCTGAACACTACACACCTGCCCAGGTCATGGCTGCACTAGGGAACACTTAACTGCAGGTTTGTAACTCTTGGATCGCCTGGAATCCTTCCATGTTAGGAAGTGAAATGTGGCAGCAGAAAACCCTAAACGTGCTGTAGCATACTGTGTATGCACAGAGAGACAGGAGCCAACTACAGTCCAAAATTACATGAATCCCAAACAAAGGGCAAGGTTAAAACAAGGAAATTTTGCATTTTCACATGAACTAAACCCCTATTCTGTTGAAAAAAAAGCACTTGTTCATAAATAATTTAAAGACTTTGTATCTGCTTTCTTCCACGCATGAAAAAAAGAATTCCAGCTTCTAGAAAGATTTTTTTTAAAAGTATTAGAAAGTTTTTTAAAAGCTGATATTCATAGAATCATCACAGAGTCACAGAATGGTTTGGATATGAAGAGAACTCAAAGATCAACCAGTTCCAATCCCCTGCCATGGGCAGGGACACCTTCCACTATCCCAGGTTGATCCAATCTGGCCTTGGACACTTCCAGGGATGGAGCAGCCACAGGTTCTCTGTAGCTCAATACCTGCAACATTCTCAGGAGCTGCCAGTTCACACTTTACTGCTAAAGCTTCTGTTGCCAACATAAAATTGGTGCAGCAGGAAACCAAAAACACACCACAAAGGTGGGGGAAACACCCGAAAGCCCCATTATTGCCCTTATTTCAGGCTGCTGTGCACAAACAAGCCCCTGCAGCCACCACACCTTACCTGTATGTTTTATGAAGCTCCACAACCTTCTCTTCGAGCTCTTTTGTCTGGTTTGGGGCCAGTTTGAACTCAGTGATGTAATCTGGGCCGTGGAGCTCGGGATCATAGTCCCCCAGCTCCGACTGGACCGTGTAGGAGCCCAGCAGGGCCAGGGTTGCAAAGGAGCAGGGCAGCCGCCCCGTGAGGATGTCCTGTCTGAGCTGAAGACACAGGTAATACCTGGGGGCAAAAAGGAAAATATTAATCACAGAGAAATTTATTAACTTGAGGATCAGTCCCCTTTTTTTTTTTTTAATGCCCCTGATGAACGAGCACGGCGCTCATTCCCAATTTCTACCTGTGTTTTTACTCATTCCCAAGGTAAACAGTGTGAAGGTCTGGGGGATTTAAGGTCACCTCCACTCTGCAAACGGACCAGAAAATCTTGGGTTTAGATAAAAACGTGCTTTCCTCTACAAACACACCCATGCCAGGGTTGTACATGACATTGCTTTACCCAAGTGGACTCCAGTGGAGAGCAGGAGCATCCACACACCCACTGAGAACAAACCAAACCCCCTCCAAATGGGGAAGACATTTGATCTCCTCACTGAAGGAGTTTAATATTAAACATTTCTATTCCATATTCACTGCTCTGCTCAGCGAGCTCCTGGCTGGCAGCAGATTCCCAGGGAACTCACCTGGTTATATCCTCAGTCAGCTGGGCAGGATCTGGAGGATAAAACTTGACATTGAAGGTAAAATCCCAGGGGCCTCCTGCAGTGACAGAGGAGAGGTTGAGAAAAGTCAACACACCAGGACAGCTTTGTGACAGTCAGCTGTTATTAAAAAAGCTGGGAATACCCAACCTGATCTTCAACATTCACCCAGCAGATGTAACACTGATTTTATACTGCTCACTCTCACAGCTGGATGCAGCTTAACATCTGTATAAGGTATGGTTTTATTTATAGGAGGTAGGATACAAGCAGGAGAAAAAGAAGTAGGACAGGGGAATACACATAAATAAACCACTACTCGTGGCAAATATTAAATTCATTGCTAAGAAGCTCAAAGACTCCCATGTTCTTTCATTGCTTGAAAAGGGATTCATGAAGAGAGGGCAGGGGTGGGCTGTAAGTTAATGAATTAGGATTGGTTTATCACTCAAGCCAATTTTCAAATTTCAGGAGGGGATGTGCTAAGTCACTTCTCAGCCTAATGCACTGGGGTCAGGTGGTCAGACACAGGTTAAACTCAGCCCAACACAAGCATCAATCTTAGGATGAAGCCAGCAAGCACCAGGGTAGGAAGAGCTTTACAAGTCCAGACCTAAATGTTTAACACTTAATGTCTAAAATAACACTTAATGGTTAAAATAATGTTTGTTGCAAACCTCGTGCAGCACCATTACAGGCATTAAGTGGAGTGAGAATCCACATAATCACACTAGAACTGGCATTATAAGTGGTCTGGCCAGCCTAGGTGCCACAGTTGAAGGGGTTACCCTCTCTTTTCCTTGAAAATAATCACATTTCCCAGCAGAAAATAGTCCTGACCGGGTGATTTTCATAGTTACATCTCCCCCCTGCTGTGGCCCTTTAACACCAGCTCAAAATAAGATTTCTTTCAGAAAGAGAAGATCTGCCCCTGTGCTTCACCCAGAGCTTTATCCCGATCTCACACAGGGAAGAGGGGGGACGGAGCATCCCTGGATTTACTTCTTATGCAACACCATAACTGGGATTAAACACAAGGCATGTTGTTTTCATCACACACAGTTCAAACCAAGCGATTCCAAGAGGTCATTTTAGGGAGCAGAGGTTATCTAAAGCAACACACATCAGGGTACACATATTCATACCCTCATTCAACCTATTTTCAAGCAAAATCTAATAATCTGCCATTTAACCCATCTCAGGGGATCAGATTCCATAAGAGGTTGCTGCTCATCACATTTACTAGATGAATTTTATGGATGGAGAAGCTCCTGCCCTTCAAACACATTTTGCTATTGATCCCAAGAGAAGCTGGTAAGACCAGGAGCTTTCCCTGCTCCACAGCCCTGTGGTATTTCCCCCCTAACCTGGACTTAGTGACACACTTTGTCCTGTGCCTCCCACCAAAAGCACCCGTGAAACAGTATTTTACTCTCATAAAACAGCACTATACTTCCCAAACCCACTATTTTACTTCCAAAACACCAGTGCTTTATATCCAAAATCCAGTAGTTTACTTCCCAAACCCAGTATTTTACTTCCAAAGCAGCCAGACTTGCCCCCAAGAGAAAAAAAAAAAAAAGCCTCTGAGATGTTTATTTAATTTTAACACTGCCCTCATCTTGAAGTAATTCAGTGGTAGCAGACCTTAAAATGCCACTCTGGAGAGCATCTGGGGATACTACTTGAGCCATTTATCATTCCAGTACCCCTATTTGGACCCCAAAACAGCCTCAGAATCCATCAAACCCTGCTCCAGCAGACAATTCTGCTCAGGCTCTCCCAGTGTCCTTCGGGGAGTTCAGTGGTTCCCACTGACACCCATTTTCCCATCCTCCAACAAGGAGCCATCTCCCACTCCAGCCCTGCAGAGCCAGTGTTGCTTTGCTTCAGGCAAACACACCCCAAGCCACGTTTTGCCAAGGAAATGACATTTTTTCCCTAAATCCAGAGCATCCCTAAGTCCTTAAGAAGGAGAGAAAGGACGTAGAGACTGCCTGAACTTGTGCTGATCCCTGCCAGCCACCCTCACTTGACCTCTCCCCATCCCTGGGCCCCCTCCAAGGCCATGTTATTTAGGGAAGAAGGGAGAAACCACACCCCCCCAGATGATAAATTCAATCTACTTACCATGAACCTGCTTTTTTATTTCTTTGGCAGGATCCAGCCACGTCTGTAAGAGGATAAAAACACTCACAGTTTAACAGACATTCCAGAAACGCCACAGAAAGCTGCAAATTGCTAAAAATATGGCGAAAAAAGACAATATTTGACACTCAGGCAGCCATGGAAACTGGAGAGACAGTGCATTTTTCACTACTTTTACTCCAGGCTGTGGTCTCGGGGGTGTATTTCCAATCATTCATCTACCAGGTACTCACAGGGGAGGCAGGAGGAACAGGAGGGGGGAAAAAAAAGGCAGGATATTGGGGCTGCAGGTACAGCCAGGCCACAGCCACATCCAGCTACAAGGGGCACTTCTACAACACCTTTTTTTTCCTCCACAACCTTTAAGTATAGGCAAATAGGATGTTTACATTCATTTTAAGCACCCTGTCTCCTCACTTAGCCTACTCAGATCAAAGATCACCAAGACTTTCTATTATTAGCTCTGGGTTTTAACGACCTAATCACTGAAATATGAGTGAAAACACCCAATTACCACAGAAGGCTGGAATCTTTCACAGGAGTGTGACACAAACTTCATTTCTTTTAACTATGACTCAAGTTTCTTCTAATTATCTCCGCTACAAATTTAGAAATGTATCCTTTTTTCCTCTCCCCTCTGTAATTTGGGGTTTTGTGGGATGATGGTGCAACACAAGCCACAAAAAACAACTCCTGCTTTTTCCAGGGTCTGAGCCTTTCCCTTTGGAGAGGTCAGGGTCTGCCCCCACTGCGGGGGATGGCACAGGGTCAATGACCCTCCTGGAGAGGCTGCATTTAACCACCTTCTTCATTTTCACCAGCCCTGAGAAGGATTTAGACGTCCAGGTCTCCCAAGGTGAAGGAATTAACTCATTGAATCCCCCGAGCTAATCTCTCCTGACCAGAAGGACACGTAACTTTGTGGCAGGGAGACAGCCATACTTACATTTAATCTCCTCTTTTTATGTGCCTGTCCCTCTAACCTATAAAAGTGGGGGTAAAAAAAATCCATTTTGGGAAAGCAGATGGGCCCCTTGCTGCCCTTTTTAGGGCCACAGCTTTGAGCTGAGCATCTCTATGGCCTGGGCTGGTGCCACGGCTGCTCGTTACTGGGTTGGGCAGCCCAGGGTGCAGTCATGCATCCCACCCCGCCTGAGCCAGCAGACAATGATGGGAACAGCAATTAACACCACTTTTATCCCATTGGGTCATGAATCAGAGGGAAACAATCCTCCCTTTCAGAGCAATGAGCTCCTTGCTGCTCCAGCCGCTGTCACAACCTCCTAATCCCGCTGTCACCCTCAGCTACGCCCATGGGGGTAAATGTCCCTCCTCAGAAGGTTTGTTCCCTATATATCAAGGTGGAAAATGCCACATGCAAGCCTTCCCTGGCCAGGAATACACACGTGTAGCTCTGCCTGCCCCACACAGCTGCAGGTGAGATGCAGGAGCTCATCCTTGGATTCCTGTTAACATCATTTCTTCCTGTGAATCAGTAACTCCGTGTGGGGTCTTGTTTGAAGTTACAGCAGGAGAGAGATGGAGCTTCAGACTTCCAAGTTCAATGAAACACAACCAGAAAAATTCCCCAAAAACCCTCCAAAAATGGTGTTTTTCTCCATCAGAACAAACCATACCAGGATGCTCCACACTGGAGCTGAACAACCCGTGGACAGAGGCTTCACCTTCCTCAGCTCTTGGCTCTGGGACACAGATGTGACAAAACAATCTGTTTTCAGCCCCTACAGTTAAAAAGCTCCACAACCTCTCACCCCTTGTTAGCTGGAGGAAGGAGGTGCTTCTGCTCCTGGAAGAGTCGATGCTGAAAGCCTGGACAGGTGAAGAGCAAGCCCAGGGCTCTGGGATATCGTGGAATAATTAAGGTCGGAAAAGCCCTTTAAGATCAAGCCCAACCATTAACCCAGTACTGCCAGGTCCACCACTAACCCACGTCCCTAAGCACATCTACATGCTTTTTGAACACTTTCAAGGACTCTTTTTGCTCTTAATTGGATATAAAAGTACACCTACCCTTCCCTCTGCAAGAACAAACTCCCAGGGTAAAAAGTATCCAGGCTTTATACACGGAAAGAGACTTCACATACAAGAAGATAGCAAGGCACCAGAGACAGTAAAACAAACCCGAGTGGGAGCTCTGCCTGCCTCAAACAGTGACAGGGTGTTATTTTGCCTGTGGATTAAACATTATAAAGTATTTAATGGCAAATGTCTGTCAGCCCCACAACCTGCCAAGGGTGCATGGTGCAGGTGAAGCAGTGGAATATTCAGAATATGGACCAACATAACTGGGCTAAAGGACACAGAACTGGGCCCTTCATTTCAATTTAGCTTTTGGCTTTGTGAAACAAACCTTGAGTAATTGTTGGGTTAAAGGGTAACCAAGGGGTTTAAAAGATAAGACACCGCCCCGAGTCAAAGCAAACAAAGGCCTTAAACTGAAACCATGAGTAGGAGTTTTGGTATGGAGTCACTGGTGTTCTGCAGGGCAAAGCCTCAACTCCAAACTGCTCTGGGTGGCTCTAACCAAACCTTCCCAATGCTTGACACCAGTGCCAGGGCAGCCTGACTTCTTCAGCTGGAAGAAGTCCAGCTTAATGGCAGCAAACAACTTAATTTGCAGCAAACTAATATAACAAATTTTCTCCAGGTGAAGACCCAAGTTCACAAGGATTCCATCATTCTATGATTCATGCAGCCTTTTTGCTAAAACCCACACTCCTGTACTCACTTTTTCACCATTTCTGCCTCTGTGATGACCCCCAACCCATCTTTAGGGAGGACATCAAAAGCAGTTTTAAGAGGAGGCTTTTCCCTCCTGCCCTGGGAAGATGATCCTATGGAAGAGCTGAATCCCCCCGGGGCCAGACCACCCCAGAACAGCAGCTGCTTACCCTGGAGGTTGGTGTGTCCCATATGGCCAAACCAAAGTAGTCTTCTTCCAGCAGATTGAGGTGGTCACAGACTTTTTTAAGGAGCTCCTGTCCCTTGGCATGTTTCTGCAAATAGAAGAAGAAATCCTGTTGGACAGGTTGGGTTTTGCCTGTTCTCACTCACAGCAGAGGGGAGGAAGGGAATGGCACCAAACCACACTGTAAGCCCTGAGTAGCTCCAAATGACAATTCCTGGCTGTTTCAGAGTAAGGACTCCTTAAAGGAAAGAGCATCAGGCAGAAGAACTCAATGGAGAGGCAACAGGAATGCAGTGGGTCTCTCTCTTCTGACCAGCTCCATGTCTGAAGCCCCCTCAAAGCTGAACTTCCCACCAGGAGTTCAGTAAACAGCAAGGATCTGTACAGCTTTTCCCTGCCAAGGTACATTCAGAGCCCCAGTATCTCCTGGATCCAGGCTGTCACACAACCAGGTGTGGATCAAAAGATGAACCTGCTGCTACGACCCACTGCTACAGTTGTTCATTTTGGGGGCAATCTGACTTTTTTTAGGTTCAGAAAAAAAACCCAGCAGCTCGGACCCACAGCCCATAATTTCTTGTGGCCTTTCCATTGCCCTGATCTGCTGATGAAAACCACCTTCTCCTGTTTGCTTCCTGCACCCAGAGCTGCTCAGCACTTCCTGCCTCCAGAAACACACTCTGAGCATTCCTATTTCCTCTCTCCCCCCCCCCTCAAATCCTGCACAAGTGAACTGGCCCTAGGAACAAGATACCCTTTTAGTCCAAAAGCATGAAGGAAAACATCCCTGAGGCATAAAACTATGGCAACCAGAAGCAGCTCATTCCATTGGAGGCTTTGTTAGAAGAAAGTGCCGTTCCAGTGACGCAAAATCAGCTTCACTAATGCCTTGCTGGTGCCCACAGCTCTCCTGTCACTCATCTCTGCATGGCAACTGCTCCAAGACCCCTGCCTGGTTTTATTCCTTGGCTTTATTCCAGCCTTTCAGCTGTCAGGTCCTTTGTGCACACGTTGTGACTCTATAGGTAACATAATGTATGTGTTAGCCTGGGTATCCCTCAAGGAATTGGCAGTGATCTAGGAATGAAAAACCTTCCAGGGCTGTCAGTTGGAAAGGATGCCTGAAAGCACTAATTCTCCTTGGATAAAGGCATTTGTGCTGCTCTTTGCCTACACCTTTGCAATTCCTTCCCAATTAAATCTTAATAAACTCTCAAAATGCCACAGTAGGATTACAGGGGTGTTAAAGCCCAGGGTGCCTGCCAAGTTAAGAGGGTCTCACTGACACACTGGCCCCTCCTAATCCCCTCTGCAGTGCCCACCACGATCCTCTGGACCCACAGAGAGATTTCTCACGTCCTGCTCAAGTCAGGGCTCCCCCCCCCCACCAGCAATGCCTGGGCCAGTATCCAAAGGCATCATGGATACACCATGGCAAGCTGTCACCAGGATTTAGGGGAACAGTTCCCTTTTGGGGGGCTGCACACAACATCCCTGGCCCAGGGGAAGGAGTTTGGGGCAGGATGCTCCGAGCTGATCCCAGGCAATGCCAGCAGCACCGTTACACAAACACTCAGCACTGACCTACTTGCCCAGGATCACCCAAGGTGACTGTTCCCACAAGGAACCCTGTGCCCAGATACCCTCTCCTGGCCCATTTACCAGCAGGACTGAGGGAAAACAAGCTGGTGGAACTATGCTCCAGTGGTAAGTACCAGATTATTAATATTCCAGACAAGTACTTCAATACTAAAATAGGGATTTCTGCTCGCTTTTTATTGCCCTGACAGCACCACATCCCTGTGAGAGAATGCACAGAAGAAAGCAGAAGAAAAGCTCTCAGATGAAGGGGTTTGCAGTGCTCTAAGTCAACATAATAATTTTTAAATTGTTTACTGCAAATATATTCAACTGCAGGCTAAACACAGCGTGTTTTCCTTTATATCCAAGCACCAGCAGCCTGGGAGGTGAAGGGACCTTGGGGAACTAGAAAAGCACAAATCAATTTGGCAGCCCATTTTTCTCAAAGGAAAGGGGGCAAAAGATATTCAGACCATCCCAACTTATCCCAAAAACCTAAACTCTGGTCTGGGATACAAATGACAAAGATGATGAACAGCAAGTGAGATAAAGTTTGTTTGGTTTTTTTTTTTTAAATCCTTCCTACCTTTACAAAGCAAGACACCCTGGAATTGTAGAACAATAAAAAATAAAGATTCCTAGTACCCAGAGGCTTTTACAACACACTAAGTAAGTTGTTATAGCTTACAGCAGGCTTGTTCTGCAGTAAAGCCTGTCATGTAATTCCCTGGCAGCACATTAGGCCCCTATTAAATCGTGTTTGTGGTGATTTTTCGAGAGGAGCAGAAGGGAGACGGGAGAGAGGAGAAGCAGAACCAAACCCCACAAGTACTTACATCCACAGCACACTCAAAAATGGTGTCATCCAGCAAGATCACTTTGCAGTACATGTTTCTGTGTCTTTTCACTGCTTTCTGGGCAGCTTTCAAATCCTTGTCTGCTTTGGTCTCCGGAGTCTCTGGTTTAGGCTCTGGCTTGGCACACTCTTCCTTGGCTTCTCCTTCTTCCTTGTCCTCAGGGTCTTTGCCCTCTGGCTCCTGCTCGTCCCTCCTCTCCTCCTGTGCAGGCTGAAACCCCCCCAAACATCCCAATTTAGAGGTGTCGAACAAGCAAACAAAGCATCACACTAAATAAGCACTGCAGAGCTGGGGCCTCACCCAAAATTCATTATCTGACTTCAACCTGTAACCGAGGACCTGGAGCAGCAGCTGGGGTGAGCAAGGGAATGAAATTAATTTTTAAAGCCCTTCCAAGTAATTTTCAAGTCTTCATTTAATAAAGGATGTAATAAAAAAGAAATAAGGGTTGATTAGAAAAATCAAGGCAGATTATAGCCTGCAAATCTTCGTGGTGTTAATGACAGCACCTTTGGGACTGGGAAGGTTTTTGCCTCCCAGGAAAGACACTCAGTGCTCCCAGTACCAACCTGGGCCATGGGCTCTGCTCCAGTGCACCCACCCTCTACATGGCAAGGGGAACGGTTTTAAACTGAAAGAGGAGAGATTTAGATGGGATACTGGGGAGAAATCCTTCTCTGTGAGGGTGAGGAGCCCCTGGCACAGGTTGCCCAGAGAAGCTGTGGCCCCGTCTCTGGAATTGTTCAAGGCCAGGTTGGACAGGGCTTGGAGCAAGCTGGGCTAGTGGAAGGTGTCCCTGCCCATTCCAACCCAACCCACTCCATGACTCTATGGCAGCAGTGGCACTAAAAGGGGTGGTCAGGCCTAGGATTTCACAGCCATTGAGCTGACCAAGCAGCTCTCTGCCACCAAAAAGGGAAGGCAGCCCTCACACCACTGTCCCTTTGCCTACAGAAGCACTTTGTGAGCCAGTTTAATCCACTGAAATAGCAGAAAGAGATGCAGTTTGGGGGCAGGAGGAGGAAGGAAGCCTTTTTTTTTTTCCCTCTGCCATTTCAGCAGGTTAACCGAGTTCACAGGAGGCTCTGAGGAGCACTGGAAGGGCTGGATGCAGCAGGAGCACAGCTGCAGCAGGGGAAGAGCAAAACCTTGTCTGTTCAAGCCATCACATCTCATGAAATCACACCCAGGCACAAGTGCACGGAGGTATTTAAAAACTAAATAATGTCCACAAGCTGCTGACTTCTGTTCCAGCAGAACTGGGACAATCGGGAGCAGGGAATCAGTCAAAGCTCCTAATGCCCGTCGGTCAGCATTTATCAAACTGCAGCACCTCACAACTGCTGTCACAGCAGAAATATCTGCAGAGTGTCACAGTTCAGAAAGCCACTGACTGGGATCTAAAATAAGAACTGGGGGAAAAAAAAAAAAGGCACAAACGCTCCGTCTGAAGCGAAGAGCCTGTGAAGGAAGGTTGGGGTGAACACTAACGTGTGCTCAGAAGCACTAAATCAAAGTTAAACTGAGGAAGAAATCATGTATTTAGAATCCCAGAATGGGTTGGGTTGGGAGGAACCTTAAAGATCATCTAGTTCTACCCCCTGCCATAGGCAGGGACACCTTCCACTAGACCAGGCTGCTCTAAGCTCTGTCCCATCTGACTTTAAACACTTCCAGCGATGATTCGCTCCTGAAAATACAACTTCTGGGTTGAAATTGCAAGAAAATTTCCAGCTCCTTCTCATCCTGCTATTCCCAACCCTCAGAGGTACAGAACATGAGCAGAGACCATCCCATGGTTTTCACAGGCTCAGAAATTTGGGAAAAGAAAGCAAAATGTGTTACCTACCTTCTCTACGGCTTTGTAATTTAAAGTAGGTGGATTTACAGTTATTGCCTACTGGCAATGCTGGAACTTGTATTGCTCTGAATTCCAGTGTTTGTGGGTACCTGACAGTGCTCTGGAGCCACTCAGAATGAAGGCAGTGGGTAAGAAATCCAAATTTCACCCTGCACGTTCTGTGACTCCAGCAACACATCCAGGTTCGCTGGGTTGCAAGAAATCCCCAGCTGAGGAAAAAGGACACCCCTCTCCAAGTCCAGGCACAAGTAACAGCAGAGCTGCCATCACCCAAGGAGTAAGAGAGGGCACCCAATACCCCCAAACCAACAACCAGCTGCAGCTCTGTGAACGTTCCCTGTGGCTGTGTCTGCCTCAATTTCTACTTTAAATTTTAAAACTTCACATATTTTGCACAAAAAATGACCCTGGCTGGGAAGAGCAGACACCAGACAGCTACCAGGAGCTGGGCTCAGCCCACGAGCCTGCAGAAATCCCTGTCTACGTGATGCATAAGCAGAAAATGTTTGTATTTGGCAGGCTCAGCACCAGCCCAGACTGAGCAGATGACCAAGTCCTGAAATGCTGCGCTTGCGCTCCTTGAAGCTGAAGAAACCCTTCCCTAAATCCAAGTCCTCCACCTCAGGCCACTGACCTGACCTTATCCTGCTCACACCAACTGGTTTTGGACCCTCTGAACGTGAACCCTCGTTCTGAGGTGACATCCCAACCTCAGCAGAGCAAGGACAGGGCATTTTAAGTTATGCTGGGAAGTGCTGAGCACAATTCCCAGAGCAGGTACTTGGCAGGACACGGAGATGCAGGGAGAAGAGTGGGAAGTACACGATGCAACACAGAGAGCTGACACCTCACCAGCTTTTCTGGTCAAGCTCATCAGCCTGGGATACGAAGTTTTTGGCTACAAAGACACATTTTTAGGACAGCAGGGAGCCCATCCCACAGGATGGGGTGTTTTACCTGTGTTTCTGCACTGCTCAAGGAATGGAGATCCAGTGACGGGTCGGTTTTGAGCTCGGGCTCAGGAGCTGCGATCGGCGCTTTCACCAGGATGTCTTCATCAGGGCTGGCTCCTAATCCTGAACCTTTCTGGTCACCTCCTGCCTCTTTAGGAGCAGTGTCTTTTTCCTCTTCAGACACCTGAGACTTGGGCCTCCTGAGGAAGGAGGAGAAGAGGCGGGACAGGCCCCGGCCCTCGGAGGTGCGACGTTCCTTCTTGCTCTGCTCCTCGTGCGTGGGGGTGTCTCCGTTGGAGGCCTTCTGCTTCTGCCCCTGCCCCTCTGACGTAGGCTGAGCCCCTTCCTCCAGAGAAGCCTCCTGCTTCTGTGCTTCAGCAGCTCCTTCCTCCTCCTTGGCTTGCTGCTGGTCCGAGCCGTCGGCGTCCGCCGCTGGGCTCTTCTCTGTTGTCATGGTGGTGCTGTAAGAGAGGAGCAGGAGGGCTCAATCCAGAGGTGGTTTCCAACATTCAAGCCTGGTTGAGCTGCTCAAGCCAAGCCACGAGCACAGACACGCCACGTTCATCAGTCACACCAGCCTGCCACAGAATCACAGAACGTTCTGACTTGGAAGGGACCCACAAGGATCGAGTCCAACTCTTCAGTGAATGACCTGCACAAGGATTGAATCCCTGCCAACCCCAGCCCACAGAGTCACAAAGAGCAAAACCATTCCTTTTGCTATGGTTTGCTTTGATAGAAACATCTCTATTGATGTTTGCCCCCCACCCTTTGGACAACACTGAGAGAGTTGGGGCTGTTCAGCCTGGAGAAGAAAAGGCTCTGGAGAGACCTTGGAGCCCCTTCCAGTGCCTAAAGGGGCTCCAAGAGTGCTGGAGAGGGACTTGGGACAAGGGCTGGAGGGACAGGACAAGGGGGAATGGCTTCCCACTGACACAGGGCAAGGCTGGATGGGATATAATTCCTTCCTGTGAAGGTGGGAAGGCCCTGGCACAGGGTGCCCAGAGAAGCTGTGGTTGCCCCATCCCTGGAAGTGTCCAAGGCCAGGTTGGATGGGGCTTGGAGCAACCTGGGCTAGTGGAAGGTGTCCCTGCCCTTGGCAGGGGGGTGGAACAAGATGGGCTTTAAGGTCCCTTCCAACCCAAACCAGTCTGAGATTCTGTGATCTAAACACACCACATCACACCACACTGATGGGGACAGGACTCATTGGTGTTGATCAACTATGTTGATCTGCACAAGACCAGTCCAGTGGAGTAGAGCAGGCTTTGGGATTTATGGAATCTTTGGATTGCACACAGCAAAAACGTAGAACGAAAAGGTTTCCAAACAACACCCACAAATGCAGAGCAGATTTCCTCAGAGCCTGTGCTATTAAACTGATGCAATGTTTATTTCAACTTTAGCCTGGGCTGTTGACACAAAAAGATGGAAATCACATGAGAAGAATATCTATTTAAGGTATAAAGAGGACCCAAAATAATCATGCTTTAGAGGGGATAGAACTAATCTTTGTGCGTTGCATCACATGTATCTGCAGCAATAAATTGCCACTGCTTACACTGAGCAAATAGCATATAATCCAATATGCCCCAATCCCCAGCCCGAGCCTCGGCGCACAAACATTTGCTCCAAATACAGACCCAAAATTAGGAAACATTTCAAGATGCCATCCTCCTACGTATTATTGCATTCATCAGTTTTAATTTAACTCATGCTGATTGCCAAAAGAACCACAGTGCTGGAAGAAGAAAAGCCCCCCCAGTTCTCCAAAGGACTCTTCCCTTGCATTTAATGCAAACACTTGATATTATTCCTAATGCTGTGGTTAAACCAGGGCAGCATCAGAGACCTTCCCTGAGTTTGTTCCTTCAGCAATGCAAATTTCCTGAGGTTACAAGGTTTGGTTTGAGGGTTTGGTGATTTTATTTCTTTTCAGGGAGGGCTCTGGAAAAGCAGGGATGGAACCCACTGGGTCTGTGCTTCCATTGGAGAAGTGTCAGATTTAAAACAGACTCTCTGGATCCTTTGAAACTGTGTCAGGGCAGGCTCAGGTTGGATCTCAGAAAGGATTTTTCCCCCAGAGGGTGGTTGGGCACTGCCCAGGCTCCCCAGGGCAGTGGGCACAGCCCCAAAGCTGCCAGAGCTCCCAGAGGGTTTGGACAACACTCTGAGGAACAGGGTGGGATTGTTGGGGTGTTCTGGGCAGGGCCAGGGGTTGGACTGGATGATCCTTCAGTGTCCCTTCCAACTCAGAACACTCTACTATGCTATGAAACCTCTTCACTTCTCCCACAGTCCACTGCCAGGGATGCTGCTGGCCCTGTTAGCAACACTCTGCAGAGTCCCTCCAGCCACCATGCAGCCAATTCCTGCTCTCAACAGCTCTCCAAAAACTCCTGGAGATGCCACAAGGCAGTGGAAGGAGCAAGGACTACCAAAAACCCATCACTCCAAGCCCACGACACAAGACAGACTCGCCACGGTCAACTCCCAGGGCAAAGCTCCCAATGTCCTGGCACACACGGATCGGGATGGATGCTCTGCAAGCCTGTCCCACCAGGATCACACGCCAACAGCGAGCTCCCTCTGGCACCAGCTGCCAGAGCAGCCTGCTTTGTAGTTGCTTCCCACTGTGTTTGTTTTGAATAAACACATTTGTAGGAATCCTTATCAAAACACACAACGTCGGGCGCGCGTCACTCCTCAGACTAGAAAGGCAGAACCGGGGCTTTGGAGATGAGGACGGTGGGGAGGGCACAGCTGAGGAGCAGCTCTTATCAGCCACAGGAAACCAGAGGGACAGTCCACAAAGGAACATTTCCTCTGGATGCACGTTTCTCTCCTCAAATTCTGGAACAAGGATTGTTTACTCGTTTACATTTCAAAGCCGCAGTCCCGGACCTTTCTCGATGTAGGGTCCAATGAGAAAAACATCTCCTTGTCTTAAACATCTCTTTGTCTTTCCTCCATCCCTTGGGATTCCAGGCTGCAGCTCAGCCAGATCCCCTCGGCAGGGCTGGGGATGAGGAGATGGGCACGTAGGAGCCCTGCCCTTCCCAATAAACATTTCATAGCTGCCAGCACCAATAACTCACCGGGTGCAGCAAACATCCTGCTGCAAGACCTGAGCGAGCTGCTCCGACCCAGGTTCACAGCTGGATCCCTCCCCTGCGAGTTCTATGCTCAGAAATGGTTTTCCCTACGCTCCCCGTCAAAAGCAAAGAGATCAGTAAGCAAATAACACAACCCTGAGAGGCTGCCCAGGGCAAAGGGGGGACAGGAGATGGTCTTTAAGGTGCCTTCCAAGCCAAACCAGGCTGTGATTCTGTGATTATCCAAGACAAAAAGCACCTTGGCTGCACTTACCAAGTGATGTTTTGTTTCCATCCCAGCCCACAGCAGAGCTGACACAAAGAGCAAAGTTCCCACTCCACTGCTCCTCAACCCATCCTTTGGAGAAAGCACAACCCACAGCCAAACCACAAGCAGGTTTCTATTTAAATTCAATTTTTCTTCCTTCACTATCCCTGCCGAGCCTGCAGGTGCCTCAGGAGCTCCCTGGATGCTGGAGGAGGATGCTCTGTTCTTGTAGGAGCACTCAAGTGATGCTGCTCACCTCCTGCTCTGAGCTGCCACGCTTGTAAATACTGCATTTGGGGTTTTTCTTTGGTACAGGCTGAAGGTTTGATGCCAGACAGCCTGTAAAAGGCAGGCTCTTCACGAGTCTGGTGTAGAGAAGGTGTTTGACGCTACAGAAATAAGGAAACTACAACAAAACTCAGATATGATCCCAGAGAGAGATTTCAGAGTGAAAGTCTCACCAGAAAATACGTATTTATATATAAGCATTTTTAAGTTTAAGAACATCCTCCAGACAAGAAGGCTTTGGCAACAGGAAGCAACCTGAAGAAAAGGGAGTTAAATACTCCCAGAGAAGCAAAAAGGTTTTGCCCCACTGGGGACACTTGCAACCACAGGTTGACCTTCCACCAACCACATCCCCTTCACCTGCCAGAGGAGGATCTGGACCTCCTGGGAATGTTGGAAGAGGCTTTAGCAAAACATCTCCTCTCAAAAGAAACAGGAATGTTGAGATATTTGTCTGTCACCCTCTCCTACCTGTCAGCTCCTCCAGTGTCTCTTATTTAGGCACACAAATAAGTGTAGTGACAATACCTGAAGAAGGGCAAAGTTAATTAGAAATTAGGAAGAAATTCTTCCCTGTGAGGGTGGGGAGGCCCTGGCACAGGTTGCCCAGAGAAGCTGTGGTTGCCCCATCCCTGGAAGTGTCCAAGGCCAGGTTGGATGGGGCTTGGAGCAACCTGGGATAGTAGGAGGTGTCCCTGCCCATGGAGGGGGTGGAAGGAGAGGGTCTTTAAGGTCCCTTCCAACCCAAACCAGTCTGTGATTCTGTGATAGAAAACCTAACTTATCCCTGCTTCCAAGCCTGGAAAAGTGATTTATGGCTCATGCCATAGCTTTCTTAATTCCCAGTGGTTTAGTCTTTCAGAGAGAGAAGAAAAAGGACTGTCCACGGGGAAGGTTCAGTTCTTGGAAACCCAAACTGTCTCACAGCGATGCCCAACACCAGATAAGGGTGATCACAGCGCTGGGACAAATTGTCTTGACCTTCCTACCCAAAAACGTGTGGCTTCTCAGAATGCTGCTGCTCCAGCAAGAGCTGGAGACAATGATAAGAGAAAAATTTCTGCTAAAAATAGGCAAAAATCAAATAGTTTCAGCAACAGCGTGGTGGGTTTGGTTTTTTTTTTTTAAATGCATTCCTCCCCATTTCATAATGTGTGTGAAAAGCACACAATTCACCAGAGAAACTACGCAGAACATTGCTCAAAATAGACAGCACAGCCTGAAAATTCGGTTTAGTCAAGACCTGGTGCACGTGCAACAAACCTGAGGGTGGGAGAGGAGGAAACTGCAGCCGCCCCCAGCAGGACTCACCCCACCTGTGTGTGAGTTACGTGTCCTACACGGGATTTTTACTACAGTTAAAAAAACATTCCAAGGCCAGGCTGGACAGGGCTTGGAGCAACCTGGACTAGTGGAAGGTGTCCCTGCCCACGGCAGGGGGGTGGAAGGAGGTGGGCTTTAAGGTCCCTTCCAACCCAAACCATTCTGGGATTCTATGACCACAGCAGAAAGCTGTTTGTTAGGGGAGCTTAAATAAAACGAGGAATTCAAATGCAATAAAATAAGCCCCTCGATAAGGAATTCAAACAACCTTAAAATACTCTAAAGCACCAGAACCGTTCGGAATTTATTTAATATATTTTATTAGAGAAATAATTAGTGCTGACATTTATAACCCCTGTCAGAATTAACGTGCACGATCTTTCTGTGCTGGTACTTTGGGTCCTGAACAAAAGAGATGCTGTCACTCAGCCTGACCTGGAGGGTAACAGGAGACTCCAGGAGCCTCATTGAACAGGGGAAAAATAAACCACCCAACACAACACAGATGGCACATTACAACTGCCCGGATTTAATTCTCACCAGAGCAGCCCTGGTAATCTACTGCACGTCGGCAGCCCTGTGCCCCTCTCCCATCTCCTGCTCTCATACAGCTTTCCTATTTAAATGAGGGCAAAAATAGTAGCTCACCATCTGCTGAAAGCAAATCATTTATGTCAAATTGAAGACTGGGCTTATAAAATGACCTGACTAAATGGAGCAGTAAGTGCATTACAACCGAAGGGAGCTGAGAGCTCCTCCCCCTGTATCCTCAAAAATCCTCCTGGATGCTACAGAATATGGAAATTCATGGGCTTTGCTCATTGGTAAAGTGCTGAAATTTAAATGAAAACATGTACTTGTCACTGGAGCCTTGTCTGCTGTGATGGGTTTGGAAAGGCTGCCCCGTGTGGGACCTGCTAGGAAAACTCACTTGATCTGGGAGCAGTTGGACTCAGAACAGAGCCATGGGGAAGGCACATGCACCTGGCTGCCAGGAAAACAAAGCTCATGGACTATCCCATCATATTCCAACACAGGAGTTTGCTAAAGACTAAGAAAACCACCAGTTTAATATGAGTGTTGTTCCCTATTCCATAGAGAGCAGCGACTCTTGGGGCTCCCTTCCCCTCTTCAGCAGAGGTCAGAGCAAAAACAAGGTTTGGTCTCAAACACACAGTGCCTGATGGACCTTCCTCTGCAAAACCAAGTCTGCAAATGCCCTGACCACACCAAACCCCCCAAGAAGACACAGGGGGCTCAGCCTGGCAGGCAGCAGCCACTCCAAAAACCCTCCTTAGGCAGAGGAGAGGTGTCTGCAGGGAGGGAGGGATCCATCCAGACCCATCCCCACCCCACAGGCAGCTCAGCACCTGCGTGGTACAGATAATATCCCAGGGGTTGGTCCCTCCACCAGCCTCCCACAGGGGCAGGGAGCACAGAAACACAGCAGGGGCCAAAAATCTGTGCGGAGAAAAGCAGCAGGAACAGTGCTCAGAGCACCAGGAGCGAGCAGTGCTGCATCACAGGGGGGCACATCCAAGGATGGGCTCTGCCTCAGCAGGTCACTCCATCACAAGGAAGCAAATCCAAGGATGGGCTCCATCCCAGCAGGTTGCTCCATCAAAGCCACTCCAAACTCTGTGTGCAAGGAATACCCACATTGGGGATGAGAGCAAAGCAGAGATGACAATGCCACCAAGGCTCTCCCACAGCAGCACACCCCTTGCTAAAGCAACAGTTCAACACAAAATAAGCAATAGATCTCCATCAGCTGAACAGGAGGATTTTTTCCATGAATTATTCATAGGGAGTTGTTTTTTTTTTCTCCTGCCTGAACACAGATGTGTTTACTTACACTGTGCCTCATTTACACTCAAGGTTTAACATAACAGGGCTCATTTTCTTCCCTTACAGTTTTCCAAGTGCAGGGGTAAAGCTTTTTTTTTTGCTTTTGTCGTTCTCCCTTTGGTTGTTTCCAAACCAAAGCTATAATTAGAAGCCAAGAGGGACTTGCACACTCCTTTGATAAAGAGCTGCCTGCTAGATAAATACCACCCCTGCACACACACACACACACACACACACACACACAGGCACCTGCCAGGACGTTCCGCTGCCGCACCGAGAGCCAGAGGGATGTTTGATGCTAAAAGCTCTTAACAGGTTTCACCACCGACTGCTCCAGCTCACACACAAGGGCTGTTCCTCCCCCTGTGGGCCGGGGACATCGTGTTTAACCACTTCATTTGTTACTGCATGGCTGCAAAGCGATTTGCATTCGCCCCAGTGCCTCAAACGCATCCGCCGCACCCCAAAACAACACCCCAAATTCATTAAAAATAACCATAACACACAGTCATTTGGATGTGATGAGCTGAGAAATGCACAGTATTTAAATCATCTAAGGGAACCACTTACAAGAAGGACTGGTGTGGCCAGAGCCACATTAGGCTCATCCTCCACCGAGCCCAGGTGAAAGCTGGCTGAAAGCATCCCCCACCCCAGCTTTAAGCAGGGCTTACTGCTTCAAAATTGCCACTGAATATCATAGAACAGTTTGGGTTATCCAGTTCCAATCATAGAACAGTTTGGGTTATCCCACTAGCCCAGGTTGCTCCAACCTGGCCTTGGACACTTCCAGGGATCCAGGGGCAGCCACAGCTTCTCCGGCCAACCTGTGCCAGGGCCTCCCCACCCTCCCAGGGAACAATTTCTCCCCAATATCCCATCTAACCCTGTCCTCTGGCAGTGGGAAGCCATTCCCCTTGTCCTGTCCTTCCATCCTGTGTCCCAAGTCCCTCTCCAGCTCTCCTGGAACCCCTTTAGGCACTGGAAATGGCTCTCAGGTCTCCCTGGAACCTTCTCTTCTCCAGGTGAACCCCCCCAGCTCTCCCAGTCTGTCAGGGACACTTAAACAAGTTAGTACTACACTACCCTAAGCTGATTTCCAGACCTTTTCTCCTGTAAATCAGCCACTGATCCTCCTCCTCTGAACACCAACACTCCAAAATATTCAATGCAAATTCTCCCCAGAAGAGCCTGCAGGGAGGGAAACCCCCAGGACACACTTCCTAACCCTGTGCTGCCAGGGTCTGCCCAGGGGCATAACAATGTGGTTTTGTTGCTGTTTTAATGAGTTTTAAGGAGTTGCACCAGATGCCAGGCTGAGCTAATTTATGTGGTTTGCTCTTCTATGCTCACTGCAACCATCAAACAGTGGAGACAAGGGGACTAAAATTACCTTTACAGTAATTATCAGCCTGAACATTGCACTTTAAAGTTTAATGACCCCCACCTAGGAGTGCAGGAAGGCACTGGCCAGCTGCAGATTATCCACAAAATCCCTCAATTCTTGGTTTTCTGGACAAGCCCCAGATGCTTACACCTCCAGATCAACATGAGGATGGAAAAGCCAGAGACCTCCTCAGCATCCACCAGCCTGGAACAACCCAGATCCAGCACAGCTGCAGCCTCTGGAGACAGAGCTGGGGCAACAAAAGCTCCAAAGAGCCCAGGAATAATGAGTCAGCAAGCAGGGAGGGTTTTGTGAGGCTGAGTTTCACTGGGTGGGTACAAACCACGGCAGGTTTGTATCAGCACTCAGCAGCCTGTGCTGCTCCCGAGCTGGGGAAGGCTTTGTTTCAGGAAGGGCCAACCTTTTCTGAAGTCTCCTCTTCTTTCAGGGCTCAGTATCATGTGCAACACACAGAGAAGGAGAAATCCATCCCCAACACAAACCTTGAGCTGTAAATTCCCAGTATCACAGAAAGAACCCAACCTTCAACCATTTGAAAACTCACAAGACCAGGCAGCTTGGCTTTAGAGCCCACTAAGAGCTAATTGAAGTCCCCAGCAAAACCAGCAGAGCCTGTGGAAGCACAGGGCCCACCAGGCCTTTCCCAGCTGGCTGCAGCAATGGGAAATGCAAACTGGGATGCTGCTGACCTTGCCTCAGACTGGGAACAGCAAAGCATCTTCTCTGGGCACCGTGTACAAGAGGGAGGGAGGGAGACAGCTCCTCCAGAAAGCTCCCCTCTTTTTTTTTTCCCTTTTAAATAGTGCAGGTGATGAGTTAATTCCAAACTCTGCGTCATTCCCAGAAAATCATCCCATGGTCCTTCTGCCTGTGCCCAAGGAGAGCACGCAAACATCCAGCACCATTTAAACCTGGTTCCACGTTCCCAACAGAGATGATCCACAGGCAGCAAACCAGTCACTCAGCTGTTTTCCCAAACACAGGAGTCAGAAGCTGTTTGTAAAGCCTCGAGGTACTGACTCTGTTTGACTGGGACAAACTCCAGTGCCACCAGGGCCCCAGAAGGACGTTGCCCCAGTGAATGCAGGGCCACGTACCCCAAAAGGGCACTGTGTGTCCCAGGCACGCACTTGGACACTTCACACCACCTCCATAGGGATGGTTTTCTGCCCACTTTTCCTGCTCGTGATGCTCAGTGACCCCAAAGTCACCCTTCCCCTTGGGGTGGCTTTGCAAGCTGGGGAGCAAAGGAGAAGATGGTTCCTGGAAAATCACAGCAGGTTTTGCAATGCCTCCCACACAGAGGATGTTCCCCGGCAGCCCTTCAGGGATCCTGAACTGCAGTGACACCCTCCCGGAGCCAAATGAGCAATGGGAGATCAGTGTCAGGATTAGAGAGACATCCTCAGCAGTCCCCATCCCAGGACAAACCCATTCTCTTGGCACAGCCAGGGAGAAGCCCTCAGTGAGCACAGCTTCCTAATATTTCCATTACACAATGTTCACTGTCCCAGATTTGGTGCAATTTGGCCCGTTTCATGCATGTAAAAGCACCTCAGGGATGCCTGAAGGTTCTGCCCTGCTTTCAGCACCTCACACACATCTCTCCTCTGCTTCTACACAAGATCCACAGCATCATCCCAAAAGAGCCAAGAGCCGGTGATGGCACTGAGTGGGGAGACACCAAACCACCACGGGGTGACACAACTGTCACCTCCCAGAGGCTGCACCCCAGGGGATAAAAACCCTCCCATTCCCAACAGGAACCAAACTGGAGGAAGTGTGGAGCAGCAATTAAACATGTTCTGTGCTCAGCAGTCAACTACAGACACAGGTCAGTCCTGTCACCTCCCGGAGCTGCTCTTTTCAGCAGCAGAATCCCCCACTCAAAACTCGCCCTCCAGCAGTTTCCACCACTTCTGTCTGTTTGTTTTTTCCACCCAGCAGTGAAATCAGGCAGCTTTAGTTTTTAATCCCCTTAATTAGGGGTGTGCAGCAGCCTTCATTCCTTAATTACATCCATTGACACATCTGATGCAACACATTTACAAACAACCATTTTCACTGGAGATGGCTTTGAATCAAAATTGCCGTCATTCCCACACTGGCTGCGCTGTGTCACCAGCGGGGAGAAGACACAACACGACGTTCCGGATGCTTTAACAAGACACACAGCTTGGGAATGCCATTTTCATTAAATAATCACCTGTTTCTTTGGCAGGGCTCAGGAGAAACCCCTGGCAGTCTGAGGCAGCAGAGTGGGAGCGCAGCTATCAGAAGTTTAAAGTAAAAAAGCCACCATCCATTTCAGGCAATCCTCTCACTGTTGTCCCATGGGATCAAGGGGTGATATTTCAGTGCCTAACCCGGTGATTTTGGTCCATCACCATTCCAAAGCTCTGTTAACAGGGTGCTTAATTTCAGCTGCTCAGCTGCCAGGAATCCCTTTGATCCTCTGGGAGAGCAAACACCCAGCGAGCACTTTATCACCCCCACTTCTGCTGCAGAACCAAACTAACGATGCTGACACCTCCCACCTGCCCACAGAGCCAGGACAGAGTTATCTCACGGGGAGCCTGTGCTCACTCCTGCTTTGAATTCCTGCCCCGGATCCCATCCGGATGCACTAATGGCTCACCAGGACATGGCAGCTGAGCTCCAGCAGTAGGAAATAGTGAGCAGGATATTAAATACCATCTTGGGGGGAAGGGTGAGAACTGATTTTAAAAATGGGATGGAAGGTAAGATGGTGTTGTGAGGTTTCAGTGCTGGAGACCCAAGTAAGGATCCATGCTGGTGCTCACAGCTCAGCTCCAGCATCAGCCCAGGGTCGCTGCCATCATTTGCATGGAGGAAATGTGCACAAACATCGCTTTCTTCAGACTACAGAAAGGAAAAGGAAGTTGTGTTCACGCTCAGCACTGCAGGGAGGGGTCAGAAACACATTCTGCACCCACATCCAGGGGCTGTTTGCTCATATTTTCGGTTGCCGCCCTCCTTTCTGCGCTGGATGGGTTGGTGTGGGAGGGTGTTGTGGGTTGTGATTTCACTGAACAAACAGCAGCAACACCACATTTCACCAGCTCTCAAGAGGTATTTTTTACTTCTTCAACGCCCACCTTTGCCACCCAGCACACCAGGCCAGTGTTAGTGCCGAGTCTCACCCTGGTGCTCCTGGATGGTCCTCGTGTTTGTGAACAAAACACTGCAGCACCTTCCCCTCCAGCCACACTTAATCCTGCTGATCCAAACAGCTCCACCCAGGAGCTCCATGGGCAACATGCACTAAAAGGATGTCTCCCACCCTCCTGTCCAGCTGCACTGCATCTCTCTGCCTTCCACCACCCCTCGATCCCCTCCTACCTTCTCTCCCCACTTCCAGGGGCTGCCCAGGATCTCCACCCACTCACACCCTTCCCTCGAATCTTCTCCCTTTCATCCTGCATTAAACACCACACTGGGAGAAGCTTAACATCCCCAAGGGCACTAAAGGGAGCCTGGGCATGGAGGCAGGTGGACACGAGGAACTGGGGCAGCACTTGGAAGTTGTAAATCAGCTTTCTCCACTCCCACCAGTGTTGGCACACACCTGCCGTGGCACAGCCAGGACACTGCTGGCCACCAACCTGCTGAGAAGACAACAGCAAACACCTCCCAACTGTTTAAACACTGCAATATTTGAATGTAAGTGAAAAGCCATTAAAGACCAAGCATTTCCTTCAGTAGGGATAAAGCATATGCAGAAAACATCAGCTGGTTTAAACCTCTCCCTGTTAAAATAAATCATAGCTGAGGATAGTGGTGCTTTCTGGATAAGCTACTGGCCTTGTGTACACAATTTAGCATCCCATTGATACTTATTTTGTGAGTTAGGTCTCAAAATAATCCTTACTCTATTGAAAGTGTGTGCCTGTGTGTGTGCACACCCTCCCCCCGACAATATAACGGTGGGAAGAACAGCCACATGTTTTTTTGGAGAAGCTTTGCTTATTTTTCCCTTTTTTATATTTAAATCCCAGTTGTGCAATTGCCTCACGCACAGCTGAAGCCTCATTGAGCCCAACAGTGCTTCATCCAGCTGAAAGCTCTGCAGACTCCCAGGGTCCCAGGTATTTATGAAGTACCAAAACCAACAGAAAATTAAGAATAAACCATATCACCCTCAGTATTTTGGACTCAAAAAACTACTGGTCTTGCCCAGCACCCAAGACTGAAGACTAAATGGAGAGCCCCAGCTAAAACTGTGCTGCTGAAGGGCTGCAAGTCCCACAGTTGCAATTCCAGACAAGTGAGCCGCTCTTTTCACTGTGCTGCTGACAGCAGGAGCCACACAACAATATTGCTGAAATCCACATTCATGCAGCACAAGGGGATAAAATGCCACACAAATCCTCTTTTCTGCAAGCTCTGGTGATATCATTGTTCGGGTTAAAACTGCCATGAGGAGACCCTTCAAACGAGGCCAGGGGGAAAGAGTGGAGAGAGCAAAAAGCATCGGTGAGCTCACCCAGGCGCCCCGACCAGGCGGCTCCTGCCAAACCAGCTCTTTGCTCCTCCAATAAATACATCCTTAAACCACCTCCTCTGCACTTCCTTCAGGTTCTCCTTCTATACACCTGAGCTGAAGGTAAATGGTCGCCTGTTCCTCTGTAAGATGAAAATAATGAACGTGCACACAAGGTCTGAGGGGGCTCAGCTCGCTCCGAGGCACCTCCTCGACGGTGCAAGCCGTGAGCAGGGCATGAGGAAAATGAGAGTAGACAAAATGCCACACCAGCTGCAGAAAGCAGGTTGGTTTTTGCAGCCCTCGCAGTGGCAAGAAGTGTGGTTTAAGAATAAAAAGCAAAAACAAGACAGAAACAAATGCAACGAGCTGGTCTCCGTTCAGGACGCCACCGCACAGCCCGAGCTTGCTCCAGCTCCCCAACTAAACAAGCCGCAAAAACTCTTTTGAAGTGACCTACAACTCCAAAACAAGAACATTTCATTCTCTTGCTCCTAAGCATGGGAGATGCTTAAAAAAATATCTGCCTTACCGGGTTTTGCCCTCTCTTCAGCACCCGGGGAAGGAGGAGAGGACCTGCCCTGCTCTGCTCCGCACGCTCCGGATCGCTGCCTTTGCTCTGGAGCGCCCGCGTTGAGCACAGACCTCGCTCGTGCCTCCCGTCACTGCCATGTGGATTTGCTGTTTCCCAGGAGTTTTACCTGCTGACACTACAACTGCAAGCCTGTTTGGTTTATTTAACCATGCTCCTGCTCTTAAGCTACCATCCAATTACTGCTCCCAATTACTCGGCGCTCAAGAGCCGACGTTAATTACAGAGCACCCTGCGCACGAGGCTGCTGCCGGCTGCGCTGCACGGAGCTTCAAACCTGCTGGCATCCAGGACCAGCCTCTCCTCTGGGGGAAGAAACACAGATTCCTGGTCTCAGTGGTGGAATAATAGCCCTGAGCATGAAGAGGAGGTTTGGTGAAACAGGAGAAGGTCATTGCAGCCTCACCGCCCAGATCTCAGCAGCCCCTGGGATCCCCCCGGCATCCACAGCACTAAATATCTGTTTTCTCCTTTGGGATTCAACAAAACACAGCAGCAGTTGAGGACTGGGGTTGTTAACTCAGGGGATGTGGGGCACACATCAGTAACAGCAGCCAGCACTGTATAAATGCAAGTGAGTTCTAAGTGCCTTTGGAAAACCAGCCAAAAACAGGAGGATGGAGACCCCAAACTCCCCAAAATACAGAAAAAACACCTGAAAAAACATTGCCCTCCAAGCACAGGTCACTTTATACCATGACTTGAGCTTTTCAGGCATTGACACCGGACCTGGAAGGTTAAGACCCAAAACAACTCCCTGTGGCAGAGCCCTGGGACACGGGAGCACAGTGTGAGCCTTCGGGAACGGCACGGAACGACCCTTTGCAGCTGGGAGAGCCTTCACAGACACACTGGCATCTGCAGGCAGCAGTGCAAGAAGTTATTTTGCAACTCACATTGCTCAGATTTAATAATCCCCCTGGTGAAAGACACCCTGCTGTAGGACTTTGAGAAAGATCCCGTAAACTCTGGCCTCTTCTTTTCCTTTCTACAAATAGATCTCTATTGCACAATGCAGTGCCACTGTGTGAAACAGCAATGTGCCAGAAGGAAATAGCACTTCACCATGATTATCTACTCATTTTTTATCAAATGTTAGATTTTTTTTTGCTCAAAGTGTGCGTTTTAACTTGTGTGGTGTGGTGCACTTTCAAAGGGTTTCACCACCAGCAATGCAGAACTCAGTCTTGACGACAGCAGGGAAGAGACTTCTACATACAAGAGGAAAAATAAAAAGGTGAATAACTCCAGTAGGGCTTGGAGATCCCACTGCAGCATCAAGAGGGCAGTGGCATGAACTGCTCCCATAAGGAACGTGCCTGCACAGGGACACAGGGAGATGTCCCATTCCTGGAACTGCACCAGTCGAGTCCTGTGGGGCTCGTGCCTCTCTAACCCACAATATATTTCATATTAAGGGCAGCAATTAACTCAATTAGTGGTCACCCAGCGAGCTGCTATGTTACAGAAGGAGTTCATTTTAAGGCAGCAAACCCAACTTCCAGCATGGTTGGAAACAGGAAGATGCTGCACAAGCACAAACGTGCTGGTGCCACTGGGAAATCGGGAATGGCTGCATAGGCTCCTGCTGCAGGTGGCTGATCCCAAACACTGCATTAATGCCAGATGGGTGGATCTCGGATTTCAGACGAAACACACACATCCCCATTTACAGTGATTCAACCCAAAAAGACAGTCCTCCTACTAAAATGCAAGTGTCACATCCTTTTTTCCCCACAGTAAGTGCAGATCACACATATGATCACTGCAAAAGCCATAAGGGACTGTGCCGGGTACCACACTGGCTCATTACTTGTGTGACAAATTATCAACTTGAAAATCAAATATCTGCACAGCTCCAAGCTGAATTTTTTTTCCAATTTGCATTTTTTTCCAATTTGCATTTAAAAAAAAAAATTATAATTCACTGCTTGGAGCAGCAAAGATATATTTTTCTTTAAAACACAGCAACAAATTTCAAGCATATTTCCCAAAGCACCATCAAAGAGCTCATTGCTGCCGATACCAAGAGGTCTGGATCTTTTTGTGTCTGGAAATCAACTTTTAATTTTAAGCTTGTCCAAAGCCTGGGGTTCTCCCAGGTTGTTTTCAACAAACTTGCCCCATCCTGAGCTCTAATGACTCATCTCCAGACATCTCTGACTCGCAGCACCTGAACTGCTGCACCCATGAAACACCTTGTGACTAGGCAAAACCACAGTCCATGGGTGGGAAAGCAAGGCAAGGAGATTAACTTGGGAAAAACAGACAAAAACTGCATGTTCCCCAGTTGGTGTTTCCTCTGGAGATGTGGAACTGAGCGACTGCTGGGTTTGGCTGACGCTCGGCGTCACGGGGTGCAGCCAAAATCCCAAATGCTGTTGCTCCATTAGCAAAGCTCTGATGATGTTTTCCAACAGAGAGGCTTGTGATTTTCCCTCTCCACTTGTTTTCTGTAAATGTCTCATAATATTTTCTCAGGGAGTGTTTCTGCTGACGGGAATCGGGGGGGAAAAACAGGAGCAGACCCTTGAGGTAACACAGGAACAACCCACCCACAAACCTCCTGCTTCAAGAGGTGCACAGCTGCAGCTCCACTTGATGTCTTCCCCCCCACAAACCAGCTCGAAAATTTACTAGAACAGGTGTTTTTAATGAAAAAACAAGTGTTCTTTACCTAAACCAAGACGTTTTTCTAGTGGCAAAGCTCAAGTGCTACAAAAGTTACAAGTAATCAAAGCTTAGTTTCAGTATAACTCACCACTCCTGGGTTTTCTGCCACAGTCAGAAGCTTCAGAAGGTTACACTGTTTCCAAAACAAGCACAATCTAGCTACAATTTTCCAGTTTATTTTACAGTTAATACATCAAAAGGGCAGAGTTCTTTGTTTCTTTACAATTGTACTTTCAAAGGCCCAGGCAGGAGCTGCACAGGAACTGAGGGCTTTTCGCATCTGCTCCTACCACAGGAGTGATTTACAACTGTTTGTGCTGAGAAATCATGAGAAATGGTTAATGTACAACCACTCCCCCCAGCACACAGAGCCAACCCTGTAATCAGGTTGGTGCCTCAACAAGACACCGATGAGCTCTGTGCACACCTTGCAGCCTACAGGGTGCTGGCACCTGCCCCCTCACCTGTGTTTGCAGGGAACCTTATCACTGGCACAGATGTAGCTCAGACACTTCAAAAAAGTATAAAAAAAGAGTTTAATTCCACCCTACTTGCATGTGTTGTATACAATGCAACGTATGTGCATCCCTAGATGGCTGGCCTGTGTTGGGATTAGCACTGCGTGGATCAAACCCCCCCTGTGCCATAACCAGGTTCATGCTGGAGAGTCCAGCTCAATTATAAAAAAAATAAATAAACCTGCAAGAAAAGCCTCACAGTGAAATACCAAATTTCCCTGTAATTGCAAGTCTCCTTTCTTTGCCCAACTCATCCCTCATGTCCATTATCTACTTCCATTCCTGCCTCCGGATCCAGTTCCCCCCAGCTCTCCCTCTCGATTCATCATGCAAGGGGAACTCCTTTTTTAATAAACCACACGTCTGCAAAAGGAATATCACCATTTGTCATCACCAGGGCACATGAAGAGAGTCAACCATCATTTTTAAATAAGCCAAGAGCAGCGGCTGCAAAACACGAACCACTAACACTGTCCCTGCCACTGCTGGTTTTCCCACTGGCATCTGATGGGTGTTTGCAGGTGGGAGCAAGAGCACCTGAGCCAGGAAGAGGAATATTTCCACACTGGTGTCCCAAAACTGAGGGGATGGGAGACACCAGCTACTCAAAGCACCTCGCTTCGGAACAAAATAAAACAGAAAAAAAAACTTGCTCCAGTGCACAAAAGCAAGGGGGAAAAGGTCGTTTTTTGACATGAACACACTCAGGCACTGCAAGTCCCTTCAGTTCTTGTTATCAAGGGGATATACAAACCTCAGTGAGGACCCCAAACCTCACTGCAGAGAGAGGTGTCCTGCACGAGGGATGGGCACACCAGCTGCTCTGACCTCATCAGGCAACCCCAGCTTTATTCCACCATTTCCCGGGGGGAGGGAAGGGAAGTGCAGAGACAGGCGGGAGCAAACAAACTGATACAGCCGCCCATAAACAAAGGAAGTGTTTTCTGAAGGCAGCATCGAGGTGGACAGGATGGAAATAACAGAAGCAGCAGTTACAACAACAACAACAAAAAGCTCCAGGAGAAGTCTGAAGAAACTATTTCTTCCAACAACACACACTGGAAGAGGTATCAGAGGAATTCAGCACGTGGCCATTTCCCTGCTGTCGCCAGCACACCCTTCCCATGTTGATGGAGTTGCTCTCACTGCAGATAAACCCCCTTCTCCAGGGGTCTATCCCGTGCCTGTCCCCTACAATATTAAATTATTATTCAGAACTCCCTGGAGAATGAAGCCAGCTCATCTGTGTGACTAAGTCAGCAAACCCATGTGTCTGCAAGAGCTCTTTTCCATCATGTTTAAACACCCAGGAGGGGCCTGGCTGCACATGAAAATCCACAGAAAAGCAACGTATATTTACCCCGCAACTTTTCCCTCCCAAAATACTTCCTCTTCCTAGTTGTTCCCCCTCTCCAAGAAAGTGTAGGGATCCTCAAACCTTTGTGACTAGAGCTAGGTACAAACACTGAAAATGGGCATTTTCTCTGCAGCTGGACTCCTCCCCAGCCCCTAAACGCTTCCAGCTTGTCCCAGACGAAAGTTATCCCAGCAGCTGGACCAGGGAGCCCACACCAAGTTTACCACGTTGCTATTGGATGTGCTTATTCACCAAGACTCTCAGGAGCTGCTCACCACACACACTCACTCTCAAGTTGGCAGTGGGAGATAAAAGAGCAGCGATATCGGCATCGGCCACCGGCACCGACCCCAGGAGGGATGGAGGGACGTGGATGAAGTGCTGCTCTTCCCTGGGATGGAGGAACACCAGGGAAGTGCCTGGTATTCATCCCACCTGGTTTCTCACTGCTCAAATTTTAATAGGCCACTGAATCCTAAAAATTAAATCCTAAAAACTCTGTTTTCTTGCGTGGAATGTGCCCCCTCCCTGCTGCAAGCAGCTTGGGAACACAACCTCTGCCTGTGTCAGGGCATGTTTACAAGATAAATGGACTTTCTATTACCTCTGCACACTTACACACACTCACACAGGAGAAAGAGAGATGCTGGTTAAGTGACTTTTTTTTTTTAACTTCATACCAACAACCCCCCCACAATTTTAACCCACAATTTCCATCCTGCCTGTCAATCACTGCCAGCCAACAGTTGCAAAACAGGTACTTGGGACAGAAAACTTTGGCCTAATGCTGGATTTCAAGGCTTTTCAGACAAAAATAAGCAGCTGAGTTTTCATTTACACGAAGAGCAGGAGAGCTCCCTTGTCCAGGGAGGATGGCAGCTCATCACTGCTCTTTTCCAAGGGGCTGCATCCCTGGAGGGTCCCACCAGCTCGTGTCTGATGTGCAGGTCAAGGTGACACTGCCTGGATGTGTGTCCTTACAAGCAGGACTAGAACACCATGTGCACACAGAACACAGAATTTAAAGGACAGACCAGCTTTTTTGGGGGGATTCAAGGGGGGTTTTTTTGTCAGACTGCAAAATGCCACCCTGAGCTGCCTCTGCATCTCTTATATTCTCTTACATTGGTTGTAGAACTCCCTTATCCATTGTTTCAGAACTGGAAGGCAGCAGCAAGGCAGGGCTGCAGGAGAAATATTTCCTGGCTAGGGCAGCTAAACTGGACCTGAAAGATCTTTACCCTTCCATGAACCAGCCCCTGCCCAATGACAAATGACTCCTAAAACTCCCCAGGAATGGTCACCAGCTGCATGTTTCTCATTTTCCGAGTGCCTGGCTCGAGGCACCGCGGGCAGAAACCGGGGCTGGAATATGAAACGTTCCAATCGTGTCAAAGGGATAAAACCAAACCACCCTTCGAGCTGTCCCAGAGCATCCAGCCCCATCTCACCAGAGAATTGCAAAGACCAGCTCACGCTTCTGATCCATTTGCACACAGGCACCACAGATGAAGCCGGGCGGGAATTATTAATCCCGTCTTCGGAGCAGAGTTTGAATAGCGGGGAATAAAATACAGCCCGAGGCCCTGGACACAATGGGATGGGACTGTCCCCACTTACATCCAGCTCTCTCTTACGTTCAGTGATACACAAGCCCCGGGGAGGGGGGGGGGAAAGTCCATATGGAATCACGTTCCGAGCCCGCTCCAGCACGGAAAGGCGGGAGATGCTGCGGGACCAGCACGCGCCATCTTCCACCTCCAAGGGTTTGGCTCTGCAATTCTACTATAAAGCCGCGTGAGCAGCTTAGTTATTTATTTAACTAAAAGCTTTTAATTATCTCTCTCACACACGCGTGTTACGTGGGGCGGGGAAGGGGGGGAATAATCAGCCTACAACCGGTGACCCGTGGGTTCAAAGGAATTGTGGTTTTCACAGAAACAGCTAACTAGCCCAGTTCTTCTCCTGCTGCTTCCAAACAGTGTCCTCATTCCCAAGCTCCAGCCACGGTGTGTTTGCTGCAGCTACAACTCGGGCTGAGTTGATCCCGTGTGAGTAGGACTCGGTTTGGGCAGAGCGAAGCTCCTCCCCAGGTCTGGGCTCCAAGGTTTCCTCAGGAGGGTTATTCCACGGTGTGACCCTGTTGGGAAGCCAGGCTGACATCCCATGGCACTCAGGCTCACCAGCAGATGGACTGGGCTGCTCCCCAAAAATGCGTGTGTGGGAGGGAAGCGCCCAACGACGGAGCTCTCCCATCACCCCAAGGAGAAACAGCTCCCGGAGCTGCTCTTCTTCCCACAGCTTTCAGGCTCTCCACTGAGATCAGGGAGGTACAACATCCTCGGTCCCCTCCAAAAGCACCAGAGTTCAAGTGCTGTGAGGCTTTATAAATTATAAATTACAACCCACTGCTGTCGATGTTTGCTCTGAGCACAGCAGCTAAAGCAGGCTGGCATGGGAATTTGTTTAAAAAAGCCCGGATCAGAAATGCAGCAGGGTCTGCAGGAGCGTGCCCTGGAAGAGTACAATTGCCTGAACACACCCCCCAAACCCACACAATTTTCCTCTCTGTGGAACTGCTGTAAAAAAAAAAAAAAAAAAAAAGAGATTTAGTTCATCTACGTGGACAAATTAAAAGCATTTGCTTTTAATACACAATGTGAGGGGAATTACAAAAGCAAAAATTCACATAAATAGAAAAACAAGCGTAAACAACCGACTGAACGTAAAGAAACTAATAATATTAATCTGGATTAAGTACAAGCCATGAACATTCCTACCTAATCCATCCGATGGGCAGAGATAAATCCCTGCTATGCAGCATCCTACAGCTCTTTGCAACTTAAGGAACCACAATACTGATCAAAACAGCAGTAGATGAGACATATAAAGAGAAATCTTTACGTACAGCCCTCTGCTTAATCTACACAGGATTACAGCAAAAGCCAAGCACCAAGAAAGCAGAACAACCATTGCAAAAGATCCCCAGGCCCAGGGTGCAACTTCCACTCCCGATGCAAAGCTCTCTGGAGCTTCCCCAGAGAGATGCAGGACAGCAACAGAACACAGCTTGGAGCCTGAACAACCTGAGCAGCTGCCATTTCTTAACGCTCCAGGAAAGGGAGAAGTCATGGGCAGGGAGAAGTCAGGAGTTTAAAAGCACAAAGTCAGGTTGATGGTAGGAAATGATTTGCATCCATGGAGCTGCTGCAGGGCCCTCAGACTCCCCTGTTAAAGCAACACCTCCGATTCATCACAGCTTATTCCCAGGGATGTAAAAGCAGCTCCAGCAAGTCTAGGCACTGACCCAGTGAGGCACATCAACACAAGCCCAGCTTCAGATCCCCACTGCAGCCCCACACATGCCTCCATCCACAGCAGGATGGGAAGCTCCCACTGGGAGCAGGGATCCCTCACTCAGGCACCTGGGGAAAGCCAGAGCTTTCCCACCCACCATGGGCACAAGATCTCTGAGGATCACTGACTTCTCAGGCTTCTTCCAAGAAATAGGTGCAATATGGCAGTAAGGGGCTGAAAAAAACCCACTCTGCAGTGGAACTGGTACAGACAAATGAAGAGCCTCTCAGCACACACTCCTCACTGGAGAACACAAGGAAAGGTGTTTGAGGAGAAACTCCTGGCCAAATGCTGTGGACACACAGTCAACACCTCCACTGAACTGCCCCGAGGATGAACAGCAGGAGGTTCACTTGCTGACCCCAAAAATCCAAGATCCCTTTGAGATGCTAAATAACCCCTGGTGAAAACACAGCACAGAGCCACTACTTTCAATCAGCAACCTTCTGTACACACAACTTTATTCCAGCACATTGCACACCACATTCACATCATCATCATCCTGCCATCAACATATCAAAGCACACGGAGCATCCCAACGTCCCTGCAAGCTACCCCGGCACAGCAACACTTTGATGGCTAATGAATGAATTTGTAGGGGTGGTTGGTTGCTCACTGGAGAAGCCAGGTCCCCACCTCCCATCCATTCTAATATCTGCTCGACAAGCAGTAAATGGGGCGTCGGGAGAGACATGTTCTACCACTTTTTGAAAATCAAACGCTGTCAAGCGAAAAATCCCGTGGTCGCTCATGCAGAGCGCGGGTAGTTGGCAGGGAGATGCCACAGCCAGGAGCTGTAGGTTTGGAGTATCACTGTCTGAAGCGTTTTTTTTAGGCTTTGGGAACATACAGTGTTTGGAAACGGGCCGAGAATGGTCCTCCCTCCTCGGGAGCGTTGCTTTCCCTGCGAACGCTTTGCGTCTGATAATCTTATTTGTTTTAAATTGCAATTGTGAGACCAGACGAAAACACAGGTAATTTCCATTCTCCTAATCTAAACTGATAGAGGAAATAACGAATGTGTTTATGTTAGGGGAAAAATAATCATCCTTCTCTCTGTTTCATAAGGCTCTAATTGAGTTTTCACGGTAAGGAGTGCTATGTTTATCCCGATATTTACCTTCCACAGCAGATTATGTTTGTCCATGGGAATCCTAGAAAATCCTCACCTTCTTTATTAAGGCCATGGCAGCAGAGATATGCAAAGGACCCCACTGCCTTTTGAATCACACTCAATGTTCCAAATCATCCCAGAAACACAGCTGAAGATGCCAGGGGCTGGCACGATGTAAAATATAAACATCAAGTGTGTCAGCACCACTGACACGAGACACACACTGCAAGCAGGACAGCCCTCAACAACCACCACAACACTGCAGGAAAAGCTTCAAGTCCTTAAAAATATGGTTGGACCAGCCATTAAAAAAGGAAAAAAACCTACTTTGGACCTCCTTAAAGCAGCCTTTGAAGCAAAGGGAGCAGCAACACACAAGTCAGCTTATCGTGAAAGGAACTGCACTCCGGGCACCAGGGCAGAGACAGCGGCCAGGGCAGAGCCCCTCTGCATCCCCCATCCAGACCCAGAGTGTCCTCCACCCCCCCGAGACCTTACAGGGATTATTTTTACATTCAGCAACTCAACTGTGAGTAAGAATGATCACTAATTCAAAGACCATCCCTCCAGATCTACCAAACTAAGGCAAATGAAACCCAGCGTGTTTTGAAGGCTTAAGATACTAAACAGAAAGAGCGAGGTAAGGCAAAAATTGAGCTTGTGGTGCTGCTCAGAAATAAGATTTTCATGGAATAGTTTGCGTTGGAAGGGACCTATTTTGCTTTGCTTCTCCACTACCTTAATTAAATTATAACACACAGAAATATAACTGAACCAGCACAGCACCTGCCCCAGGATTTGGACCATCTCTAAGACATTTTCTCTTTGCTGCCAAGCATGCAATTCTTGAATAACCATTTACACACCCCCAGCAGGCCCCTGCCCAAAACCACCCCCTCCCAAACCACACACAGTCCTCTGGGCACACAAAGGGGGAGCAAGTTCCGTTTCCCCAAGAAACACGGAAGCGAGGGCCCGGGACACTTGCAGCCACGGCACTCACAGAGGTGGTCGAGGTGGATTTTAACTCATTCCAGACCCTTTGGAGCTGTTTTCATTGCGAACGGTGCCCCTCTGGAGATGGGAAATAAAAATATGCCTTGGTGGAAAATCCTGTTAGTTGGAGAGTGTCGCTTCCCAGCCGGCTGAGGTGTTTTCCTGAGCTGGAATTCAGAGGGAAGTGGGATGCACGGCTGGGAAAGAGCCTTCACCTGGCTGCTGGTGCCAGACCACGGTACCCACGTTTGTCCCACGGGTGTGTGAGCAGGTCCCCGTGGGTTTACAGAGCCCAGAGCAATTCCCTGCCAGCCCTTCCCCGCCATGTCTCCTTCCTCCTCCTCCTCCTCCTGCACAATGGACTCCGGGCAGAGCTGGGGACTCCGGGCAGAGCTGGGGACTCCGGCTCGGCCACGGCAGCCCCCAGGCACCCCCTGCCGTAGTGACTGGGTGCCGGCTCCCCTGGGCTGTCCCCATCCTGCTATCCCTGTTTCTTGGCTCCTGCAGGATCTGCCTCGGGCTGAGCCTCAGCCTTTCGGCTTCCAGTTCTCCATGACACACGGAGGGAGCGCTCACACATGAGCCGTGCACACACACACAGAGTGCAAACACGATACGCGGTGCACACACACAGTGCAAACCCATACACCACGCACAGACACACCGGGCACACGCACACAGAGCGCAAACCTGCCGTGCAAACACAGACACACCACGCAAAGACACACATACACCGCGCAAACACCCAGTGTGCACACACACACACACACACAGAGTACACACACACAGTGCACACGCACGCAGTGCAAACACGCCATGCAAACACAGACACACCGTGCAAACACCCACCTGGTGCAAACACACCAGGCACACGCACACACACACAGAGCCCGCAGCAGCCGCACCGCACACCCCCCCATGCCCAACACACACACGCGCGGTGCCCGTGCGGACCACGCGTGCATCCTCCAGCACCCCACGCACCCGCATCCTGTACCCGCACAGGGGCTCGGAGCTCAGACAGTGCGAACACAGACACACGCACACACACAGACACACACACAGACACATACAGACACACACACAGACACACGCACACACACAGACACACACACAGACACATACAGACACACACACAGACACACACAGACACACACGCACGCACCCGGTGCGGACACAGACGCACCTCTCGCACTCGCACCCCGCGCACAACCCCACACGCGCACGCACACGTGCCCACCCGCGCAGGGGGCCGCACGGACCCGCCGCCGGCGGACAGGCGGACACGCAGACACACGGACC
>NW_020884940.1:3339420-3398716 GCF_003945725.1 Corapipo altera | reverse complement strand
CACGGACCCGCCGCCGGCGGACAGGCGGACACGCAGACACACGGACCCGCCGCGCCAAGGCCGCGCGCGCGCTCCCGCGCAGCACTTACCCGGCCGCCCCCGCGCGCGGCGCCCGCCGCCCCTCTCTCACGCCGGGCCCCGCAGAGCCCCGCGCTGCGGTGCCGGGCCCCTCACCCCGGGGGCCGTGCCGTGCCGTGCCCAGCCCAGCCCAGCCCAGCCCCGCCGCTTCTCTCCTCCTCTCGCCGCGCTCCCCGTCCGGCTCCGCCGCTCTCGCCGCTCCGCGCCCGCCGCCGCCCGCCCGCGGCTCTGCCCCCCCAGCCCCGCGCGGCCCCGCCTCTCCCCCCCCACAACACTGTAGTAAGTTCTCATTGGTCCGGGGCGGTGGGCGGGGCGCCAGCGCAGCCTCGCCATTGGCCGAGGGGAACCCGCGGCCGGCGGGGCGGGCGGGGGGAGCGGGCGCGCGCCCCCTCATGGTTCCCCCCTCCCTTCCCCTCACGTTTCCCTCCCGCGGGCGGCCCTGAGGGACCGCCCGGTCCCGCCTCGCTCAGCCCCGCCATAAACGCACCCCTGCGAGGGGAGGCTGAAATGATGCCGACAACACCCCCCCCCCGTAAACCGATGGTGGAGGGGGGGGGGGCGATGGTTTGGCGCCGCACGGCACCGGTAGGAACGGGGCAAGGAGGGGCCCTGCCCGCCGGTACCACTCCCCCTCCCTCCCTGACCTAGATTTTAAATACAGTTCGCTGTCTCCCAGAGAAAGTTGTAGCCCAGCTCTGCAGGGAGACCCGGGGGAGATGAACGAAGGGGGGCCGGGATGAAGGAGGTGGGAGGGATGAAGAAATCAGCGGGGGCGTTGGGGTGTTCTTTAGGCTATTACTGTATTCTTTAATCCTTTCTTTTTTTTTTTTTTAAGCATAAGGCCATTCAGGTACTGCCTCAGTCCGTGGATGGCGAGCCAAAAAAAAAAGCGATAATTGAAATGGGGAGCACTTGGTCAACAAGAAACCCCCCCAGGAGCCCGGCACAGCCCCGCCGAGGAGCCAGACCTGCCCCTGCCCTGCAATCCCGCACCTACGGCAAGGACTGGCTTTTCCCCACCCACAGCCAAATTATAATCGGTTATTTTTCTCAACCAGAGCTGTCCAGCTCTCCCTGCTACGTACATCGGAGCAAATCGCTGCCCGGCACCATCGGCGCTCCCGCGGGCTCCAGCAAGGCTGCTGCCAGCCTGCCCAGCTCGGGGGGCCAAACCCCCCTCAAACATTTGCACAATCCCAAAGGACGCTTGGCACCGAGGCATCTCTGTTTGTTTCCCGAAGAGAATTAAGCTCTCGGGCACATTATTCTGCTTGGATTAAGAGCAACTGCCCTGCCTCTTCATCAGCAGATAATACCCCGGGCTGATGCACACCCTGGTTGGGACAGCTCCATCCTCCTGCTGAGCCCTCACTGCTACTGACCTAGCAAGGACCACTCACACTGAGGGCACTTGTGCTAAACGGGAGCTAAAACCCCTCAATTTTCTGAAAAATTGACATGCTCCTTGCAGCTGTTTACCCCTTCTCCTTTATATGTCTAGGACACTCAACTCAAAAAGAATGGGGGCAGCTCCCCTTTGCCTCAGTGTTGAGACTGCTTGGAAAAAGCTCTTTAAATGAGAGGGAAGACAGGTATTTTCGCCTCAAATCTGGACTATCTGGTGGTTTCCTTGGACCCAGCTGAGCACATCTGATTAAAAGACACAAGCTGGGAAAGGTCTGGCGGCTGCAAGTTGCTGCTCCTACACTGGGGACAGGCAGTTCCCTTGAAACGTGCCCTGAAGCTGACTTCACTCCCCACAGCAATAAATTAACACGTTTTAATAGCCTGGGCTGTGCACAGGAGGAGCCTCAGATGTCTGGTGCTGACCCACCACAACTGCTGCTGCTCACCCAGGGCTGGGCTGAAAACAGATGAGAAACACGAGCCCAAAGGGCTTGGAGGAGAAAACCACCCAGCAAAGAAAACACAATTTTTGGATGGCAGCAACTTCTTGCAATTAAGAAAAAACAAGCAAACAAGCCCACATCACTTCATCATCAGCTGGTTGCAGATTAAGTGGAGGAGAGACCAGGGCAACAAAAACTTCGCATCAAAGCAGTGATTTAACACCACACAGCTCATCATCCACTGCACTGGGATCACCAGATGATCCCCAACTCCATCTGCCAGCAGCTGAGACCAGAGAGCAGCAGCATTCTGAGCCATTATTTCCCAGGTGAAGCATTTATCCCCAGGGAGCAGCACCAGTGCAAGCTGCAGACACGCTGTGCACGAGGGCAAAGGATGCTGCTGTCACCTCTCCAGGCCCCAAACAAATGGCTGAGAGCTCGAGTGGAAGGAGGAGCTTCAAAGCTAAAGAAAGAGAAACTAAAAACTTGGGCTATCAGGTATGAAAAGAGGAACTTGGTCTGTGCCATGAGAGAGCCTGGAAAATGCTCTGTTGGGGCAGAGGGATTTAAGCCAAAGCTCCTTTTGTAGGAAGCAGAAAATAAGGATAAAAAAGGGGAAAAAAAACCCCAAACCCACCATTATTGTGCACAGGGAAATACACTCATCACCACCACACTTCTGTAAGCCACTGACTTAGCTTCTAACCTTTTCCCTCCTACACAGCCCCAAACTGACCTCTGAAATCCCATAGGAAGTAATGGAAATGTCTTAAATTCTTCCCTATAAGAACAGTTTGCCCCGTGCCAAGCCTGGATTGCAAATATTTAAAGAACTCTCCCAGTTACAGCTGGTTTAAGTTGCTTTACAGGAGTCATTTAGAGACTGGGAATTATTTTAGTAAATCAGGATTTCGTGGTATTCAGCTGCTGGATATAGGAATAAGGAGAGGAATTACATTCATTCATTTTAGGCACGTGTTTGGGGTTGCTGAGGCAGAGGTTGGTCCTTGCAAGCTGAAAGGCCACTGGGAGCGCTCAGATCCTGAGGGATTCAGTCAGTGCAAGTCAACTGGGTCAGGGAGGACGATGCCAAACCCTGCCCTCTGCCTGGTTCATGTGCAGGCACTCACAAGCAGCTCAGCAGGACACACTGGAGCATCCTAAGAGCATCCAGACAGTAGATTAAATCCAGCTCAAGTAAGTTCTTCACAGAACAAATCCTTTGAAAGGTGATCCAGCGCTCTGCAGGCGCCACAGGATGCCCTACTGGTAGGATTTGTTGTGAAGCAGGGCTCCCAGTTTACACCAGTGCCAGGGAATGCCATGCCAGGGGCATTACTGGCACAACAACCAAAGGCACAGAGCTCTCCTCGCTCCTCCAGTGAGGAATTCCCAGTCTAAACAAAGCAATTGTGCATCACGGTGCTCCCTCCCCCAGAGCAAGCGGGATTTAAGGTGAAGAGGAATACTCAGGATTATGCCAAATTCTAGGAAAACAGAGGAATTAAGCTGCTCAGCCGAACCCTTTATCCACTCCTGCTCCCCAGGAGCTGGCTGGGGCTGTGTGATGCACACGTATGTGAACACACAACAGGCACACTCCGTTCCTGTGCCACGTTCACGCACTGCACACGAGTGACAGTCCCCAGCGCAGCAGCAGCCATTTCACGAGAGCAAACCAGGTGGGAGGAGAGCAGGTGGCTCAGTTTTGCCAGCTCCTGGCCCTCTGCCCCTGGCTCCTCTTCCCAGTTTTGCTGTCACCGTCAGCAGTGCTGATCTGGCCGGGAGCAGAAGGCCAGGATGAGGAGGAAAGGAAACTGCCATTGGACTTCTCAAGCTTTGTGTCCCTGTAACACAGTGATCTAGAACTAAGATATTCCAGGTAAATGATTCACCCAGAAGGAAGGGATGCCTCAGCTAATGCTGCATTTCTCGTGTGTCCACCCCTCTCTCCAGCACAGAATTCACTCCTGAAAACACCTCTGAACTGCAAACTCATGGAGTTTTCACAAAGGACTAGAACACTCTGCACTGCTTTGCTACAACATGTGTTTGCACAGTGAAGGCAACCTGGAACATCCCCACTCACCTGGCTCTGTATCAACTATTAACCAAAGATTAAATCTAGTCCAGCCCCATACAACACTCTCCAAAACCAACAATCGATTCGTTGTTGAGGAGTTATTAAAGAGCCAAGCAGCCCCCTCTGTAGTTAAAGAGAATGAGTGATTTGGGCATTGGAATCACACTTGGCATCAGGGCAGTCTGCCTCAAGTTTTGCTAAATCCAAGCTGCCTTTTCCATCCATTTCAGTGTGGTTTTCTACTGGAGAGTTTTCCTTTGTTGGCTGTAATTTGTGTCCTTTGAAGGCCACTGATGCTAAACTAAACCTCTGCATCCTCCCCTGCAGGCAGAAGAATCCATTTTTTGGGCCATTAGGTCTTTTTGGTACTGGGCTGGCTCATGGGGATCCCTTCTGGGGAGATGGGGAAAGCAGAGGGTGTGGCAGGGAACTAAGTCTGCACACCCAGGAATTCCCATCCCACCCGGAATCTGGTAAGTGGATGCAAAAAGCTCCCACCGTGGGTTTCACCAGTTTGTGTGAAGTTGATGTTCACTTGAGTCAGTGTCTTGCAGCACAGCAGACACAGAGCTCCAAGGAGAAAGAGGAATAAAGCAGATGAAGAGGAGCTTCAGCTCTCTGCAGGCTGTGTGCCAGTGCAGGGAAGAACAGCTCCCTGGAAAGTCAGCTTTGTTCCAGGGCTTAGAGTCAGCGTGTAAAGCACATTTCTGCCAAGATGCACCACTGTAGATTAGAGGGGGAGGTCAGCTGCAGCCTGCAGGAGCCAGTGTTCACATGGAGAATATTTCTGCACTGACAGAGAAATACTTTTCCTCTCAAGTGTGGGTAGGAAGTGTCAAACGTACAAGTGGCTGCACCTAACGGATCAAGAAAGTGCTTAAAAAATCCTGGAGAATAAATGACAGGTGATGCTGTGAATGCAGGTAGTGCAGGCTCAGGGAAAGGCAGAATCAGTGTGGCACAAGCCTGAGCTCCAGAAACAACCCCAGGAATGGTCTGAACCATGGAAAGAGCCACTGCAGAAGCCACAGCCTGTCCCACAGCACACTGACCTCCACCACCTTGAGAGCTCACCCTGCTTCCATTAACTCACTAGGATTTCATCCCCTGCTGTCTCAGTGAAAAGATGACACAACTAAAACCAGAGGAGAGGGCTTGACTGCCTCCCCCTCATTAAGGAATTCCAGGAGATGCTGTGGGAACTCCCTGTGTTTGGGCAGTGGGAGGAAGTTGAAGCCCTTGCACCAGCTTCCTAAACCAAGCAGGACCAGGCGGGCTGGCCAGAGAGGCAGCTGTCCCTTCGGCGGGGGACAAGCTCAGCTATGCAGCCTTTGTTGAAACGAACCCAAAAATAACAGTGAGTGCCACCTAGGGACCAGCACTCGGCAGGGAGGCAGCTGAGCCACACCACAGACAGACCATGTCGAGGCACATTTCAAACTGCAGCCAGGAGAGGCTCTGGACTCCTGAAATAACACCAGGTGGGTCAGTTTTGAACAGCAGCTTCTCCCCAGAAAGGCACCAGTTCAGTGAAGGAGATTTGACTCCATATTGTTGTGCTGTTGTACGGGCACAGTGCATCCCTTGGCTTCAAAGCTCTTTGGTTTAGGGAAGGGCATTTTCTAGATCAGGGTTTATTTAGGACCAGTGTGTACCTAGCAGTAAGTCAGAAGTAGATACTTGGCAGAGAGCCCTTGGGTTTGCACTAACACATCCCATGTAATCCAAATTCACCCAAGCCATGGACCCAGCATTAGTCAACAGACAGCAGTTTGTTACTGAGGGCTAGACCTGCACATCAACAAGGGACACCTGGCAGGACCTAACACTTATTTAATTAAAACTTGACCCATGGAGAACAAATACAACTTTAAAGCAGAGCTCCCTTGTTTCTTCCACAAATATGAGCTGAAGCTCTGAATCACCTTCTTCAGCTCTGCCTCCCCTGCCTGACCCCTCTTTGGACCTTGCAGGGTTTGTCTTGAGCTACTCAACTGGATCAGACTTGTCACCCCAAGTCCTGCCTAGGGATGATCCCAAAATCTTATAGGCACAGCCCAGAGTCTGTGCCAGTCTGCCCAGAGGCATTTCTGCAGGTGCACAGTGATTAACTGGTGCACATTTCCATATCACAAATTTTAAAAAAAAAAAAAAAAAAAACAAAAAGAAAAAGACCTCAGCTTGCTTGAAATGCAGCATATTAACCTTTGAAACTGGCAGTCATGGATACCAGCTTCAAAAAGATTAATATCAATAGGACAAAATCCCAGAGGATAGCATCCCATTGCTGCTGGTTTTTCTGGAGCAAAAAATAAGGCATTTTTAGCTTTATTTATTTCTTTATCTTTCTATCCTATTCTATAAAGAAATCCCGAAGTGGTTCATATTTACAGACAGAATCCAAGTACTGGAGGAGGGCAAGGGGAATGAGAAGTTGCCAAGGAGAGCTGTGGGTATGGATGGAGCAATGGGAAGGCAAGGGCAGGAGTCCTGCTGCCGTTGTCACAGTTAATTGCCAAGGCTCTGAAAAAGGTTTGTTACCGAAATAAATAATAACTCTGTTAGTTTAGGGGGTTCTGCAGGTCCACTGAGGCTGCACAACAGTAAATCCTTGGAGCAGGAGATGCAGCAGCAGCTTGGAGATGCTGATCTTATACCCTGCACTCGGCGCAGACCGCGTCAGAAAAAAGCTAATAATCATTAAGCTGCCATCTTTTATTTCTAATTATTTGTCTCCACAGCAGGGTTTCTCCAACCATCAAGCAAAAGGGAAGCAAGTCTCAAAGGAGTAACTGTTTTGAAGCGGGCTCGCAGCTGCCACGGCATGAATGGCTCTCCAAGAACAGTAGCAACCGCTCCACAGTGCCCACGGAGCTGGGAGGGAAAGCATCTCTGTTTGGGCTGGTTTTCAATGTCGGTTTTTAGGTCAACTAAAACAGCCTTTCTTATGCAATAGAAAGCTCACTTGCTTTGGGGTTTTTGCTGTCATTTAATTAGATGGTAATTCCGAGGGCAGCACTGCTGTTCTGAACCCCACAATGAGAACTGTTTCACTGCCTTACAAAGCAACAAAGTGAAAACACTGAGCTAAGCCGGCCCTAGAACTTGACACCGCATTGGGAGTCTGATGGTCTCTTCTGAGGGGGTGGGACAAGTGAAAGGGACACCCTGCTGCCACATTTCTATAGACTCATTTAGGTTGGAAAAGCCCTCCAAGATCATGGAGTCCAACCATTGCCCCAGCACTGCCAAGGCCACCACGAACCCATGTCCCCAAGTGCCACATCCACAGGGCTTTTAAATCCCTCCAGGGATGGGGACTCCACCACTGCCCTGGGCAGCTGTGCCAGGGCTGGACATCCCTTTCCATGAAAAATTTTCCCAGTGTCCAACTTGAACCTCCCCTGGCACAACTTGAGGCCGTTTCCACTTGTCCCATCCCTTCTTCCCTGGGAGCAGAGCCCGACCCCACCCCCTGGCTCCCCCCTCCTGTCAGGGAGTTGCAGAGCCAGAAGGTCCCCCCTGAGCCTCCTTTCCTCCAGGCTGAGCCCCCCCAGCTCCCTCAGCTGCTCCTGCTGCTCCAGCCCCTTCCTCAGCTCTGTTCCCTTCCCTGGACACGCTCCAGCCCCTCAATGTTTTCCTTCTCATGAAGGCCCAGAACTGACCCCAGGTTTCATGGTTTGGCCTCAGCAGTGCCCAGCACAGGGGGACAGTCACTGCTCTGGTCCTGTGGCCACACCATGGCTGGTACAAGCCAGGTGCCCTTGGCCTCCTTGGCCACCTGGGCTCATGTTCAGCTGCTGCTGACCATCGGGAGAGGTCAAAGTAGAAAATCTCACTGAGAGGTTGCAAAAGCAGGAGATCTCATTTGTTCTTTCTCCTTGAGTTACATGTAAACAAGAATTAAGGGGAGACCCAAGTTCACAACACAACAAGCTGCTCAAGGGCTGCATGAAGCAATGCCATTCTCCAGGTGACACAGGAGTTATAGGATAGAAAGAAACAACTTCATGTACAGGTGAACTTTATGATCATAACACGTGTCTCCCAGTCACCAGTGCCAACGTATGGAAACACATATCCCAGCCACAGCCCATGAATGGACACACTGCACTTACCACCACAGACAGGCTTGGATTTCTTGACAGGCTTTAAATAATGGCAACATGTGTGAACCTCAGCTTGAAGGTCAAGAGCAAAACCCCCAACAGAGGCTCTTCCTGCATCTTCAGCATTTTCCTTCGCGGTTGCTGCCCTGCAGCTACTCACAGCTTCCCTTGGGGGAAGCTGCTGGTGTGGTACTTTCAGGACTGATGCCCAACACTTATCAGGTCAGGAGGAGAGATTCTGTTACTACAGCTCCTGTGCATTTTATGTTTACCTATGAGATAAGCCAGGCTTAAAGATGGAGAAGCAATCTGAGCCTGCTGTTTTTGCTGCTGGGTGAAGGTCAGGACTGTCCCTGAGCCAGTGAAACTGTACCACACCACCTTGATCTTTGTCATCACTAACATGGTACCACTTGGCTTTCTGGTTCTCTGACCAAGACTCACACCAGGCCTTCAGCAAGCAGCAAATCTCATCTCATAGCAGGGTCAAAACCCCCAAAGCCTGTAACAAGGAGGACCACTGAAATGCAGCTCTCTGCCCTCTGTGTGGCACGTGGAAGACAACAAAAGTCACAGTGAGACTGCTCTGGGGAGAGCAAACCAGGGATTGTCCAGGTTATTAGTGTTCCCCAAGGAAGAAATTCACCCGTGACCAGAGACTTGTCACACAGCCATAACCAGATGGGCCACTGTCCTGGGGGTCTGCTCAGGCATCGAGGATGAAAATCTGCTCCAGACCACGCTGGCACAGCTACAGCCACTGTGCTGGTACAGGTTTGCCTCTCACTGACCCACCCTGACTCTCACACAAGTACAGATGACTGCTGGGTGTTTGATGGGGTTGGGGCTCAGCACCTCTGATCAAGGCAGGTCCTCTAGTTAATTAACAATCCTGCTTTTAGAGATGTGGCAGCAAAGAGCAGCTCATTCAGATCAGGAGGCAGCAGCACAGCTCCCAAACACAGTCCTGCACTCAGTTCTGGGTAGGAACAACAGGTTTGTGCTTGGTTTTGATTCATCTCTCCTGCCCCCCCCGTGAGGCATCGTATAATGATGTTGAGTTTAAGAATAAAGCAATCTGCTCCCAGCAGCTTCCTCTGCTTTCCCTTCAAGTCTTTCATCAGTGACCAGCAGCACATGGAATGCTCAGGCACGGAGCAGAGCTGCTCTAAATATGCTCAGTCCTTTCCATTACTAGGAGAGGAGAGGATGTTACTGGGGAGGGAAGGTGGTGTACAGCAGGGCACTCTGAATTTTAGAAAAAGAAAGAAAGTAAATTTGAAACTTCTGAAGTTTCCAGAGATCACAACCTCGATGCAAAGGCACCAGTGAATCCAGAGAAACAGCTTCACCAAGCAGATGCCCCTTCCTTCCCTCCACCCCGAGCACACACACCTTATCCTGAGAGGCTTTAACACACAAAGTGCACCTCACAGGTTCAGAGCAGACACCAAACCCCTGCAGGGAAGCCACCAAAATCCACCCTATCAGGGCAATTTTTCCCCCATGCAAAGCAGGATTTCCTTGAACACAAACTGAAAACATCAGTGCCTGATGCACTTCTCCAAACTCGACATGCATTTCCCCTCCTCTCCTGCCAGAAGGGCCTCAGGCTCCTCTCCCTGCCCTGCAAAGCCCCAAATATCTGCAGGATTGCAAAGGGGAAGGTGGCCCAGTGCCCTCAGAGAGCCCCTTACACAACCACAGCACTGACCTGCCACCAACAGCTGCCAGGGGAGGAACAGGGGCCATTGCCTTCCACTCCTAAAAACATTTTCACTTCCATTTGCTCACTTGCTGGCACTTAGTGAGCTTTTATCCCCAGGTCAGTGCTCCACAGCCCAGGCTGGCAATAAAAACTCCCACTGGGGGCTTCTTCATATTATAAACCACAACAATTTCCAGGCCAAGGAAGTGCTTTTCAATATCCAAAATCTTCACACACACACAAACACACAAACACACACAATAAATCCTGCTGTTTGATAACAACCAACACTCCAGAGTTTAAGACAGAATAAACGGGTCAGTTCATTACTTAAGTCCAAGCAACTTAAAATTCAGGCATTTCCATCTGACAAAGCAGGTACTTACCCAGAGATGAGACAGCCGGGCCAACCACGCAGGCGAGGCACCAAAATCCATCACGGGGCAGCAGATAGAAGAGAATGGAGAAGAGACACTGGTTAATAAGCAGTTTCAACCAAACACGAAAAAACCCCCCTCACCCACCAGGAGAAACCCCTGGCGCCACAAAGTCAAGTGCTCACACTTGTATCCACGTGAGCCCGGCAACAACCCAGCGAACTTCAGTGTCTGACTCTCCCCAGGACTGAAGGTGGAACCGGACGTTCACGTTCAGCCACTTCTTAAGAATAAGTAAACACCAAGTGGGGAAGGAAAAAAAAAAAAAAGCCCAAAAAACATCAGCCCGGCATTACCTAACGCTGATAATACGGCGGGTGGTGACGCAGGCGCCCGTGCCTGCCAGCCTGCAGTGAGTACGGACTCCGGGGAGTACGGACTCCACTGAGTAGAGCCCCCCGTGCCGGGGCACTGCCGAGGGCCGGGCAGAGCCGGGCTGGAGGAGCAGCGAGCTCCGTGAGGGCTCCGCACTGGCCCTGAGCACTTCTGCGCCCGTCCCGTCCTCTGGCCTTACATAAGTTCTCGTGCAAACTTGTGGAGGGATGGGCACAGCCCAGCGCCGCCGGCCCCGGCTGCACAGGGCTGCCTGAGCCCTCTAGTGGGGCTTCAAAAACTCCGCGAAACACCCAGAGACTTAATTTAATTAACACTCTGCCAGAGGCCTCTAAACCCTAATCCTCTCAACAAAAGGATCATTAACTAAATGAAGAGATTCAAGAGAGCAGCGGTGCTCCCAGCCGAGGCAGGGCCGGCTCTGTGCTCTGGTGGGCACACGCCGGGGCCAGAAATCCAGCGGGATCCTCAGCCCACACCACAGCCCCACCGAGGGTCCAGGGACCTGCTTGACATGTGGCATGATGCTGGAGTCCTCAAGAATCCCCCTGCCACAGCAGAGAATCACAGAATCATGGAATGGTTTGGGTTGGAAAGGACCTTAAAGCCCATCTCTTGCCCACCCCCTGCCATGGGCAGGGACACCTTCCACTAGCCCAGGTTGCTCCAACCTGGCCTTGGACACTTCCAGGGATCCAGGGGCAGCCACAGCTTCTCTGGGCAACCTGTGCCAGGGCCTCCCCACCCTCACAGGGAAGAATTTCTTCCTAATACCCAATCAAACCTAGACCAGGTGGAGAGATGGGCACAAGCCCACACCCATCCTTTGGGATGCACCACAACGCCAACAGTCCCGGTGCCATCACCTCCATCAAGACTGAACCCCCAAACTGCTGAACAGGGATTGTAGCTGGAGCACCAGTTGTTTTTCAAGTGTTATTATCCACTGATGCCAAGAGGGTGCAAGCAAAGAGCAGCTCTCCTTTCCAGAGGCAGCCTCAGTCCCTCAGCCAAAGTTGGGAGAACATCACCTCACCCAGCCCAGCCAGCACAAACAGCAGGAAGGGTTCTCCTCACCAAGGAGCCAGGGTGTGTATTGGCAGAGGAATTTACATCTTGGCAGGGTGAAGTCAAGGAAAATCCTTTACAGCCAAGGGTTCCCAGCCCACACATCTCACCCCAATGGGACAGGGATGGAGATCCTGCCTTTTGCAGGTGGCTCTCTTGGAAAGTCACCTCTAACTCTGGAGCCATGCAGAGGATCCAGAGCAGCTGCGAGGAGCACATCCATGAGACTGCTCATCAGTGTGGTGAACAGGAGCAGAAGAGCTTAATTACAGGGCAGGGATCGTTCCCTCTGGGTTTGGATGCCAGCAGGAGCCTCGGCGGGGCCGCGCTGCCCCACGGGACAGGCGCTCCTCGACAGCACCCGCAGCCAGTGCCACCTCTGCCCGTGGCACATGCAGAGCCCGTGGCCAGCAGGATCCCAGCTGGGGCTCTGGAGGGGCTGCAGAGCCTCAGGCTCCAAATGTGAGAACCCAAAATGAGGAAGAATTTGGGTGTTGCTTGTGAAAACCTTATCTGCCAGCAACGTCTCTACACAGGGGATGCTACTGCAGCCCACCCAGAGGTACTGGTCCCCCAATTTCAGTACTGTGTGTGAGCACCCCAGTCTCAGCAGCAGCTTCTGGAGGTCAAATTGAGCAGTTCACCAGGGCAGAGGCAGCAGTGGCTGCTGGTGGGGCAGAGCCACAGCCCAGAAGCTGCCACAACCTGGGCAGGGCTTTGGGGTGACCAGGAGGTACTTTAGCCCAGACCAACACTGCCTTCCTCGGGACCTCAGCCCTGCAGGGTGCCAGCCAAGCTGGTCACAGCCCCTCCATGCTTGGGATTGGATGGTAGAAAGCATTTGCAGAGGTTTCCAATTTTGGCAAGTGCCTTTGCCCCCATCTCCTCCCTGCAGATCCTTGGGATGTGCCTCTGGGATAGAGCTGACACACTGTGGCCGAGGCCTCCTTGCCCAAAGATGCAGGAATGACTCTTCCCACAGCTAATGAGGTCATCCTGCTCTGACCCGGGGCAGTTTTTGGCACACACAGAGTAAGCAGCATTCTCCTTGTTCACCTCCTGGGATAAATCCCAAGAGCTCCCATCTCCCCAGCCCAGGCAAGAACACAGATGGTCACGGAGATTAAAACATGCAGAGAATTAACCACCCCGAGCAAATGAGCTTCCTCACCCAGCCCAGCACTGCCAGGTGGTTCCAGGTCCAGTGCTTGGATCTGATCATCACGCTTTGCTGAGCTCCCATAACAGCCTCAGATGGAGCAGGGCAGGGGCCAGGGAGCCGAGCAGGACGAAGGCAGTTTGTAGGGAAAGCAGGATGCAAACTGCCAGAGACCACATTCTCCTCCTGCCGCAGCACGAGGAAAAGCAGCAGCACCGGGAACGAGGCTGGCCAGTGGCAGGGATCGATTCTGCTCTCGGATATCCTGTGTATTCCCACTGAAAGGCAGCTGAGATGGAGCAAACAGCGCTGTCACCCCGATGAGAGCCATCTGCCACCCCAGACACTGCTCACAGGGCACCAGGCACCCGGGGGCTGCCAGCAGGGAGCGAGGAAAACCCACGCCAGCCCCCGCTGCCTTTCCTAGAAGGATGAAGTCTTGGCACCCGGCTGAGGTACAGGATCCACCTGGATGGACCGGAAAGGGGCCACGTGACCATCCCAGGAAAGGCAGGGATTCTCCAGGCTGCCTCCAGGGAGGAGCTTCACCCCAAACCCACCAGCAATATTAAGTCTTATTTTACTTTTACTCAAAACCATGGAATAAAATTCCAACAGGAGTGGATGTCTTGCTCAGCCACCTCCCAGCTGCCAGTGGGGATCCTTAGGGCCGGGTTTCAGGCCGTGCCACGATGCAGATGACCCCATTTGCTATTAAAAGCCTGCACTGTGCACCCGAGGAAATCCCCGAGCAGCGCTGACCCCATCTGCCAGCCCCCGGATTGGCCGGGGCCCATCCCGGCCATACGGCAGAGATTCACCTCCACGTCAGCCACGGCACCTCCAGCACAACAGCAACAACACACGCACAAAGTCACGTTACAGCTCAACGTGGCCCTGGGCCGGGCCAACATCTGCCCTCCCTCCTCATCACTCGAGTTCACCCCGGGGCAAGGAGGTGACTCGGTGCTGCCCTGTCTGACACACGCCCTCAGCGCAGAGAAAGAGCTCCCCCCCCGGGTCTGAAGTGCCCATCTTGCCCCATCTCCAAGGGGTTTGGGAGAGTGGATATAGAAATACAAGCACTTAAAGGCTGGTGGTGTCTGGCAAGCACCTAAACCACCGTGGCACTCGGAGGGATCAGCTCACAGATGCAGCCTGGAACACACCCGCTGCCCTAATGCCCTGGTGATGCTTGGAGGCATCAGCCCACCCCAGCTCCCCACACCGGGTTCTCCAGGCTGTAAACCAGCTCAGAGCTTCCCCACCACTGCCTCGTCTGCAACACTTACAGCACTGCTGTAGTGCCACTGCAGTCAGCTCTGAAGGCTCCCAGCACACGTCAAGCCTCACACCCCCTCCTTAAATCCCCCTCAGGTCAACTGTGGCCAGGTGTAATTACCTACATGAAAGGCACTTGAAGCTGCTAATTTAGCCATCCAATAAGAGGATGTATTTGTGCCATCAGGTTGAGGTTGTTCCTCCTCTTCTGCTGCTTACCAGGGTGCCAAAACCTGCCTCACATTAAGTGGACCAGCAAGAACTTCACCTCATCCCTTGCTACCAAACCTGGCTTTCCCAGGAATGGCAGAAATAGGAGCAGAGAACAAGAACAGGCAGGAATAGGAGCAGAGAACATTTTAACAGGGTTTGTTCATTTAACTGAATTAATGGCTTTATTTGTGTTGGTAAAGGGCTTTGGGGTGAGCCAATGGAGGAGCAAGGGCAGGCCCTACACCCTAAAACACTTCCCAAGGGCCAGAAAATACACTGCTGTTGAGCCCATGGCCATCCACAGGCCAGGATGGGGATGGAGTGGCTCCCACAGCCTCAGTGTCCTCCTGGGGGGATCCCAGCTGCCCCAAATCACCAGGTGTGGGAAGTGACCTCCAGCCTGGGAGACACGGCACAGCAAGGTGCCCCGAGCTCCCTTCCAGCCTCTTCTCCTAAAATCTACCAAAGAGCAGCAGCTTTGGAGCCTTCCCAGAGCCACAGGGTCCGACTCGAGGGGGCTCAGACAGCACAAAGCTGTTCTGACCCTGCACTTCTGCCCCAGCACAGACCCTCAGTGCAGAAGCCCAGATGGTGCCTGTGTGAGCCCTGCCCACGGCGCCCCGTCCTCCTCTGGTAGTCCAGGATTTCCTCGGGGGGCATCAGGAGAGGACTAGACACAAACCATACTAATTGGATAGTCCTGCAGCCCTACAAAGCTGCCAGCAGCTGCTCAGAACCTCTTGTGAACCACAAAAAATAGTTTCATCTAAGGAGCAGGCGTGGATTAAACGCCACAAACGCCCTTTTCTTCCCCCTGTGCAAAGTGCATTTTTCCCCCACACCGCGGTCCCACAACAAAACCCAGCCCGGCAGATCAAACCAGGAAATTTAGCAAACTTTGAGCACGAACAATAGCAGGAGGATTTTCCAGACCTTCAAGCTTGTTTGGCAAGTCCCAGATTATGTAAAGCGCCGCTCTGCCATTGTCGGGGAAGCCGTGCCCGCTGCCGGAGCCAGCTGGCACCTCGCTGCCCGCCCGGCACTGCCTGTACCCAGCAAAGGCAGCGGGGCTTGTGCAACACCACAAACTCCTTCCGAGGCACCTTCCACTGCAGCAGCCACTGCCTTTCGTTTTACGCCTAATTGTTACGTGATTATTCATCTTCCCAGGGTCCAGGTTTGTTTTCCAGCCCATCCTGCTCAGGCATTTGGTGCCCTGGACAAAGAGTCTCCTTTGTGTCTACAGGGCGGTTTTACCGCGGCTGTGCCCAGCGGTGAGGGATCCCTTCCATGGCTTAACTAATCCTTGGCTTTTCTGCCAGTTGGGCCATGCCGGAGGGCTGAAGCGCTTATCGCTGCGCACACATCCTCCGGGAAAACAATACGGAAGGCTGAACTCATTCCACATTCAGCGCCCAGCTGGAAAAACCCCGTCGGCACCCCTGAGGCAGGCGGGATGGGAGCCGGCATCCCTGGTACCCGGCTCCACGCACGATCCATGTCCCCTGGCAATGGCCTCGCACATGGTCCTGCTGTATTTACCTAATTAAGACTTAATGAAGTGGGGAGATCTATTGTGGGCCTGGCAGGGGGAGCAGATGTGCCCCCTGAACCCGGGGAAAGCGCACTGCTGTCTCCAGGGTGAATCAGCAGGAAAAGCTCGGGCTGGGATGCTCAGCCCTGCGAATTCTAAACCCCGCTGCTCTCTCAGAGCAGGGACGGAAAATGCTCTGGTCATCAGCAGCCTCTAGTGGGGAGAGGTGGGCAGCGGGGGCGGCCGCTTCGGCCGGACCCCAGAGCCACAGTCAACCCACCCTGGCTGCCCCCACCACACCCTGGCTGTCCCCACCAGCTCAGAAGGGGATAGCATGGGACAGCCCCGACGCTCTGAAGGACCACAGCCCCGGTGGAATGTCCAGGGCGTGACACTGCTCGTCCCCCCCGCACCGGGTGCTGGTCCCGGGCTAAGCAGGGAGAACCGGTTACAGCCCCTCCCCGTGAATCCCAACTCAGAGACTCGCACAAATCACTGAATAAAAGGGACAAGGGACACATCCCCCTCCTTCCCAGGTAGCTCACTGACAGAGGTCTCCGGGCTGATGGTGAGCTCCCCTCCCCAAATCACACCTCAGCTCCCACACCTTCATCCAGCGTGGCCAAGAGCCAATTATCACCCCAAACTTCCAGCCACCTCGAGCCTCTTCCTGCAGCTAAAACACCGCTCAGCAGAGAAAGGACTATTCCTGCCCCCCCAGGGCAGGGACCACCTGCAGCCTGCCCTGCCCTCCGGGAGGTGTCTGGGGAGGGAGCTCAGGAAAAGCTGTCATATATTAAATCGTGACATAACCTCAGAGTGCCCCGCTCGGGGAAGAGCTGATGTTTTGCCTTTCTTCCAAGCGATCCTCACCCTCTGCTGGCTCCGAAAGGCCCGTGCCCGCCCGGGGGGACGCGCGGTGCGGAGCGATGCGGCTGCAGGCAATTCCAGCAGCTGCCAGGCTGCGCGCCGGGAACAGGGAACCTCATTCCAGCAGCACCGCCGCGGATGAGAAGGCACTTTCTCTCCTCAGCAGGTTCCAAACCCTCTCGGGAAGGCCTGAAGTTTCTCTTAAGGGCGAGGGAAAGCCAAGTGAAGGGACGGGGGAGCCCCGCGCCCGCAGCACGGGCTGAGCACCACCCTGGGAAGCGGTTTGGTGCACGGATCAACTTTTGGCTGCCGCTGACTCGCCGTTACCATCCCCACGGGCAGAAGCGGCGTGTGCCTCACTGCGGGAGAGAAGCTGAGGGGCTGCCAGCGCCAAGAGCTGGGGGAGATTCACATCCACACGGGCCCCGCAGCTGGGGGGATGCAAACCGCTTCACGAGTTTCGGCTGCCTCCTCTCAGGGACAGACACGGGGCAGCTGCATCACCACGGGCACAGTGGGCATGAGCAGGGCAGTGGCATTAAGAAGGATTAAGCCAAACAGGGAACTTGGGTCCCGTGTCACCCCAACTCTGGTGCAGGCGCCGGTTACTCTCGCGGTCTGACCGGGTTACTCCGGCACGAAGAGGACGCGGAGGGGAGTGACCCCGGCCCTCCCAGAGCCACATCCCTGCCAGCCTTAGAGCCTTGGGAAGGGAGGAGCAGGGAGACGGGGAAGTTCTGAGGTGCACCTCGTAAGAACCCAACTTGCTCCCGCGCCCCAGGGCGGCTTCTCTCCCATGAGGAGCAGAGATTCCCCGCACCGTCCGCCTTCCCCATCCCGGCCGTTCGCTCCGGCTCGGCCGGGCCGGTGACAGAGCACGTGTGAGGTGCGACAGTGCCCGGGGCCGACGGTGCTCCCCGAACCTTGTGTCGCCGACGTGAGCTCGGCTCAGCCCCACATTCCCACCGCGGCCGCCCCGCTCGCACAAACCGCGGAGCAGACGCTGGTTTTCCCCGAGCGGGAGCCTCGGCGTAAATCAATCCCCGGGCGAGGAGGCGGCTGCCGGCAGCGCCGAGCCAAGGCACACCCCTCCATTGCAACACAGCCCTAAAGATAGCCCTAAAGATTGTCGCTGTCCCCCGGCCACCCCGCCGGCCGCTTGGACCCCGCCGGGCACCGGGGAAGGCAAACGCCACCGGCACAGCACATGGCAGCGACCTGCCATCGGGTTCAAACCAGGTTTACACCAGCCCCTCGTCCCACCCACCAACCATAGCTGCCAGGAGGGAGAAATTCGGGAAGGGAAAGAGGGATTGCAGGAACCGCCGGGGACGCCGCACACGCCTCTGGGTTGTAACATCAGCGCAAAATGTCCCCGTCGAGGAGGGGACGTGGCGACATCACCCTCCCCCCCATCCCCCCGCACCCGGACCGCACAGGAGTCGATGGGAAGATTTTAGCACTGCCCGGGTGAGCCAGGACAGGGACCGACGGCAGGAGAAGCCCCCGGGACAGGGATGGACAGCAGGAGCAGGGCCCTGGCACCCCCACGTCGGCTTTGGGAACCGTCTCGGTGGGCACAGACGGGTCTGGGGGAGAGGGGACAGAGCTCTCTCGAAGCTCAGGTGGAGCTGCTGCACCCCGGGCACAGTCCCAGCAGCACCAAACCAGGACCAAGAGCTGGACCCGGGTGCCAGAGCAGGAGCTGCCACCTCCCAGGGCGGGACATGGGGGGGGCGGGGGGCACCTCACTCCCCAGGTCTGCACCCACCTGTCCCCCCCACTGCTCCGGTGGGAACAACACCACGGGGGGAAACCCCCTGGTCCTGGGGTTGGCACCCACTGTGGGACAGGGCCCCAGTTGCCTCCTGAGCGTGAGCCCACTGTGGGCCCCGCTGCTGCCCCCCCCAGCTCTGCCACCCCACATCCTCCCCATCAGCCCCACTCAGAGTCCCTGGGACAGCCCCAGTGCACCCCATTCCCCCCACACCCAGCCTGACCCCATTGGGGACCCCCCTACCCCACTTCCCTCCTGCCCCGTACGTTTCCTGACAGCACTGCAGGTGCCTCCGCGGCCTCCCCCAGCCCCTGGACACGCCTAATTTCCCCACAACCCCCCCGCCCCACACCTCACTCACTGCGGGTCCCCCACACCCAGCCTGACCCCCCCCAAAACTCTGAGCACCCTAAAGCACCTCATACCCAGCTTGACCTCTACGGGTGCCCCTGGCTGCCCCAGCCCCAGGTCACCACCCCACACCCAGCCTGACCCCACTGCGGACCCCCCACCCCACAGCACCTTGTGTCCCGCTGCAAGCCCCCAACCCCACAACCAGCCCCCCTATGTGCCCCAAGACCACCCCAAGTCCTCCTATGACGCCGCACCCCACGACCAGACTGACGTACCACGGGCTCCTCCAGGGACCCCCAAATCCCCCGTAACCAGCCTGACCCCTGTACCCCCCTCCCAGAGCTCCCCAGGACCCCCACACCCCCCGCACCCCAAAACTTGCTTGACCCCTACAGCCCCCCCAGACCCGCCTATATCCCTCCAGCACCCCACAACCGTCCTGATCCCCCCCAGGGACCCCCAAATCCCCCCATGTCCCCCCGTCCCCTCCCCACTCACCGGGGCCGCTCCGCGCTGCCTCCACCTGCACCGCCGGCCCCGCCCCCTCTGACGTCACCGCGCCGGCCCCGCCCCACCGCGCGGGCGGCCTCGCCCATTGGCTGCCGTCGCCGCCCGTCAAGCGCGCGCCGGGGAGGGGCGTGGCCGCCCGCGCGCCGCTGCAGTAGGCGGGGCCCGCAGGTGAAGGGGCGTGGCCAGGGATCCCCCCCTCCCAGCGCCCCCCGTGACGTCACCGGCCCATATAAGGAGAAGGAGCCCCCGCGGGGATCCCCACGGGCCGCGGGGGGACCCCGGGCTGGGCCGGGAGAGCCCCAATAGCCCCCCCCAAATAAAAAAAAAGGATCGATGCCTTGGGGGATTTTTTTTTTTTTGCTCGTTTTCACCCACTTTCTTAACTTTTCTCAGGGAAACCCCTTCCCCGCGGGGGCCGGGCCAGCAGGGGGTTCCCCGTCCTGCGCCCACCCCGAGCGGCTGCGGCGTGGCCGGCGCTGATAAAGGGCTTCGGGGTCCCTGAGGTGCCCCAAACCCAGCCCCATCCCCGGGGCCACACCCGGGCTATCGGGGCCGCGCAGGCGGCGACTGCGGAGATAAAGGGGGACAGCGGCTCCTGCGGGACCAGGACAGCCATGGAGGGGGCGGCGGGTTAGAATGCGGTCCCGGTCCCGGCCCGCTCTGCTGTCCTGGCCCTGCGGTGGCACTGCATGCCGGGGTTGGGCTGGAGCGGGTGGGTGCTGCCCCAGGGTCACCCCCAGTCCCCCCAGGGCCAGCCAAGGCCCTGCGCCCCATCGCACCTTGCCCCAGGTCAGAGTGTCCCCCTGGGGACGGTCCCTGGTGCCACCTAATGGCCACCGCCCTGGGGACACCGGCAGCGACTGTCGCCGTGTGTCCGTCACCGCGTGTCCCCCCCTCTGCCTCCACAAGGGCCTTGCCAGCCCCCAGAGAGCCACGGGATGGATCCTGCCCCGGGCTCGGAGCCTCAAAAACCCGCAGCTCAAGTGCAATGAGGGCTCGTCCCCCCATCCCCTGCCCCTCCCTGGGAGCCCTAAGCCTTCCCCGGGGAGGAGGAAGATTTGGGGGGAGGAAGAGCCTCTCACCCCCGCCCCGGTGGGAGGGGAGGGAGCCCCTGGCTAATGTGATGAGAGGGGGATGAATCCATAAGCTGTTAAGCCGCTGCAAAGCCCCTCGCGTTCTGGCCCCGCTATCGCCGACTTCTGCTCACATCTGCTCCCGGGGTTATTTTTAATCGGGTATTAAGGACTTCTGGGTCCTTCAGCAGGCAGAGCAGGGGCTCTGCTTGTCCCCCCCCCCCAAGCAGGAGCTGTGATTTGCGGGGCCTCTGAAGCACCAACACCAGCCCCGCTGCTATTTGGGTGGGGGAAAAGGGACCTTCTGGGATCCCCATCCCCTCCACACCCAGCCATCAGCTCTGCAGAGGGTCCCAGCACTGGTCCCTGCAGGCTGGGAGCACTGGGGAAAGGCTGGAGGGGGAACCAGGCAGTAGCCTCACACGGGATATAAAAGATAAATATATAAACAAACAAATAAATGTATAAAATATATAAAAAATAAAGAGATATTTATTAGCGTTGAGTAAAGTGCAACCTCAGCGTGGTTGGAGGCTCAGCAGCTGAGGGAACGGCAGGAGAGAAGCTCAGAGAGAGGGAATGGCACGAGCAGGGCTGTGCCAATGGGATACAGGAACTGTACAAGGGCCTTAAAAACAGATAAACAACACCAGATAAATTATTTACAGTTCAAATCGATTCAGGAGGCTGAAGGCTCAGGACCTGCTGCAGACAGGGAGAGCAAGAAGAGGGAGTGGGATGGGACACAGGCCCTGAGCTGGTGTGTCAGGGGAGTTTGGGGGTTCGGGGCAGCAGTTGGGGGCAGCTGGGACTGTCCCCTGGCATCAGGCTCTGCTCTGGGGGGAGATGTAGTGGGGTGAAGCCTTGGGCCTGCTGCTTCTGCTGGAACAGGAATTCATTGGGATTTGCACACGGGATGTGATGAACAGGATCGGGCCCTGTGCCTGGATGTCTCTGCTAAAGATCAGCAGAGGTTTTCACACAAGAGCTCAGCAGTTCCATGGAGCTGTGGAGCTGCAGGGGCTGCACTGCTGCTGGACACACCACCAGCACCTTCCTGGGCTGGTGTCCTCTCCTGGAGCTATGGGCTGGCAGCAGGATGTCTTTAATGGCAGAGACTCTGTCAGGGCTGTGACAAGGTGGGAATCCTACTGGAGACCTCAGTGCCAATAGCTCTCTGTGTCACTGTCTAAGTAACTCCAGAGGGGATTTGCTCCATTTACAAATACAACATTTTTTCTTGCCAGTGCCTTAAACTCCCCAGGGAGGCCTGAGCTGAACAGTGCTCCTCCTACTCACAAACATCCATAGCTAAGACTCTGGAGCCAAAACACAGCTTCAGCCCCTCTGTGGATGTGTGAGCTGGTGGGGTCCAGCCTCTCTCCCACCCCAGAGCCATTTCTGAAGAGATCAGGAAGAAATTCCTCCCTGTGAGGGTGGGAAGGCCCTGGCACAGGCTGCCCAGAGAAGCTGTGGCTGCCCCTGGACCCCTGGAAGTGTCCAAGGCCAGGTTGGATGGGGCTTGGAGCAACCTGGGCTGGTGGAAGGTGTCCCTGCCCATGGCAGAGGGTTAGAACAAGATGAGCATTAAGGTCCCTCCCAACCCAAACCATTCTATGGTTCTGTGAAATGCTCATCAAGGCACTAAAAGCTGCCCAGAGCAGCACCCACAGGGGACAGGTTTTGGTCTGGCAGCCTGGCCCACGCCCAGTTCATGCTGGAGGAGCTCCTGGGATCTGAATCAGGAGCTGTACCCACTGTGCTCTGGGCTGGAGACAGGCTGGAGCCACGTGGCTTTGATCCACTCTCCCCTCTGGCCAGTGGGAACAGGGATCAAGTTTGCAGCTCGAGCCTGTGTCTGGTTCCTTCGCTGAGCTCTGCGGCACCGTGGGTGGGGGTCAGAGGGCTGGAGCAGCTGGGGCTGTTCCCCCCCAGCCCTCAGCTCACTGGGACCACTGGTGTGAACAGTGCTGCTCTGGAGAGCATAGCCCCTCACAGAGGGGCAGAGGCTGCATTGTCCTGCGACACAGTCACCAAAGCCCCTCAGATCCCTCCCGACACCTCGGATCCGGCCCGGGGAGGGCTATTGCCGCTCGCTCCTGACGTGGTCCCCGATCATCCGCCTGTGGTAGGTGGCCAGGAAGATGTCGTTGTCCCGGGGGCAGTCATAGTGGCAGGAGCACACCTTGATGAACATCATCTTCCTGTGGAAGGAGTCCCCCTCGGGGCAGTGGAACTCCACGTCTGCGGTGCTGGTCAGGTCGGGGGTGCAGCACCGCCCGTCCGAGCAGCTCCCGCAGAACCGCGGCCGGTACGAGCGGGTGCTGGTGCACCCCGAGAACTCAAAGTGGAGGCTCTGGCGTGGCCTTGGGGTCCTCACACACTTCTTCCCTTTCTGGGGAGAGAGTGGATGGATTAACACAGACAGGAAAGACGCACTGAGGCCTCTGCTCCATCCCTGTCACTGCACAATGGGGCACAGAGACAGCGGAACCACAGAGCAAAGTCCCTGAGCCAGCACCATTCCCAAGGCCTCCCCTGGCATTTGGGGAGCTGCATCCCTCTCTCCCCAAGCCCCTACCTTGGTTTTCTCCATGGGGAAGTCGCAGGGCCGGACCATGCAGAGCCGGGTCTCCTTCTCCAGGCGGCACTGGGGGTTGTCGTTGGTGACGCGGGTGGAGATGCCCATCCCGCAGCTCCGGGAGCACGCGCTCCACGCCGTGGTCTGCACCAGGCAGTTCTCCTGCAGGTTGTTCAGCTCAGGCTTCTGGGCTGGGTCCTCCCTGAACACTGAGCCGTGGGAAAGAGACACAAGGTGAGGCTCAGGGCTCGGGACAAAGCGTGGCAGCTCCACGGCTGCTCCCAATCTGGGCTAACGCTGCAAGAACAGCAGCAAAGGTCTGGCCCATCCCGTGAGCTGCTCGGCCTCTCAGCAGGGGGAGGGTGCAGGGAAGCATTTCCTGCCACAGCACAGCTCCAGCCAGCTCTGCTGTGACACCACAGGGTCTACACAACACCACTGAGCTCTTCCATCAACGACTCTGGTACCCACATGCCAGTGTACAAAACCACGACCAGTTCCAAACCAGTCAATGACCCAATGCACAGGTAGTTTGGATCCTCTCCTATTCCCCAGCAAACAGCTCTTGGCCCCATCCAGGAGCCCCAATCCACAGGTAGTTTGGATCCACCCTAATTCCCTAGCAAACAGGATCCTTATTCCCTGGCAAATAGGATCCTCTCCTATTCCCCAGCAAACAGCTCTTGGCCCCATCCATGAGCCCATATCCATAGGTAGTTTGGATCCACCCTTATTCCGTAGCAAACAGCTCCTGGCTCCATCCTATGTGCCCCAATTCAGAGGTACTTTGGATCCACTTCTCTTCCCCAGGAAACAGCTCCCAGCTCTGTCTCACATACCCCAATCCATAAGTAGTTTGGATCCATCTCTCTTCCCCAACAAACAGCTCCTGGCCCCACCCCACCCACCACAATTCCACAGGTAGCTTGGATCCCACGTACCCCAATCCACAGGTGGTCTGGATCCACTTCTCTTCGCCAGGAAACAGCTCCTGGCCCCATTCCCAGTGCCCCGGTCCACCGGTAGTTTGGATCCAACCCCTATTCCCCAGCCAACAACCCCTGTTCCCATCCCACCCGCCCCACTCACCCGCCATGGCCGTGCCCAGGTCGTTGTCGCTGCCCTCCTCACACACCCACTCCTCACAGCACTTGTTGTGGACCCTGACCCTGCGGGGGTGGGGGCAGTCGGGGGACGGCAGGCGCAGGTCGTCGGAGCAGAGCGGGATGCAGCCGACGGCGCCGTCCAGGCAGATGCACTGCAGTTTGCACGTGGGCTGGAAGCTCTCCCCGTTCAGGTAGATCTTGCCCAGCAGGTCACACGTTGCACCCTCATGAGCTGCGGGAGGAGGAGGAGGAAGAGCAGAGCTGAAGTTCTGCCTCAGGAGGACCTGGGGCTGCCGAGGAGGGACAGAGCCCACCCCACCCTGCTCTGCCATCTCGGTGCTGGACTGTGCAATATTTGCCTCTCTGGATTCAAGGCTGCTCCTGGCATCGATTTTTTGGAACCGCCAACCCTCCCAAAGCTCTCTAGAAAAATTTCTCCTCCATTTGGGTGAGTTACCAAGTGTGACACTGTCTTTGCAGCCCATTCCCCAGTCAGTGCCCAGTCAGTGGTGTCACATCCCTGACACGGCACATGAGCAGCAACTTTGCTCCTCAATACTCCTGGCAGACCAAAAGGCAACATTCTCCCAAGAGCAGCTGGTTCCCACATGGCTGATGGCACCTACAAAGGAAATGACACTTTGGGCTGGTGACCTTTCTGGCCCCTCTGTGATGCAAAAATCTCTTCTTCCTTCCAGCTCCAATTTTTTCTAGTTCTCTCTCTTCTGATCTCCGTGTCTCTCATCTCCAGCCCTCCTACCAGTCTTTCCCTCCCTCCTAATAAAACTTGGGCATAAAAGGAAACACAACAATATCTGACACAGAACAGCAAAACCTTCACTCTGCTCCCCAGCTCTCATATCTGGCTTAGCCAAAAACTTTCCCAGTGGAAGTTTTCCAGCAGAAATCTCTCAATCCTGATTGAGATCAGGAATGGTTTCAATAGGAATCAACTGAAGCATTTCATTTTGATATCAAAGATTTCCTTTGTGTTCAACCAAAATACTTGTGGGACAGTGTCCATAGGGGGAAGTGTTTTGCTCTGCTGATTATTTTAGGCACTATAAAAGATCAAGATGAAATATTTTGATAAAATGGAAGCAGAAAGTTTTGACACAGCCAAATGAGTATTCTAAATAAATAATGAAAAAAAAAATTGAGGGTTTTTTTAACTATATAGATATTTAGATGTATTTTTTATATTTTTTTTTCTATCAGCCTGAAATGAAATGTTGAAATCTCAGAGTTGTTCACGGGACAGAAATCCTGATTTTGGACAGTTCTCAGCAGCTGCTGCTTCCTGCAAAAAACCCATGCAAACCTCTATTGGGAAGTTACCAAAATGAAGGATTCTTGGCTGCTTGTGGAGGCTTCCCAGGAAACCTGCTCTATTTTGTCCTTAGTCCTGCTCACCCAGGGGACACTGTGTCAGACACAAAGTGGTTGGACTAAACAAGGAGTGAGAGCCTCTTTCCATCCCATCCCTTGAGGGGACACAAATCCTTCCGGACTGTTCCAAACCAGAGCTGGATCTTGACTTGCAACTCTTTTCAATGCCACTGGGATAAAAATACTCCTGTGCTCCAACTCAGAAGCTTCAAAGTCCTCACTTTTTCCACCAAAGTGGAAGCCATCCATCCACCCTCCCTCCACACAACCATTCAGACTTATTTTTAAACCCTCTCTCCCTGTTTTTCAGCCCGAGTGCTCTCCCGTCCCGCTGAACGGATCGTGCTGTTCCCTCTCCTCCCTCCCCACCCGAGGAATGGCAGCTCACTCCAGGGGTTGATTATGTTTTCCAAACTCAGTGCCCTTCATTACCCTCCCTGACCTCCCTTTCCCAATGACCTGATCCAATTAAGGCACCGAAAGGACAGCGCCCGCAGAGAGAGGTGGTTCTTTATTCCCTGGCAGTGCCGACCCCAAACACCAACTCCAGCCAAGGAGACTTTTGCCCTTTTCCACAGGGAGTATGTCAGGGCTCAAGGAGCCTCTCCAGCTCCTCTGCCAGGAGAGGAGCCCACCCAGGCCACTCTACCACCGGTAGGAACCCTACTCTAGGGTTACTACAGGATTGTCTCTACCTTTCTGATACTCCAAGGTCTCTGCAGGAAGAGAAGGATTCCTCTGCAATGTGTGGAATGCGATAACATTAAGCAAATACACAATAATTTTCTTTCTGAGGGTTCCCTTCCCATCTCTGCTGATATGGCCCTCGGGCTGGTCCCAGCTCAGATGCCTTTCCCGTGACACTGGAACACCTCAGCTCCTTTCTACTCCCAGAACATCTGTCTTTCTTGGACAAATGGAAGTCACATTGATCCTTCCCCTTCTCTGATTCACCACTCCACCTTCCTTCCCTGCCTCCCCCCTCTTCCAACAGATCCATGTGGACGCCACAAAAACATCACCCAAGGACCTTACGGCTCAAATCCTCAGTTCATTTCAGGGAGATATCCTGCTCTGGGTTCACTGGGAGTTTTGCCATGAAAAGCTTAATTTCTCACTTAAAAGCAGGGAGGATAGTTGTGTCAACAAGTCTGATTTCCTCCCCAGCACGAATTTGGGACTCTTACTCCAAAATGTTCGGATCAAACCTGTTATGTCACGGTGAACACAAAGCACCTTTATCAGAAGGATGTCCAGGCTTTGTGGGGAGACTTGAGAGGAAATCATTCCCGTGATTTCACTACCTTTCCTCCACAAACCCATCCCTCATTCCCAGTGGGAATGATGCAGCCTGCAGCTCACGCTTGCTGGGTGTTATCACACCTACGTTCACCTTATTGAACTTCAGTCCTCAGCTCTCAGGTGTCAATGCCTACAGAAAGTACCAGGAGCTCCCATGGCTCCTAAAGATCCCTAAAAACTGAGTGAGGGAAATGAAACAACTTATATAAACCTTTCAAAATAAAATAAAATAAAAAACAAAAACCAGCTTCTACAAGTTAGATTCGTTTGGACAAGGGCCTGAAGCTCCTGGCAGAGATGTGGCAGAGGAGTCTTGTTTTCAAGCAAACAGGAGATTGAGGAAATACTTGCTTTTTTTTTTTCCTCTTGACCAAAGTCTTTTTTGCCTGTTTTAAAAAGAACCACCAAATAAAAACATAAAATCAAAAATTTTTTTCTTTTCTGGCTGAAAAGAGGCAGGAGGAGAGAAAAGAGTTTCTTGCCTTTGTGTTTACCTGGCTCAGGAATTCTCATGTCCCACACAGACACAACGTAGTGAAGGAGCTGTTCAGCTCTTCCCACCCACACATTCCAGCCAGAAACACACTTTGGGAGCAGCCAAGTGCAGAACACCCATATCCAGTGCAAGGCAGGGGGATTTGGGGTGGGATTTTCCAGGAAAAAGTCCTTTCAGTAAGAGCCCAGGTTGCTGATATTCACCCACAGGGATAGAGGATGTGTCCTAAGGGTGTCCCAGGACACAGGAGGGATCCATAGCCCCACTCACACCTTTGGAGCTGAGGGAAGGAGCTGTGTGTGTGTCAGTGGATTTGTTGGCTCCCAGGGAATTCTGCTGGGTGTTCTGGGAGGTGCCACGGAAAACCACCCAAGAACAGAACATGCAGGTCTCACCTAAGCAGATCCCGCTGCCTCTGTGGGTTTTGGAGAAGTCGCAGTAGAGTCCCTTGTGGTGGTCACAGGGCCTGTGCAGGGAGCAGAGCTCTCCCAGCTGCCTGGCACACACCTTGCAGCAGCCACAGGCATCCAACACGTGGCTGGTGCCAGCAGGGCACTGTAGAGGCTGGGAGGGACACTGGCACGGGAAGGTGCAGGCCTGTGCTTCTCCCTGGAGGGCAAAAACCCACAGAGAGGATGAGTCCGGGCAGGGAAAGGGAAAACACGGCTCTGCCACAAGCACAGACACCCCAGAGAGAGAAGGGAGAGCCCAGGGACTCACAGGACTTTTCTCATCCCTCATTCCTCTGGAGCTCAAGGGGAAAAAGGATGCCTCTGGGAAGCAAAGCCAAAACAAACAGGACAAGCAGTAGCTCGGGGTCCCCTGCACAGCTCACCCTCTGCCTCCCTGGAAGCAATAAAGTGGTAATTATTAACAGCAAGCAATTCCAGCTCTTACACAGGACAAACATCAAAGCCTCTGCAGCAGCAGCAGAATCAGACCCAGCTGGAGCTGGAAAAGGACGTGCACAGGCACAGAACTTGCCCAAAGTCAGGCAGCGGGATTGGAGCAGTACTAAAAACTGACCCAAAGGCTCCCATTTTGTCCCCTGGATCTCACACTTCCTTTGTTATTCCCAGAGATGTGCCCTCTCCTCTCCCCTTTCCAAGGAACACAGCATAACCAGCCTTCCTTGGGACTTTGGGACTCCAGAGCTGCCCCCATTGGCAGCATTTCACTGGCCACCCCTTGAAACCCACCCGTGGATTTATACCCCTCCAGACACTAAACAGAGACCAGGCTATGGCTGAAGGGGGGTTTCCTGCTCTAAAAAACCCAGGATGTGTCCAACACCCCAATCACTGAGTCTGTGCCACCTTTGTCCTGCATCTGCCTGGAGCAGCTACAGCAGCTCAGCTCTGGATGTGCCTAAATTTGGGAGAGGTGACACCCTGAAGTCACACCTGAAGATCCTCTAAAATGTCCTCAGTGCCAGCTCCAGCCTGGTTTTCTGTTCCTACCCACTGGAGTCCTCCCTTGCCCTGCTCCATCACCACTCCAACCTGCTCAGGCACTGCTGGACATGGCTCAGCTCCCACCCGGGGCTGACACGACCTTTGCACGTGGATAATTCCACCAAAACATTCTGGGATCCTGTCCTGCTGTGATCTGGGTGGAGAGGGAAGCACCCAATTGGACAAACCCCTCACAGCTCCACTGGCAACCTGGGAGAGGGGCAGGGACAGAGGTCAGAGAATAAATCTTTCTTTTTTTACAGCTCTGTTTGGACTTGCCACATCCCACCCAGCCCTCCCTTGGGAAACAGCTTCCTTGGATATTGTGTTTGTCACTGACAACAGCAGGAAAACTTTTCCAGCTGTTTTGACTGTTGCTCTGACTTGATCTCATGTGGGGTAGGAAGGTGCCAACTGCTTTCTACGGCTGGAACACCCAGCACAGCCCAGGGCAGGACTGGGAGGGGGCTAAACCTTCCCTCAGAGTCATTATAGAATCATAGAATATGCTGAGCTGGAAGGGACCCACAAGAATCATCCAGTCCAACCCCTGGCCCTGCACAGACACCCCAACAATCCCACCCTGTCCCTCACAGCGTTGTCCAAACCCTCCTGGAGCTCTGGCAGCCTTGGGGCTGTGCCCACTGCCCTGGGGAGCCTGGGCAGTGCCCAACCAGCCTCTGGGGGAAGAACCTTTTGCTGAAATCCAATCCAAACCTCCTCAGACACAAATCTAGCCGTTCCCTAGGGTGCTCCCAAGGGCTGAGTCCTCCCAGAATCTCCCTGCTCAGCAGGAATCAGCCTAATTCTCCTGGATCCCTCCTAGCACAGAGTATTTTGGAGCCAAGCCCCTCCTGCTGCAGCCCAGCTGTTCCCAGCCGGCAGTGCTGGAGCAGCTCGCCAGGAGCTGGCACGTCACAGGGATCAATTCCCAACCACTGAAGTGCATTAAAAGAACTAAAAATACAGAAATCTTCCCTACTGTTTTTCGTGTAGGCAACTGCTGGAGCTGCCAAGGGATGTGTTATCCAGCCCCGGGTGAGTGGGTGGGGGGTACGTGAGCTCACACAAGAGGCAGAGCACTCCTGACACGGGATCTCTGTTGAGATGCAATCCATGCACTTCAGAAAAAATAATGGCAACAAGCATTTTCCAGTGCAGTGTCAGCCACAGGCCATAGAAAAAACACTCTCAAAATAGCTCTGCTGCTGAAATCCAAACCAAAACAACCTCTTGCGGGATGACAGAACACAGTGGAATTAAACTCATCCCTGGAAGTGTTCAAGGCCAGGTTGGACGGGGCTTGAAGCAACCTGGGATAGTGAAAGGTGTCCCTGCCCATGGCAGGGGGTTGGACAAGATGGTTTTTCAGTTCCCTTCCGGCCCAAACCGTTCCATGATTCTATGAGTTCTCTTCCTTGCTCTCATTAATCCTCGCTGGCTCTGGTGATTTCCTTGATAACTCACCCACACAAACCACCTCACCTGGTTTTACCTTCTGCTTTCAGAGCACAGCATCTGGATTCAGATCTCTGGCATGTCAGAGACCTGCTGGGTGACCCTGCACCCACCTCAACTGTGCCTCATTTCCCTCAGCTCAAACCCCCAGTTCATCCTGGTTTTCAGGGCTCTTTCCAACACTCCAAGACATTCCCACCAGTCAGCTCAGACGTGCCTCCCTCCATCACCCAGAGGGTGTGGGAGCTCCTGTTTGCTGGTTTTATCGCAGAGCAAAGTCAACCTGTGCTATTTATAACTCCTGCTGCTCTCCCAGGTCCAGGAGAGGAGGGAATGAGATGGAATTGGGTTTGGCTCACACCCCCCTGACATTGAGAACTGAAAAACTGCCTGACCAGGGGAACCTCTGGAGCTGGGAACAGCTGGGGCAAAGTCAATACTGAACCAACCTCCTGAGTCCTCTGTTACTCAGTTTTCCTTCAGATAGGCTAAACAGTGGATTGTATTGGATTTGCAAGGAGCACCTTCCACCTGCATTCTTTCCAAGGACTGCTTCTAGGAGTTGTTTCAACACAGTGTGGAAACTGCCCCAAGACTGCCCCAAAGAACTCCCCAGCCTGTCCCCAGGAACTGCCAGGACTGGAATCAGGGGCTTTGCTGCAGACCCAAATGTAACACAAAGCCCAGCATTTCCACATAAACTGCCACTGACCTGGGTCCAGAGGGATTCAACTCAGGGAACATTTCACTTTCTTCCCTCTGCAGAAGGGGCTGCCCCAAAACTCACTTTCACTGAGCAGGATCCTGATTTCAGGGTCACTACAGCCTTGCCCTTGTTGCTGCTGAGGTTGGCAGAGCACTTCTGTGAACTCTGAGAGCAGCAGAACACAACCAGTCTCAGGGATCAAGGCTGTGGAGTCAGGGAGGTTCTAAAGCCTGGAATATCAGCTCTCCCTGCTCCTGGCTTTGCTGGCAGCTCTTGCATCCATCACAAACACTGTGTGAGAAGCTGTGGGACTCCCAGGACTCCTGAGTGATGGCCAAGGCACTGTGGGAGTGCCAACACTTGGATAGAAGATTCCCCTGCCTCTGCTCCGTCATGTTCTCCACCTCTTACTCCCAGGTCCCATCCCAGCTGACAAGCCAGAACAAGCTCCCTCCCAACTGCCAGCACTAAACCCAGCTACCTGGGGGTAAGAAAGAGTGAGAACCTTCTTCCTGCTTCATATTCACATAAAACCTCTTCCTCACCTTAGGAGGGCACAAGTTGGGGGACATGAGATCTCACCAGGTCTGTGGCACCCTCGGGATTTCTCATTCCTGATCAAGGTTCATGGGAGCCCAGGGAACCAGCTCAGGGAGCCAAACCAAAGAGGACATTTAAAGTTTGTTTGGGCTCATCACTGCACTCGGAGGGCTGGGAAAGGAGAGTTCTGAACTGAGCCAGGGGTTAATGCTGCAAGGTAGAGGTGAGATAATAAACATCCAACTGGTTCTCCTTGTGCTCCAAGACCAGCAGTAGATAAAGCAGCCAAAACACAGCTATTCATCCTCCAAACACTGGACAGCTGTGGATAATCCCTGCTCTGCCTCTATCACAGGCTCTCAAGGCACCTTCCCGAGGCTGTTGCAGCACTTTTTACAACAACCTGTTAGGGGAGACAAGAACCAGTGATGCCATTCCCAGACAGTGGGGACACAGAGACCTGCCCAGGCTGAGCCTAAACCCAACTCCCAGAAATCCTGGAACTACTCTCACCTCTGAGCACCACCACAGGCAGATTCAGGAGTAAGAGCTCTCATTTCCTGCCTTGATCCACAAAAAATAAATAATTCACAGATTCATTTAGACTGGAAAAGACCTTTGTGGTCATTGAGTTCAACCTAATGCTCAGAGCTCAGAGGTAAAATTTTCATTTCTGAGGCAGGTTTAGGGAAAATGACACATCTCAGAGTGATGTTTGAGGGTCACAGCAGTGGGATTCACTGTTATTGTTTATATGACAAACATGAGGCTGCCAAAGCTGAGCTGGTGCTAGAACCAAGATGCCAACCTGAATGGCAGCAGTTACCCTCAGATCATATCCCAGGGCACATTCCTGGTAGGAGAGGGGCTGGCACACTCCAAGTGCTGCCAGGAGCATCCAACAGACCTCACCAACCAGGAGTTTATTGCCTCTCTCAGCACAACAAACCCTGCAAGTGCTTCTGTGAACCCGATTTCCTGATGTATCCAAAAGGCACTTCCAACAATTTAGAGCCATTAATGACTGCAGGGACCTTCCTGCCAGTCCTGGCACGGGAACAGCACACAAACATCCTAAGAGGAATCAGCTGCTCTGTCAAGCACTTGTGTTAACAGGAAAACAGGCACAAATCCTGCTCTGGAAACTCTGCAGTCTAATTTTCCCCTCAGGATCACTGGTTTGGGAAGCACATGGGTGGATTCAGTGGCAGCTGGGGAAGGATGGGGATGGTAAGGAACTGGGATATGAGACTGTTATTCCTTGCAGTGACATAAACTCAGTGACTGACTTTCCCTCTCTCTGTTCTCTTCTCCCCCTCGTAAACCAGGACTGGCCTTTGACTCCCAGGAAGGGGATGAAACAAAACCCATTCCCATGTGCCAGGAGCTCTGAGATCCGTGGATGACTGGCATTACACGGGGCAGCTCCAAGCCTGGTTTAATTACACAGCACGTTTGTGTCGCTCTGCTCCCAGCCCAGCTTCCCTGGGAAACTCGGGAGCAGGTGGGAAGGGTTTCCCAGCCCAAAGCCCTCTCATGCATCCAAGCAAGAAGCTGCAGAGCCCAGGCAGAGCTGTACGTACCCAGCCAGGGGCGAGGAGCAGCAGGAACAGGGTCCGGGTCGCTGTCCCCAAGTTTCCAGACATCCCGAGCACTGGGAAGGGATCCAGGCTGCCGACTGACTCCCACTCGTTCGGAGTTTCTCGTCTCTTTGGAGCAAGCTGCACATCAGCTTCTCCTTAAATATCCTCTGGAGGGGGCGGGCCCCGCGCTGAGCGACGGGCTGGAACCGAGCCCAGAGGGGTGCAACAAAAACTGCCCAAATTCCAGGGAACAGGAGCGGATTCCTGCGGCCCCCGCGGTTACGGGGCTGCCACTGCCGCCCGCAGCCTGGTTACCTGCCAGGCGGGTGAACCAAACCCCAGTAAGGGCAGGATTGCTGGGTTTTAATTTTTACCTCTTTCCAGCTCCCGGAGTAGGAATCCTGGCACAGCTTTGCTGCCAGAGCCCCCCTTTCCCTGCCTGCAGCCGCCCCTGTTTGGCTGCAGGAGCTGAGGGGTGAACAAGCAGAGCTTTGCGGTGCTCAGCGTTGGAGCGGGAGGGAGGGATGGGAAGTTTGGACCCGTCAGGTGTCACCTCTGTCCCTGCATCGCTTGTGCTTCCAGCTCCCAGAAATTAAAGTTTCATCACTGGAACTCCTGCTTGTAAAACTCCTGTGTGTTTTACAAGGCAACGAATAGCTCCAGGATGAAGAACTTTTGATTAAGGACGGCAGTTCCCTAAAGTGCTTTGTTTGTGCCTCGGGATTGATGCAGGATCTCACACATCTTTACTTTGGGGCAATATCCTTTCTATTTGCTGCTGAAATCCAGCACCAGGCTTCTGTACAGCCAGCACAACAGACCTTTGGAATATGAGAGAGTTGTTTGGTGTATTAAAGAGTCGTTTTGTTTATTCCCAAAGAGGAGGCGGAGCGCTGCCGTGGGAGGAGGAGGAGGAGGAGGAGGAGTGCAGCAGAGGGCACTCTTAGCCCTCGCTGGCCGGGGGTGGGACAGAGCAGCTCGGGTACTGGACAGAAGCCTCTGTGCTGCACATGGAGTGGCCTGAGAAAGATGGAGCTGTGCCTTAGTCTGGGAGCTTTCCCGGGGAGAAGTGGTGCAAGGTCTGGTACTTATTTGGGGCCAGGAGAAAGCAGGGGCTGGAGCTCAGGCACTGCCCCACAGAGCCCAGCACATCCCTGCTCAGTGCTGGGAAGCAGGGCAGAAAATGAGGGAGTGTAGTAGGTCATGAAATCATAGAATGACAGATCTCCTGAGCTGGAAGGGACCCACCAGGATCATCCACTCCAACTCCTGGCCCTGCACAGACACCCCAACAATCCCACCCTGTCTGTGAAAGCATTGTCCAAATGCTTCCTAAACTCAGACAGGCTTGGTACTGTGACCACTGGGGAGCCTGTTCCCAGTGCTCAGCCACCCTTTGGATGGAAAACCTTCTCCTGATATCCAGCTTAAACCTCCCCTGACTCAGCTTCGTGCCGTTAATTTAAATTGCTTTAACTCAATTTAAATTTTAATTCATGCCATCATTTACATTCAGCCTCCTTTCTGTCTGCCTCCAAGGGTAGGGCAGTTTAGCTGGGAATCAAGCCCTGAATTTCATCTGGGTCCTGTCAGGTCCCTGTGCAACAAGATCAGCCTCCACACTCCCCATGTGTCCAAACTGACAATTCCGACTCTTAACTAATTAGCACTTGGAAAGTCCCTTGGGATTCAGGGCTGGAGAGCATTAGTACAGTGCAAACCACCCCAGATGCACCTTCTTCTCCCCTTCTATAAGAGGGATTTCACAATCACTTCCGTAACAGCCACCTCTGCCCGTGTCCCAGCAGAGGATTATGTCTGCACACATTCATGTTCTGGAGGTGGCACAAACACCCAGTGCCCTCAGGCAGCTTGGAGCTCCGGGCATACATTCCTTCCCCTCTTGGAGGGCTTGGCACCCTAAACTATGTTGTCACCTAAAATTAGCTGCTCACATTTCCCAGGACATTCTCCCACTGCTCGTAAATAAGACAGGGATGAAGTGCTGCACACCTCCGTCCTCATCCTCTCACACTGCAGGAATATAAACCCCAGCTGAATCCTAAGCCCTCCTGGGCATCTGGAGATGACACATTTTTGGTTTTTTAGAAGGATCATCACTCTGTGTGATGTGTGGCTCAATCCATCCCTCCTTGTCCAAAAAAAAGACATTCCCCTTTCTCCAGTGATAGGACAAGGAGGAATGGCTTCAGCGGAAAGAGGGCAGGGTTAGATAGGATATTGGGAAGGAATTGTTCCCTGTGAGGGTGGGAAGGCCCTGGCACAGGTTGCCCAGAGAAGCTGTGGCTGCCCCTGGATCCCTGGAAGTGTCCAAGGCCAGGTTGGATGGAGCTTGGAGCCACCTGGGCTGGTGGAAGGTGTCCCTGCCCATGGCAGGGAGTGGAACTGGATGGGCTTTAAGTTCCCTTCACACCCAAACAATTCCATGATTCTATAAGAAGCAGCAGCTGCACTTTGAACCACGATCTTCCAAACTGTGCTTTAACACAAACCTGCTGTGTGACCTGGGATGAACTGTTCAATCACAGTCCTAAGGCTCACCCACCTGTCAGGAGTTTTGTTGGGAACATTCAGCACTAAGCTAGCATTTTGATGGCTGATTGGGTTTTCAACCTACAACAGAAGTAAAGAATAATTTGATTATAAAACATCCTTTCCAAGCTACTGATCATCATCCACCTGAATGCTTCCACCTTCCCAGAGCAGTAAAACACACTGAGTTCAGTCCCACTCATCCTTCAAGCCACCTTAGCTCTTGGAGTACAGGAGCAGTAGGATGTGAAGAGGAAGCATCAGCTGGAGATCCCTGGATTTTGGGAGCTCCCTACACCCAAGTTCCAAGATTTTCCTAGGGCACTGGGACGACCAAAACTACCCCTCATGTGAGGAGCTGTTCACCCCACTGGACACACCCAGAGGGAAAAGAACATGAAGTTGAGTACCTCAGAATGATCAAAGGCAGGAAACACCCAGGTCAGCACCGGTTTGTGTCTCCTCCTTTTGCCTGAGCTGCCTCAAGTGAAGGGATAAAGATGTCAACCCTGCTTAAAATCTCCCCCAAGCAAAGCATAGTGGGTGTTTAATTCACCTTGTTACGTTCTTCTGGGTTCACTCATCCTGCCCAACTGGCACGTTCCCTGGATTCACAGTAATTAAAATAGAAGACATTTAGATAATTGCTAAAAAATCATGTCAGGCCAAGGAATAAAATGAAGGCAAGCACACACACAGGTTTTTTTTGGCTCAGTGGGATTTCTCCCTGCCTGCAGAAGCCAAAACAAAAAGCTGGTACAAGCAGCATGGTACAGAGAATTGTGCTTTTCCAGTCCAGGAGATTGTCCTCACCCAATCTGCAGTGACTTCCAAGCTGTCCCCTGCCCCAGAGCTGCTCAGTCACCCCCAGGACATGCTGGTGGCCCTAAAATTCCTTCTGAGGGTTCCTCCCTGTGTATCAGCTGTGTCACCACGTCAGTGGCTGTCAACTGTCAGAGAAATGCAGCACCAGAGCTCAGCAAAGGCTCAGTTCTACACCCTGTCTAACTCCAGTCAGGGTGCAAAGGCTTCCCTGCTCTAGGGATGGAAAGGGCAGGAAAAATCACCCCTCCTCACTGCAGCACAGCCCTGGGATGAAATCCTGACTGCAGGGAAACACCCTCTGGCTCCAGCAGAGCTGGGATTCCCTCAGCATGCCAGATACCCAGCCCTGAGGCCACTCTGCTGTGCCCACAGGATGTCAGGGAGGGGACAAATTTTGTCCCTGGCTGCAGAGTTCACTTGTGAAATCCACAGTTATATTAGCTCTGGGAGGAACACCCTGCTGTATTTGAGGATTTATTGTGACATCGGAGTCTATCAAGGGATGTGACACTTGGGATGGGTGAGGTGGCTGCTGATGTCCTTGTAAAGGAAGTAAATATATAAAAACAGTCTTGGCATCACCAGTTTGGAAAGAGCCAGTGCTCAGACACAGAGCTGGCCAGGAAAAAGCAGACATTCTCCTCTAGGAAAAAAAAAATGCCCCCTTTGGAGCCTGGTCTTGGCAGGATGCAAAAATCCAGGTCTGCAGCAGCAGAGCATGCAGCCAAGGGCACCCAAGGAAAAGACACTGAACCCAGGGGATGCTCATTTCAGATCAGGTGAACAGTGACAAACAACATTTCCAAGGATATCCCTGCAACAAGGCTGTGGTGTAATAACAGCAGGTGACCTCCTGAGACCCTTAACTGCAAAATTTGGCTGTTCAGATGCAACTGTGAGTCACCATCATGGCCAGGAGCATTTGTGCCAAGGCACGGGCTTGCACAGAACTGCAGGAGAAACAGGCCCTGGGAGGAAACAGCTGCACCCACCTGTGAAATGGATGCTTCCTCGGGTTTTTCCACTTCTTAACTTACTGCATGCTTAATTATCCTGAAGGAAAACTGCAGGGAGGGAGGGCATGTTTAAGGTGGACTCGGGCAGGGTCATTTAAGGAGGCTGCCTGTGCCACAGGACTGCTCTGATGTCTGAGACCAGCACTCCATGTCTCCCGGAGTTTGGTCCTCACCACCTGCACAGAAGGATGTGCTCAAGGGAACAGGGCTTGGGAAAGAGAAGGGACTATAGCTAAGGGTGGGATATGGCATCACATTGCTAATTCTGCCTCCAAACACTGCATTTCCTCATCCCATTTTATGGGCACCAGGATCTGCCACCCCCTGCAGGAGCAGCTGCCCTGCCACGATGACCACGAGCTTCCTCCAGTGCCTGTGTCTACACAGCTGCATCCAAGAGGGTGACAGGGGGAATTTTCCTCTGGATCCCACCCCTCCAAGGACCTCTGGTACCACCCATGCCCTAAAATCCAGGACTCAGACAAAACACCTCTGCTGAAATCCCCGGTTCTTCCCTAATTCCCTGCACATCTCATCAGCCTCAACAGGCAGCAACAGGTCCCTGAGCTCTGCCAGGCTGGGAGGACCTCGAGGGGTGGGTGGCCTACCAGGACTGGTGTGTAGCTCTCATTAGGGATTTGGGATTCCAGCAGGAGCCTGCCCACACCTTTCCCATTCGGGTTTTGGAACGATTCCAGCTCATTACATGGAATCAGTGAATAATGGAGGTTGGAAGGACCCTCAGGTCACCTGGTCCTCCTGCAGCCCCTCCCAAAACAGAGGGTAGAGAAGAGGGGGAGACTTTAGAGACCAAGAAAGGGGGTCAGTGGGGTCCCCCAGTTCCTCCAGGTAGCTCTCCTGACAGCCTTTCCTGTACTAAGGAGTCTCAGCACAGGAATCCTGGATGAGTTTCCAGTCCCCAGGGGCTGTAACTGTGATTCAGCATTACAGAGGGCTGCCACCTTTGGAGAAGCAGGGACTTCTCCCAGCTGAGGGGATTGTTAACCTTGGAATGTGACACAGTCACCTCCAAAATTACCTGTAAACCTGCTGATTAAATAACAGCATTGTCCTCCAAAGGGCTGCACAAAGGAAGTTACAAGCACACATTAAAAATGAAGTGGGAAATGTTAAGTGTGAGACTTTCACTTACATGTTCTTGATTCCTTTTCTTTTTGTCACAAGCATACATCTATGAGGTTGATCTTTCTCTTTTTCTTACCTTTGTTTCCTTACTAATAGGTGTTTTAGAAGTTTCACATCACAAATATATGAGAAAAGACAAGTCTCGAGCTCCACGAAGAGCCTCCTTATAGGAATGGTGCAATTTTACACACACTGATAAGGAAATTGTCTGTGTTTGGAGCCATCATTGCCTTCAGACAGACCAAACTCACCCAAGCTGAGGAAGGTGAAAAGTTTCATCAGGCTGCAACCTTTGTGAGGGCTCTCACAGAGCTTTACATGAGCAGAGGCAGTGCTGGAGTCCTGGGCACTTTAAGTTCAGAGCCTTTGTTTTCAGTTTAGCTTTTGCCACACTGTCTTTTAAATTCCCCATGACTGTAAAGCAAACCCTGAGAAATTATTAAAGCTTTCCAAGTTTAGACCATTTGACCCCAGAGGTGCAATAATAGACGTTTTCAAATCAGTTCCCAAAGCCTCAGTCTGTTGTTGTTGCTGTTTTAAGGAAGTTATTTGAACCAATAATTTTAAGCTCTATATTTTAAATTGTTTCACCCTCAGAAGCCTGATGTCATCTGGCAACAGAGGTGCATGGGATGGGTCTGAAGGCAGACTTGAGGTGAAAAACAGTCACTTGGTTTTTTTCCAGTCTTATCCCTGCAGCACAGCCATGAGCCAGGTAAAAGAAAAGCTGTAGCTGGTTCCATTTCTTTGCCAGGCAAATAGCCCCAAATCATCTTTACTCCAATGCCTCTTCATGCACAGTCATTTCACAATGTTCTCCCTGGTGCATTAGACTGGAAGTTGATGGCCTGCCTGGCAGGGACAGGCCAGTCTGCAAGGTCAGGAGGCTCTGCTAAAAAAGAAACTTACTGGGGGTTCTCAAATTTTTACCATTTTGAGCCCAAGGTGTCCTGACCTCACAGAAAAGGAACAGGGGAAGTGAAAACTGTGGAACCTGGCTGTGTTTCAAGGAGGTAAGGGAAAAAAGGCTTTTCCTACCAGGGCAGATGTTGGTCACTTGGCACCTTGAGACCCCACAGAAATGGTCCTGACTGGCATTAACTGTTCAGGTTCCCTGATAATCCAGGTGGGGGGATAACCAACCAGCTGCATGGACTCACCACTTCCCTGCTGAAACAGTGACACTCTGCCTGGGCAAGTTCCTCTGAATTCCTGATGTTCCTCTTCTGCTCATCTTCCTCCAGAGGAACCAGCAAGGGCCAGGACACAGCTTGAGTCTGTTCCTTCTGCCCCAGACCAGGAGGGCTGGCAGGGCCCTGGGGATCCCTCTCCTAGGACAAAGGAAACACAAAATCACTTCCAGCTTCTCCAATTCTTCTCAAAATAGTATGGCAGCTTAGTCTGTGCTGTTACCCTGTGAAAGGGATCTGGAGAAACAAAGGGAATCAGGCAAACACCCATGTTCACACTGGGGCTGTTCCCTTCACCAGGATGCATGTGGGAAAGATGCTATTTTAAGCCCCAGGTGAATTTTAAGGGGATCTTGGCCAGGCTGTGCTGAGCCAGAGGGGAATCCCATGGACCAACCTCATGACAAGGATATAACCCCCTTTTTCACCCTCCCCAGCAACTAAAATCAAAGTTGAAAGAAAGAATCTTGTGGCAGAAAAATTGCCAACAATGAAAGGACTTCGGGAACAGAAGGATGAGGTGAATTTGACATAAAGAAAGGCAGAACTTCACCCAGAGCATTCCTGTGGCAAGTGCACAGTGATCCTACCAGTCCCTGGTGTCACCAGAGAACCATTTCAGCTGGCACTGGGGCTCAGGTGGTGTGTCCACTGCAGGATAGTCCTCTGAGGTCACCCACAGCACTGGCAGTCACTCCTCCTCTGCTCAGTTTGAGAGCAACTTCATGGACAGTCACCCCACAGCCCCTACAAAGGGTTATGAGGTACATTTACAGCAGCACTGTTGGGATTGGCAACACTGCCATGCTCCCAAAAGATGACTGAAACATTCTGCCTGGTCAGTGCAGCTACTGGTTTAGCTGGAGTGGAAAAGCCAGTATTTTCCTGGAGGGATTTGGGCTTTCCCCAGGACATGGAAGGGAGGATGAAAGCATTTCTCCTGCCCTTTCCCTGCAGAATTGAGGGCCAGCCAGGATCAGCCTCTGCTATTCAGTGAAATAGTCATAAAAGTGTGTGTATGAGAGATATATGAGGATGTGGGGGAGGGTTGGGGCTCTACAGTGCTTGTAACATCCTTCCACATCCTTCACATGAAGATATTCACTCCATAAATATCCTGGGTTATATATCCAGGCTGGAGTTCATGCTGAGTTTAACAGGTTGTGCTGGGGGAGCAGTGTGTGTGTCTGGATGTGTGTGTGATTCTTCTCCCTTCCTGGAGGGAAGCTGGAGGGTTCTCTGGAGTATGGGAGCTCTGCATTTCTCCTGGGGCGAAATCACCACCTCAAAACAGAGCTGGTGTGCTTTAAGGAGGGAAGGAAAGCAAAACCCTCAAGGAATCTGGAGCTTCTTGGTGAGGGCTACAGGAACCTGAGCTCTGGAGAGAGCTACAAACCATTGCCCAGAGGCAGGGCCTGGGAGGACCACACCAGTTCACACCAGTTTACACCAGCTGAGCATCTGACCTCGATTCTCTTTGGGCTCTTGGTGCTCAGGCTGATTCTGGAAACGATTTTTAGCATTTGTCTGCACTGCAGACCCCAAACTATCTCCAGCTCAGCATTGGATCTCAATTTCTTCTGGCAGTTGGGGTTGTTTTGATCAAGGTCCTAGCCTGCCTGAGGACTCAGAGCCAGCAGAGAAGCTGCTGTCAGCATTCCCAAAGCTCAGCTCTCTCCTGTTAGAGCATCCTGCTCCTCCACATTCCTGCTGGATACACCTGGAGCTGCTGTGACCGTGGCAGGATGAATCCCAGTTACCCCACAGCAGGAACTGTCCCTTTGCCACCCCCCGTGGTGGCATCAATCAACACCCTCCCTCCAAGGGCTCCTTCTTTGTTTACAAACTAAAGAAACCCGAATTCTTGCATTACTGAGAATTTCCGCTCAGCTGTGGGTCACATTTTAAGATCCCTCTGTTTTTCTTTCCAAATAACAAATGTTTGTTTTGCTGGAGAAACAGGGAGTGATCCTGTTCCACACGAATGGGTGTAAATGGGGAGTAATTCCACCCAGTCCAAAAGGCCAGGAGCAGGGAAAACCCAGCATGAACAGCATATCCTGCCCCTTTCCATGTGAAATCCACGTTGCTCAACTCCTTTACCCCCCACTGCCTTTGTTCTCTTCCCTCCCTTGCTCAGTCTCCCTGTCAGAAAGAATGTCATGGCTGGGATGTCAGAGCAGTTATCACTGGATGTTTGGCTGTTTTAATAAGTCTGTGATGTTCTCCAGATGCTGAAGAACCCAGAGGATGGTCTCCTCTGCTCTGGTTCACACAGCCATAAATCCCGAGTCACTCCACTTCCTTCTCCAGGCTCGTGCCAGATGCAAACAGAGGAACCAGATCAGCATCCAGGCTGGAGCTACTAAAAGCAAACTTTCTTGGGGAAAGGCTTTTCCAGTGATTAATGACAGACAGCCAGACAAAAGAGGGGCCTTGGGACACATTTCTCTAAGTCACAGCAATTTTCACTTAAGCAACTGGGACTTTTTTTGAAGCCCAAAACAAAAGACAAAACTGTTTACTGCATTCAGCCGACCCAGTTTATTTGTTTTTCTCTTTAGAGGACACAGGCTTAGTGGGAACATGAATGGAAAGGTCCTGTTCACAACTTGGGCTTGACTTTGCCTGTGCTAAAAGTCACTTGGGTTTAAGTCAACATGAGTCAGGAGAAAGGAATGGTTCCCACAGCCCCAGATCAGGAATTTGAGGATTCAGAAGGTCCTTTAGTGCAACTGCTGCTGCTCTCAGGAGCCCAGGCAGAGCCAGAGGGGTTTTTCTAAGCCAGAATCAGGTGTGGCTTTGAGATCCACCTCATAACACAGTTTTTGCCCTCATGGTTCTGCATTTTACTTTGGTTTCAGTGGGCCAGTTGTGGCCCCAGGGGAGGAGTTTGGGGTCTGAGGAGCACTGGTGGGAGAAAGTCTTGCAGGAAAGGCCTCGTGATCTTCCCAAAGCATGGCTGGGAAGCAGATTTCTGTACAGAACCCTCACCTTTTCACACTCATCCAGCTTCTCACAACGGAGAAGTGTTTGGAAAACGCTCTCAGGCACATGGTGGGATTTTCAGGGTGCTCCTGGGCAGGGCCAGGAGTGGGACTCGATGATCCTTCAAACTCAGGGCTTCAAAAAAACTTCAAACTACTATTCCATGAACTGCAAGATCACTTGCACACTTTTCCTGCCTAACTCAGGTCTGACACACAGTAATTCTGTTTATGTCTCCTCTGAGGTGAATCATGGACGTTTGTGTTCTGTTGATCCAAAAGTTATTTAATTCTTCAAATAGTTCCTAGATCCTGTTTACAAATTCTTTGATACTTTGGATCAGCACGAGCCAGGACACCTTTGGTTGCTCTTGTAGTGCAAAGCAGCTGTAAACCCAGTTTAATCAGCCAGTTAAAGTGGATTTACTGGTGCTTTGGACTCGAAGCTGCTCAGAGAGCCAGGGGGTATCAGTGCACGCTGCCTGCATGTGGCACATTTCAGATGGATCCTCACAAAAATGCAGAGAAATGTTTGTGACACTTTATAATCTCATCCTTCTGCAGTTTTATTGAAAACAGCTGGATTTGCACCAGTGTCAAAGAGATGATGGTCTGTGGTGGTGTTGTCCTGACAGTTACAGGTGTCAAAGATGGTCAGTAAAGGACTTTATTCTTTTGCAAGTGTAAAACAGATGTGGGGAAACCCCCCTGCATTTTAGACACACATTCAACCTCTTATATCAGAGTGTCTGGGCACATTAAAATCTTTTTCACATGGCTTAGTGTTTCCTGGTGTCAGGGGTGGACAGCCTTGGAGCAGCTGTTGGGCTCATTAGCTCCCAGACATGGAGAATGTTTGTCCTGGGAACAGTATTTATAACCTTCTGAGGCAAATGGAGCCAGGAGATTTCAAAACAGGGTTTCTATCCCTGCTCCCAGATACCCCACACTGCAAAATTTACTGACCAGTCCCTGGGATTACCGAGGCAGCAGGGAATCCAGAGGAATTCTGGACTTGGCAAAATCTTGCTCTTGGTAAGGGTAAAGAAAGAAAACTTCCCCTGAACTGACAGACCTGTGGTGTTTCCTGGCCAAGGCAAGTTAAGAAAGTTCCCATTCCTCTTCAATGAGAAGGAAGTTGTGCAGAGGGAATGTTAGTACTGACTGTTTCTAACACATTCTTTAATGGAAAGAGTTTAGGGAAGGCCCAGGTGAGGGTTTCTAAAGGGTTTAAGTGCTGCAGGAGCCTATTTCATGGAATCATGGAATGTCCTGAGTTGGGAGGGACCCACAGGGATCATCCAGTCCAACCCATGGCCCTGCACAGACACCCCAACAATCCCTGGGAGCATTGTCCAAACCCTCCTGGAGCTCTGGCAGCCTTGGGGCTGTGCCCACTGCCCTGGGGAGCCTGGGCAGTGCCCAACCAGCCTCTGGGGGAAGAACCTTTCCCTAAAACCCAGCCTGCTGGCACCACTAAAGTCATTCAGATCTCACCTACACAAACTTAGGTGACAAGACAGAGAAGAAAAGGATTTCCTGCAGAACCACATCCTATATTTCCCTTGCCTTCTTTGAGATCCAGGGATTTCAAACCCTACAGCCCAAAGGAGAACTAATTTCAAACAAACTGATAAGTATCTATTTGGAGATCTCCTAGCAAGTTTTACAGTACCCCAGGGTTTCTTAAGAAGCTTTTCCAGTGCCTGAGAGCACGTGTTTTCTTTCCCTGCAGAAAAGCAGCAGCTATTTGACATTCCACTGCTCCAGGTGCAGTTCCTGCTGCACCAACCCCACAGCTCTGGATGATGGATTGCTGTGACCAGCACTATCCAAATAAAGGGAGCTGCCAGGCTTTCCCAGAAATACGAAATGGCCACATCCAGGAGTGAGAAGGCTCAGAAGGCAACATAGCTGTGCCCCAGTGAAACAGGGACAGTGATTTCCATGAGATAATTCCCACTGAGTATTCCTAGCTTGATTTCCAATCACACAAAATGGTCCAGTCCCTTCACCTTGGCCTCACACTCTCTCCTGTTGGTGCTTCTCAACATGTTAACTGCATATGTGACTTTTTAACTCTACTGTGACTTCTCAGGATTAGCAGGAATGGGATCAGATGGGAACAATCTGCTACTACTTCATTAGGAGGGCTCTGAGTTGTGCTGAGTTTGGGACTAGAATGATAAATTATGAAGCAGGCAGATTATAAATTCCAATGAGGGATGCTGGGAAAGCCTCAAGAAGGAATAAAATAAGAAACAGAATAGAAAAGTCTGTTTTGAGAAAGTGCTGGATCCAGCTTGTTGTGTTTCTGGAGCCCACGTGTGGGTCTGTATATTTTCACATCAGCACCTGTCCAGGGTGCCCCATCCCTGTAGATGTTCCTTCCATAGGAAATTTCCACGGACACACAAATTCACAGCTCCATGAAAAATGCCTTGCTGTGTCCCTGGGATGTCCCTAAACCATAAAACAAGATTTCAGAGCATGGTTAGAAAATCTTGTCACTTCCCAGGCTGGCTTGGAGTGCTCAGATGTGACAGGAATGACACGGTTACTTTGCATAGTCCTGCTGAGAATTGCATCCCAGGATTTTACAGGTTTAGGCTTTGCTTAGCAGGTTCATTTTTACTACAGGACAATCAGTTGGTTGCTGTGGGTATGGACAGATCTGAAAGAGGTTTCCATGTTTACAGGGGGAGAAAACAACACCATGCCCTCAGGTCCAAGATTCTCATGGTTTTTCCCACCTCCTGCCTCAGTTTAACTCCTGTGAAAGGAAGGAAGTCCATGAATCCAAGGAAACAAGTATTTCTTTCCTATCTACATGCCATGAGACTTGACAGCAGAAAGGAGCAGGAAGGGAGCACCTTACACAGCACAGACAAGGCACTGCAGCCTGACCTGACTCCTTTCATTCCTTTAGTCCCGAATTCCCTGCCTCCTCCACACAGTGGAACCACACTCAGTTCCTCAGTCCTCCCCTCTTTAGCCCCAGCCACCTCACACAGCCATCACTGAGCCTGAAATACAAATCACCTCATAACAGAGCCAAAAACTGGGCTCACAAAGCAGCAAAACATGAGAAAAGCATTTCATGAGAGAGGCCAATCCTGGTCCATTGTCACCTGTGATCATACCCAGCCCCCTTCTCTCTTTGCATCATTTCTTGTTTTCACTGGTGGCAAAAAAAAAAGTCTTGTAAAGTGAGCTTTGAGCTGAACTTCTCATCCCTCCTCACCTTTAGCTCAGACATAAAGGATCAAATCCATACTGACCATGTACCCACGCTGAACATAGACCCTTCCAGCTGCACCTTGCAAAGTTTACAAGCCTGGCCACGAATCCCCAGGGAAGCAGCTGCCTGTCCTTGACCTCCACACACAACAGAAGGATCTACAGTGTAAAAGAGGCCACACACCACACAGAGCCGAGCCAAGGGCAGCTCTGCTCCCTCCCCTGCCTCGGCAGCCGCTGTGCTTCCATGGGCACGGAAAAGACAGATATTCCAGTGATTTTGGAGAACAGAGGGCCCTCTCTGCACTGCCATGTGTTTGCCTGCTGTCAGTGATTATCCATGGGATTCCCAACAAGGACCTCCAGTCTCTGACAACATCTGCCGCAGGGTTTCTCAGGGGGCTGAGGACGAGCTGTTTTTAGCCTTTTGTTTATTTGGACAAGTTTGTTGCTTGCCAGAAACGCTCCCCCCAAACCCCCCACGCTCTCCCGAGCCAGAGAGCAGGGCCCTTCCATCCCTCACAGGCTGTTCCTCCCTCCTCCCTGGAGCCAGCTGCTAAAAGCAGCGCCGAGATCAGAGGGGAGATTTCACCTCCCACCCAGGCTGGGGAACACCAGGATTGCTGTCCCAAAGCCTGGCAACCCCAGTGGCCTGCTCCTGGCAGCCCACAGCGTGTCAGAGGGATGCCATACCCCTTCCACAGATGCATCTTGCCAGAAACATGTTGCACGAATAAAGGTTTGCCTTCCATGCAGCCAACTGAGCTCCTGCTGTCCAGTTGTGTCCCAAAACTCCCAAATACTGGTTTCAAGTTGCTGTGCTCAGAGTTGAACGAGCTCTTGAGCTTCCACCTGGACCAAAGAGGGCAAAGACCCAAATTCAAAGATGTTGCAGGAGGTTGGAAAAGCCCCAGATCCAGGATGTGCTCGAGAGCAAAGGATCTGTTCTGTCCTGAATTGTGTGGGCACTGTTGTCACACAGAGGCACCTCCAGGCAGGATTCTGAAAGTGTGCTGGACTTCCAGCCCTGTCCACAGTCCAGGACAGAATCCAGCTCTCCTTTCCCATGTAAGAATGTAGGACCAGGCTGAGGCAGAAATAAAAGAGAGCACACAACACCAAGTCAGGCTAAAGGAGATAATTCCTGTCAGAGAAGTGACCATCACCCTGTCTGTCTCCTGTGTGTTTTCACTCTGCTCCAAAGATTGTCTGGTGCTCTCAGGTCTTCACTTCGCTGCAGCAAAGAAATTAATTAAATGACAAAAGAGAAAACTCTGTGCAGCTCTGTGGAAAAACTCAATGGGACATTTCATGGGTCTCCAGGGAACTCAAGAGCCCTGTTTCCCCACTGTCTGTTCACAAATTTAAAGTGGATCCATTCACCTCCACAACTCAACCCTTCTAATCCAGAGGTTTAGCTCCCAGAACAACCTATTTTGGAGATCTGGGGATTTCTTGAGGGGCTGAAGTTGAAGTCCAAACACCTCCAGCTCATTGAACAAACACATGCAGTATTTGTGCAGTAATTCACAATTAGGGAGCACTGCTTTGCCCACACTCCATAGGAGAAGCCTGGCTGCAGTTGGATGTATTCCAGGAATATTCAGGGTTCTGAGCCTCAACATACTGAGTGAGACTTTAACTGCTACCAACAGTTAACTGGGGATAAGCCAACAACAGATGGATCTGAAATCTGACCCCTAAGGAACACTTAGGGGTTCTGGAGGCTTTGATGCTGCCAGTTCATTCCCAGGGACTTCCCAGTCACTCCCAGTGACTTCTGCAGGGATGCTCCGAGGTCAGGGCAGGCTCCAGGGCTGTCAGGGTGTCACAGCAGTGAAGAGTGAACTGAAGGTCAGCAGAGACCTCAGGGGAAAGGAAGCCCTGTTAGGGGCTGAGTTTGGTCCCAGGAGGGACCAAGAAAAAGAGAGATCCAGCCTGCCCATAAGGAAGGAATGTCTCTGACCTCCCCTCTCTCCAGACCAAGGGAGCAGCCCCAGGTTTGCTCACATCCTTCAGGATTACAGGCTCTTGCTCTCACTCTGCACTGGAAACCACACCAGTTTGTGTCCAGGGTGGCCACTCAGAGCTCGTGTGCTGCAGGGGCTGTCGCCCTGCATGACCAACACAAAGCCTGCAGTAAGTGAAATTACGTGTTGGGCTTGTTTTTAAAAGCATTAATGTTTAGGGAAAACTGTGAGCTTGTGCTACTTTGGGGCTAGATCTGAACAACAGAGAAAATAAGTCAGAACAGGCTTCGTGCACGTACTTTCCTGTGAAGAAAGTTGTTTACAATACATGTTATGCTCCAGAATAAATCTGGGGTAAACAAAGTTGAACTTTTACTCTTCTCTGTCCTTCTTCCTGTGAAAAAAAGGCTTTTCGAGAGAGGACCAGCCCACCATCTACTCACTCCATAAGCCCTGTTTAACTCCTTGTGAGGATCAGACGTTGTGGGGGAGAGAATTCTCCCCATCCTGCACGTTACTCAGTTGTGTGAATGTTTCCCAGCACTCCCTGCCTTGCTTTGCTAGACAAAATAGCACCTTTCTCCAAAGAACAGTTGCCTGTGTGCCAGCTACAGATCCCTCCTGGCCAAGCACCAGCAACTCCAGCAGGAAGCAGGAGAAGATGAAATCATTAGTTTGCAGGAAGGGCTTAGCACTTTTAAAACCAGAATTTCCTCTTCCCTGTGTCTGAATCCTTGTACCCCAGAGGTTTTGTGAGAACACCTTTATGAGATCCCCAACTAAAACACTGTCACCTCTTGGACCTTCAGTCAGATACATCCAATATTCCATCTGGGATGATGCCTGGTTCCTTTCCTACATTATTAGCACTTCGTCCTGCCACACAAAGAGGTGCCATTTGAAGAGTGAAAAGTCACACACTACTTTTTGAACTTATTAAAAAGTCACACTCTTGAAATGTAGGAATTCTAGTACTTCTGAACCCTCACATCACCCCTCTTTCCCCTGTAAACCCAGAGCCAGCCTGGGAGCTTGTTGTCCATGGCAGAGCTTTCATGCCCAAGGAATAGCAGCACTTTCTACCCACCAAAGACAAACTGTCTCCTTGGACACCAACACCCAACCACACACTTATGTCTTGCTCACCCCTGCAGCCAAGATTCACTTTGAGGTCCTCATGACTCAAAGAGGAGCACAGGGGAGCTCCTTTTGGTCTGGCTCAGCCTCCAGTTCCACAAATATTGGTTCCAGTTGAAGCACTGGCTTAAGCATCTTCCATATTTCCACCCCTTGTCACCTTCTCACTGTCTCCATGACTTGTTTCTCCATCTGAAATATGGATTAGGGAACTGACCTGAAAGAAAAATATTCTAACAGAATGAAAAAAAAAAAAAGGGAGGGGGAATTGTTCTGTTTTCTTTTGGAATTGAGATCATTCCCCAAGTGGGCCATCACACAGCTGTGCAAATGGGAGGAGAGGGGGACAGTGGTGGTGCAGGAGAGACCAGCCACAGCAAGAAGAACAGGACTGTGTTCTGGAACAATCAGCCACAGCAAGAAGAACAGGACTGTGTTCTGGAACAATCAGCCACAGCAAGAAGAACAGGACTGTGTTCTGGAACAATCAGCCACAGCAAGAAGAACGTGACTCCGACCTGGAAATCCACTGCTGCTGAACAGAAATACTTGTGAAACCCAATCCTGTCCCAGTTTGGAGCTATTTGTTTTGCACTGGAGACTTGAGAGTGCCTGTCCACTGCTGACTGAGAGCCTCCCAGAAAAACAAATCCCACTTGGCTGCCCATTAAGCTCCAAGGGATCATTGTCCTGCGGGACCACCACATTCTTGGGCCCGTCTCCGATGCTTTGAATGAAAACAACCAGAAAGTCCCAACTGGAGAAACAACTTGGTTGACAGAAGAAGCAAAACACAAACGTGTTAATGCGACCAGTGCTATAAATAACCTTTAAAGACCCAGGCTGAGAGCTGGGTAAGGCCCACAGGAAGGCGAGGGGAGAGCTCCAGGTCCTTGTGGTTCAGGAGAATTTCCTGTCCTGTCAGCGCGCGTTTCCTGTGCTCCGGGGAGGGAGGGAGGGATGGTGTCCAAGGCCAGCAGCATTCCTGGTGCTCACAGACCACGGCAGCGGCCGGAGGAAGGGGTGGCTGAACCGCTCTAGCGTTGACAGAAGGTGATTTAGGAACTGAACCACCGGGAAACCCAAGCCAAATCAGATTTGGGGCCTCAGGAATACTGGGGTACTGGGGTAACTCCACTGCTTTCCTGAGGAAGCTGCATCCAGCAGGGCCAGGGGCATTTCTGCCCCGTCCAGAGACCATCCATTGCATGAATCAACTGGGCTGATCATTCCCCACTTGCAATAGAATGTGCAGGGAACGGCTGGAGCTGTGTCAGGGCAGGCTCAGGTTGGATCTCAGGCAAAGGTTCTTCCCCCAGAGGCTGGTTGGGCACTGCCCAGGCTCCCCAGGGCAGTGGGCACAGCCCCAAGGCTGCCAGAGCTCCAGGAGGGTTTGGACAATGCCCTGAGGGACAGGGTGGGATTGTTGGGGTGTCTGTGCAGGGCCAGGAGTTGGACTGGATCATCTTTGTGGGTCCCTTCCAGCTCAGCACATTCCAAGGTTCTGTGCTCCCACCTCAGTGCTGGGAGCAGGAGGAGCCTGTGGAACTGGCCAAGGTAAATGGCAGGATCCCAGCAGGAGGGAGTCCTGTGATCCCTCTGTTTGCACAGTCCAGTGAGAAAACACTCCCCACCATGTCCTTTTCAATAGCAGGCAAACCTCTGGAAATCAGAAATCCAATTAGATGCCCACACGTGGATTTAGGAATCTGGGCAATCAGGTTGGTAAATGTTTAGGGCAGGACTTTTCAAAAGCAGTTAAACACGTCCTTGTGAAAACCCCTCCTCCAGCAGTAACGACCTCAAGGTGCTGTGGAAATGTCCCTTAATTAGTGTGTGCAGTTTGTGAGGTGGAATTGTTTCCTTATTCCCATTTTATGGATGGGAAAGCCAAGGTACAAACGAGGCAGTGCATTTCCCAAGGCTCCGTAGCGTGTTAGTGCCCGAGCCAGGAACAGACCCTACTGCTCCTGACTCCCTGTTCCTGCCCTAATTACCAGAAAATTCCTCTCCTCCATGGCACAGCCAACTGGTTCCAATAATAAATCCAAGCTGTTGCAAAGATCAAGTCCATTTTTTCACCGCTTAACCCAAAAAAACATTTAATTTTCAAAACACAGGTTTGGCTTTTCACCAGAGAAAGGATTTGTTTTTCATTATTCATCTGGGTTTTTTTGTTGGTTAGGGGTTTTTTCTCTCTCTCTCTCTCTCTTTTTAAAAGCCAAACATTCAATCACTCTGTTCAATACAGAGTTCCCAGGCCAGGAGCACTGCAACTATCGTTACCCTATAAATCTTCATTATTCTTACTATAAATACACTCCTGTATTTTTCATTTTGTTATTTTTATGACTAAACATGGCACCTTCAGCAAACCTCAAAATGCTTTCCAGAATTAAGAACCCTGAATCAAATCCTGTAGTCTTGATTTCTGAGAAGAAACACTTGTTTAAAAAAAAATTGTAGCATTCCTTGATATAGATCCAAAGCAGTAACATTGACCTATGGCTTTTCAACACTGCTTTAGTTATGCCAGTCTGTGGTGGTAAAGATAATATTGCTTTCCTTAGACACTGTCAGATTGTTACAATGGTACCTTATGTCACCTACTCCTATAAGGGAATAAGCCAAACTGGGATAAAAATATATGTATTTTTAAACTGTGCCCGCTCTGGATATGTCAGAACAAAAGATTTGTGAAGAAGATTTAATATTAACAGGTACTTCTGGCACGTACAGTAATCACTGCTGGGCTAAAAAAGAAGATAAATGCACATAAAAATGTCATTTGTCCTTTTTTAAAGGCAGCAAGATATTATTTCTAGCTTTTCTTTTCATATGTTTGGTTTCCTAACCTGGAAATTCAGATTCTGTGGAGGCTGCAAGATTCTCAGATGAGTAGAAAGTGACTGAAAATAGTTTTATCACCGAGTTTATGAGTGTAAAGGCTGATCTGTTGAGGGGAAAAGAAAATGCTAATTAGATCCTTAAACTCTGTTTCTCATTCCCCATTTGGCACAAGTGAGTAATTAACACTGTGGGGAAAGGATGCTTTTGCTGAAGAACTAAATCCCACCTTGTCCAAGAACCAGTAAGTCACTGGAAACAGGAAAAGCTACACCACTCCATGGAGAACCAAAGAGCTTTAGGGCTTCCAAGCAGCTCAAAATCGAGCAGAGAGATCAAAACCCTCCACCCTGGGCCAGCTGCAGTGCAGCAGTGGTGGCCCCATTAACCTCCCTGCCACACAAAAGAAGGAAATTAATGATTTTTCCCTGGATGCTCTTTGATATGGACACTAGCTCACTTTCATCAAAGCCAAAGAATACCTGGAAAAGCACTTCAGAGAGTTTGAAATGATCTCAATTTATCTCTGCTGAAAGAGGAGAAAACAGGTTGAAATTTAAAAATAAAAAAAAAAACCAAAACCACAAAACCTTTGCAGTAAAGTTTGAGCCTGTGGAAAACCTGTTGAGCTTTTAGGCTGGAAAAAAAGAGGGAATTTCGACCTTCCCTTCAGTTTGGCAGCATTCACTAAAACAAGAGCAAGCTCAGGAACAATTTTCTTGCTGCATCCCTGTCCCAGAGCCTGCTGGAAACCTCCTGAGCACAAACAAGGAAACTACAATTTACTTCTGGAACCCCAAAGCCAAAGAGTTCACACAGCAAGGCTCTGTCCTCTTTAAACTTAAGAGGAAACTCTTCAAGATTCCCACCCTAATTCCCTGATCTGTGTTTGTTGGAATCACAGAAGCAATCCAAATGTTTGATTTCTCTGATTTATTTTTTTTTTCAGCAACAAACCACCTCTGAGAAAGCAGCTCTTGGTAAACTGGACTGTTGGTGACCAAGGAAATATTCAGGTGGCTACAGGCTCTCTGCTCACCAAAATCATCAGTTCAATTGGCCTCCTTGGGGCAGAATATTCCCCACTGACCTCCAAAATGGGTTGTTCTCCATCAAATCCAGAGAATTTCAGGCATTCACAGCATTTACTGTACCCAGGTATCCTCAGATCAGCCTTACAGATTTAATATACTCTGCACTGTGCAAAAACATGGGTATCCCATCCTGGAAGAGGTGTGGATTTCATCTTCCTCATTTGTTAGGGTTGTTTGGGGTTTTTAAATATAAGGTTCAGATCCTTGGAAAATTCCCTTGAGATCATCTGCCCAGTAACTGTAACTTTGATGGTCTCATTCATAGAAACTGCCAGGTTTTGGTGTTGTTCTGGTTTATTCTGCATAGTTGGTCCCAGTTCTATATTCTCAACATGACAATTTATGGAGTCCTTGGGAGATCTGCAGATGGATGATGGACATTCAAGCCTGCTCCCTGTGTGTGGATACACCTCTCCCACCCTTTCAAATTCCCTGCTCCTCAGTGTCACTGAATCCCATTCCAAGCCCAGAGGAGCAATGTTTCCACCCCCAAAGCAGTGATCCAGTCCCTCCACGTGCATCCCCCAGCACATGGACACCATATTCAGGTGGTCTGCTGAGGTACTGATAGAAACCACACCAATATTCCCATGGGAAGCCTCCTTGCCTAACAAGACAAAACCTGGAAAAACCTCCTTGAAGTGTGTTTGGCTGGAAGTTCAGCACCTTCCCATCCTCCCTACAGCAGAGTCAGAGGAGAACAGATCCAGTCTCTTACCTTCCACCACTGGAAGACTGTCCTCAGCAAAACCTACCCTTCCTCTTCTATTTCTGGATTTATTTAATCTTCCTCCATAGCTCCAGAGTTTTAGTTGTTCCTCTGGGTCTCCTTTGGTCTCCAGTGTGTCCTGCTCTCCCTGGGTGCTCCAAACTGGGAGCACTGATGCCTCCCAGAGTGGCATGGATTAATCACCCTGTGCCTCACGTGACTTTCCTGTTAACACTTGCCAGAACAAAAATAGCCTTTTTTTTTTAACAAAGCACCAACTGTTGAATCATAATCAGCTGTGGTCTCCTAAAACCTCCACATCCTTCTCAGCTGTGCTGCTACTGAGATGATTCCCACCCTTATAAACTCACTCTGGTTGTCCTTGCTGTTGGAATGGTTGTCTAGGAGAAACTTTTTCAGACTTGTGGGGAGAAATGCACCAACAGTAAATGTTAATTCAACTGCACAAGCTGCTGGAGAGACCCAAGAGTTGAGGGAGCCCTGATAGCTCCCTGAGGAGCCTCCTTGGTGGATCTCCAGCAGCATCTGAGCGAGCACATGACTTGTACCTGCTCCAGAGACTGACCCCCGAGTCCCTCACATGTTATTTTTCTGAGCAGTGATCACTTGTGGTACTTTGTGAAGACCTTTCCAGCAATCTGCACTTGCTGCTGTGTTTGCAGCTCAGTTTTAAGGCTGAAGGCAGAGCCAGATGTCACATAACTGGGACCAGATCACCACGTGCTTCTGCTCTGCCACCCCATGCCCAGCTTTGCCATTGGCTTCATGACGTGGGTGTGACACCCACCCAGTGCCAGATTTTTAATTTGCAGAGGGCAAAAGACACACTCAGTGAAGAATAAACTGAACACTTCACACGCTGCTTGGGGCTTGGTAAGACTGGAACTCATAGAAAGTGTCTTTAACTGCATTTTATGAGAGGTATTTAGAGAAACAAACCCTGATTCAGCCCCTTAACTCCAGGCACCTGTTTGAAGTGCTTGGATTAGAAGCCTAAAGTGAAGAGCAGCCCTTCTCCCACATGTCCTGCACTGCTCCACAAACACACACACACACACACACGTGCCCACCTGAGTGCTGGGGGTGCAGCAGAGATTTGTACAAGCTGCTGCAGTGAAAACTCATCAGCTGGTACTGCCACCTTCCAACCCTGCTGTATCCAACAGGGATGCCCTGATGAATCCATCAACTCTCAGCCTCCAGCTTCCCCTCTTTCCCTGCCAGCCTTGTGCCGTGCCTTCCCCTGTGCTGGCTCTGATCAAACAAGGCACTTGCACGACCTCTTGGGTTTTCTGTTGCCTTTAAAATCAATTTGAGCAGACTGGGGCTTGTTTTCAGCCACATCAGAAGTGTTTGCACTGAGCCACGAGCTGAACAGTTTGGGAGTTACACAGAACCTCACTGATGGGGTGGAAAAGCTCATATATATTTATTTTACCTTAAAACATCCCACAGCTGACTGTCTATGGACTACAAACATCCCAGCAGATACCCCAAGAGCTGTCCTCAATCAAATATCCAAGCCCAGGATTAAGTCTGTCCCACGGGATCCCTACAGAGGATGTAAACAAACGAGCCCTGCCAGGTAGTAAATTATTCCTGCAAATATCCAGAACACTCTTATTTGACCAATTGACACGTTCATAAATTCTCTGAGGGTGAATCCCCTGTGTTACCAAGGGAGAAAACAAGAAACAGGCTTCCTTTTGACCCTAAATTACATCCACAATCTGAGGTGGACCTCGGTTGACTCGTGGCTTCGTGAGATACGTCAGCCTCTGATTTGATCCCTGTGGGGATGGGTGAAGCCTCCGAAGCAATTCCCTCTGAGGAGGGAGTAGGGACATCCCTCAGGAAAGATATGAAGTGGATAAAAACTACAGAGGTGCAGGGACTGACTGATGGTGTGGGAATAGGAATGCAAAAGCAGCAAGGGGAGCACATCTGCTCCTAAAGGGGAAAACCGACAGCCCTGGCAATAAACTCCTCTGGCCCCTCTGGCTCGTTGATGTGTGTAGTTATTCCCCACACTGAACTCTGGGTGTTGTTGCTCACAGCTATCGAGCTCAGAAGCCACTCAAGCAGGAAATATATTCCTTTAAAGCAACAGGAATGGAGTGTCCTTGTCCTGTTTGGTCTTGCTTTTGCTGGAGAATATCACAAAACCCACGGGGGAATATGAACATGGGACTGTCACATAAGTGACTTCACTTCTTCTTAAATACAAGGCAAGAGAGGCCATCAGGTCTCTCCCACTGCACTGTGTTGTTATACAACAGATTTGGTCTGAATAAGAAACAAATGTATCAATAATGAGCTTTTACTACCACTTATTTCAAAAATACCACTCAGTCAGAAATTGTTTGCTGTGAGATCACAATAGGAAAAGCAAATCTTATCAATAAATGAATAAGAATGTCAAGTCTGCAATAATTTACAAATACCACATTGAAAATGACCCCAGATCTCCACATCTCTTTGAGCTGCATTGTCTTCATCATATTAAAAAAAATGGGCTTGATCAAATCTTCAGACATACCATCTCATGCAATAATGGAAAACAGATTTCATGGCATATTTTCTCCTGGGTTACTTCAACTACTTTCAGAATCTCAGAAGCTATTCCAAACTCAAACTTTTGATTTATATATAAATTTTTTTCAAATTTTATTTATTATGTCAATTATCCCTGGCCAAAGTCATCCCTGATCTCAGCCCATTGGCTACAGTTGCCTAAGACAAGGGATGGACTTGGCACCTGTAAGACCAACAACAGGGAAGGCTCTAACAAAGTAACATTCAGTACTGAGGGCACAAAAACTATTTGAGACAGTTTCAAGCTGAAGCTAAAACCAGCAGAGTCAAATTAAAAACTCCCAGGCCAGATTCTCATGCTCAAAACCATTAACTTTAAAAGCTGAGACCACTCAGGGCCTCCTCCCAGGAGGTACTGAGTGACCCTTAACTCCAGTCAAAGTTACTGAGGATTAAAGAGCCCTGAAGCTCCCAGGATTGGGCCCTTCAACAGGCTAAAGCTCCCAGTGACCAGCTAAAAAATGGGTTCAGGGATCACCCCTCCAGTGGATTCCAGTAAACACTAACTGGAGTTTACTCAGCAGTTTTCAGGACCAAGCTCCTAGACCCAGAAATCCCTGCTGTCCCAGCAGAGGGAACAGGGGACACAGATGGTTTGGCTGCTGACACCCACACATAGGACAGAGGAATCCCCACATCTTCCTTTTAGGGCCTCTTTGCCAGTTCATGAATCTGGGGGAATAAACAGCTTTTCAGGTAATAACATTCTTCTGGCAGTGTTTTTGCTCTGTCACAAGGTTAGGTGCATAAATAGCAATCACTTCAGATAAACACTGAATACAAACTTCTTATTTTCTCCTGGTCCAACACATTCACATGATCCTGGCTTCCTTCTGCATTTTCCTTGCCCAACATCCATCTCTATGGATTATCCCAGGAAAAGCAAGTTCTGTATTACTCAGCTGGAAGGAAAAATAGAAAGGGGTTATTAAAGGCACTGGACTCACTTCATTAAATGACAAAGAACAAACTACTGGCTTTGAGCAGTTTTAAGTAATAACAGAGGATGAGTGACAGCTTTGTGGGCTCTGCAGAGCTGAGCTTGGGGCTAACCAGTGGATAAATGGCCATGCTGGGAGGGAAAAAACATCCTGGGAGCTGACACTTGAAAGGCAGACTCAGCAGGGACTTCAGAGGGTGAATTTGCAAGAGACCACATTGCCAGTGACATCGAGGCACAGAAAGTGCTACTTGACAACCCAACGTCTTTATTCAGCTGAGTTGTCAGCTGTGGGTCTTGCTGGCTGTCTGATTTCATGCCAGATTTTACAATGCTTTAGAGAAGAGCTTGGAAAAACAACCTGAGCGTGCTCTAGGGACTCAAAAATCAGAAAATAAATCAATGTGTTTTTAATCTTGTGTCTTGCACACCCAAGAGTTGATGTTCCAGAGCAATCAGTCCTGGCCATGCTGCAGCATGATGAGAGCTGCAGATCCTGCTCAGCATGAGGGTGAAGGATTTCCACAGTCTCCTGCAGGAATGGAGGAAGGATCGATGTTCACCACACTTTTCATCTGCAGGGAAAACCACTCCTGGTTGGTTTCACACATTAGTCACCGGAATGGCGATGCTCCGGGGCAAGGTTTAAGCAGACACACCTCACATCGCTTCTGAAGGAGTTTCAGAATTGATGCTGCCCAATTTCAGCACCTAAAGAACCCGTATCCGACACCGGCGGGCTCGTGCTGCCCTCTCATGGGACGGGAACGGCGGAGCCGCAGCCTGGGATCGCCCGGAGCCTGAGCTACGGAGGCAAAAATAACGCGGAGGGTTTGGAGTGTCCCTGTCATCGCCAGCTGGATTTATGGCGGGCACAACCACAGCCCGGCGTTCCCTAAGAGGGCACGGGGCTCACACAGCACAGCTCCCGTGACCAGGAGCGGGTGATCCCAAAATGCCAACCAGCTCTGCCGAGAGCAGCCCGGGAGGACTCGGCTCTGCTCCATCATAACGAGGGGGCTCATTTCTTCCAGGAATTGCCACCCTTGCTGTCAAAGGCCTGCGGGAGTGAACAGGAGAGGAGGGAGGATCACACCATACCCAGATCCAACCCCACGTGCTGGGCTGATGACCCCGAGGATGGATGTCCTGTCTCTGTGAGCAGGCAGCGGTCCAAGCTCAGAGCCCCAGTTTGGTTTTCAGGGCTTCTGATTCATCTTCTGCCCAGTTGGACGGAAGGGAGTCGGGATTTTGGCCTCTCCCAAACTTCATCATCACAAAAAAAAAACCCCACGCTGAATCTTTGGCCTTGCCACAGCACGGAGCTGTGTCAGGGGAGGGTTAGGTTGGATTTTAGGGAAAGGTTCTTCCCCCAGAGGTTGCTTGGGCACTGCCCAGGCTCCCCAGGGCAGTGGGCACAGCCCCAAGGCTGCCAGAGCTCCAGGAGGGTTTGGACAATGCTCTGAGGGACAGGGTGGGATTGTTGGGGTGCCCTGTGCATGGACAGGGGTTGGACTGGATGATCCTTCAGAGTCCCTTCCAGTGCAGAATATTCTGTGATTTTTTCTAATATCTAATCTGAACCTGCCCTGTCTCAGCTTCAGGACATTTCCTCTTGTCACTGCAGATACCGTAGAGGAGACCAGTCCCCACCTCACTAAAACCTTCCTTCAGGTGGTTGTAGTTGCCTCAAACCCTCCTCAAGGGGCCCTGAACCCTCTTCAAGTGTCTCCAAACCCGCATCAAATCACCTCAAACATTCCTAAAGTCACTCCGAACCCTCTTCAAGTTTCCCCAAATCCTCCTCAAGGAGCCCCCAGCCCTCCTCAAACCACCCCAAACCTTTCTCAAATTACCCAAACCCTCTTCAAAGCTCCCCCAGACTCTCCCTAAGGAGCCCCAAACCCCCCCTCAAATCACCCCGAACCCTCCTCAAATCACCCCAAACCCTCCTCAAATCACCCCAAACCC
>NW_020884940.1:3338108-3339320 GCF_003945725.1 Corapipo altera | reverse complement strand
CCCCGAACCCCTCCTCAAATCACCCCAAACCCTCTTCAAGCTCCCCCAAACTCTCCCTAAGGAGCCCCAAACCCCCCTCAAATCACCCAAACCCTCCTCAAATCTCCCCAAACCCTCCTCAAATCTCCCCAAACCCTCTTCAAAGCTCCTCCAAACCCTCCCTAAGGAGCCCCAACCCCCCCCTCAAATCACCTCGAACCCTCCTCAAATCAACTCAAACCCTCCTCAAATCACCTCAGACCCTCCTCAAATCTCCCCAAACCCTCTTCAAGCTCCCCCAAACCCTCCCTAAGGAGCCCCAAACCCCTCTCGAATCACCCCAAACCTCCCCAAATCACCCCGAACCCGCCCGGCCCCGCTCCCCTCACACGCCCTCGCTCCCGCGGCGCTCGCTCCTCCTGCCCGCAGGGGTCGCTGCGGCGGCGGGGGCGCCGCTCTCTCCGCCCGCCCGGGGCCGCGGAGGAGGCGGCGGGGCCGGGCCGGGCCGGGCCGGGCGGGACCGGGGGAGGGACCGAGGGCCCGGGGCACGGAGGGACCGGGGGTGGGGCGGAGGGAGGGACGGCGGCGGCAGCGGCGGGGCCGGGCCGGGAGGCGGAACGCGCGGCCCCGCTGAACCCGCCGCGGGGCCTGCGGGAGCAGCATGGCCGCCAGCCTGTGGATGGGGGACGTGAGTGTCCGGCCGGGACCGCGCGGCTTTGTGAGGGGAGGGCGGGGGGGCGGCGGGATCGCGGCGGGGCCGGGGGAGCGCGGGGGGCACTGACCGCCTGGTACCGTCACTGACCGGCACCTCACACCGCTGGCTGACACCCTCACACCGCTGGCTGACTGACACCCTGGCACTGATTGGCATCTTCACTCTGACACCCTCACACCACTGACACCCTGGCACTGACTGACACCCTCAGTCTGGCCCCTCACACCACTGACACCCTGGCACTGACTGACACCCTCACTCTGGCCCCTCACACCACTGACACCCTGGCACTGATTGGCATATTCACTCTGACACCCTCACCCCGGCCGGCTGATACCTTCACACCACTGACACCCTCACACTGACTGGCACCTTTAGTCTGACACCCTCACACCACTGCCTGACAGACACCTGGACACTGATTGACACCCTGACACTGATTGGCACCCTCACTCTGGCACCCTCACACCACTGACACCCTCACACTGACTGACAGACACCCTGGCACTGATTGACAC
>NW_020884940.1:3314216-3338098 GCF_003945725.1 Corapipo altera | reverse complement strand
AAGCATCTGGTACCTTCACACCACCCAACTGACTGACACCCTCACACCACTGACACCCCCGCACTGACACACCCTGACAGCCCCTCACACACTCAGACACACCATAAACTCCCAAACTGACTGACACTCCCCTCACACACGCTCTCCTGTGCATGCTGGCACACTCACCCAGGCAGATACACACACACACACACTCACAGACACAACCCCCAGCCCAACAGGCACATTTGTGAGCAGTTCACACACACGAACACAGTTCACACACACTCCTCCTTCAGGGTGACCTTCGTGTCCTGCCCACAGCCGGGTCACAGCCACACTCGTGGCACTTACACCGGTGTCCCTGGCGGGCAGGCACTGACAGGTCTCCCACTTTCGTGCTCTAAGAGGCAGTTACACACCCCCACACTCACAGCCTGTCCCCTTGCATGCCTCAAGGATTTATATGCTGGTTTATCTGCTCACCTGCTTGTAGGCACTTAGTGCTCGTGTGCTCTGAGGCTCTTACACACACTCATGCTCGTAGGCACTCTTGTATTTGTACACACCTCTCCAGGATTATCCCTCACAACCTGCCCCCCCACATGCACACCCGTGGGTGCATTCACACCCTCACAGGCATTTACACTCTCCTGTGTGAACACACACTCACAAGCAGTCCCACACCCCAGGATTTCGCTCATTCCTGCCTCTGTGTGCACCTGGCAGGAAGGAGCACCCGTGAGAAGCACACTCAGGGATGCTTCTTCACCCAGGGGTGTCTGGCTGCCTGTTCACCCACACACTGCAGGCACACTCAGAGATACACAGCCCACAGTGTGCCTTGAGATCCCACTGGAGGCTTCTCTCACACACACACACAGAGCACACCCACTTTGCCCACGGCATTGCACACTTGTATGACACATCCAGGGGTCCTCCACTGCCTCTGCTCATGCAAGCAGACTCCATGGAGTCTGCTCTTTTTTTCTTCTCCCCACACAGAGGGTTATCTGCCACCTCTCCATAAGCCCCTCTTCTTTTTCATCACCCCTCTCACAAGCAGGATTCTCTTTGATTCACAGTCAGCCATATCCAAGCAACCTGTTGCCTTTACAACTCCAGCTTTCCTTTACACTGCCCCAGGATCACCCGGCAGGTCTGTGCACAGAGTGGTGCTGCCTCCTGCTCCTCTGGCACATGTAACAGAGCCAGGTCTGCTTCACACTTGCCCCCACAGGGCATCTGCTGCCTCTTACACACGTGAGTGCAGCGTGGCCACCCCCTTTCACACCTGGCACATTCTGTCACCTGGTACCTGACTGACACACAGACATGCTCGAGGGCTGCCAGTTACCACAGGGCCACCTGTCTTACTCACAGAGGTGTGTGTACTTACATACACGGAGCTAGATATATTTCCTACATATATTTTACAGCTCTGTGTTACACACAGCGCTCCCCATCAAAAAAACCCTTAATTTCTCTTAGTTCCCTCCTCCACTTTTCGCTTACACAGAGAGGTGCCCTGTTCCCTCAGGCCCTTCACCGTGCATTTAGTTCAAACTCCAGCGCTGTGTCGTACTTGTCAGTCATTTCCACCACACAGACACTGCTCTCCAGCGTGTTCACTGCCCCACACACCCCCTGCCCTGCACGGTGCCCCCCTCCCCTGTGACGCGGCGCGGTCAGTGCTCCCACGGGCAGGACGAAGCGGGACGCGACCCCAGGGCTCCCCCTCGAGTGCTGCCCCGGTATCTCCGGGGTTGTGCGAGGCAGACACAGCTCTGCAGCCCCCCGCCTCAGCTCCAGGGGGGCCGTGTCACCTGCCTCATGCCACCCAGGGCCGTGCCACACCTGTGCCCCCACGGCGCTGGCCCAGAGAAGGAGCCCAGCACCTCCTTCTCCCCCGCTCCCTGTAGCGAACGCTCAGTTTGTTGCTGTATGTTTCTGAGTGGCTTTTGTCCTTCTGTGAAGCTCCCTGTTCTCTGAAATTCATGCTGTCTCTTGGGTTCCACTTTGCAGACTGTTGAGCCTGGTTCATGCATGCCTGCTGGTTTTGAGTGGCATCGACCCTCTTAAATGAGTCTTCTTTTTGAAGTGTAAGGGTAAAATCCTTCTCAATAATGTTTTAACTGCTTAGGGGGACATTGACACATAAATTCTCTTTTTTGTAGATGCCCCGATCTAACTTTTTTCTTTTCTTTTTTTTTTTTTTGCTTTTATAGCTGGAGCCCTATATGGATGAAAACTTTGTTTCAAGAGCCTTTGCCACCATGGGAGAGCTTGTACTGAGTGTAAAAATCATTCGAAACAGGTTGACAGGGTAACTGTTTATGTTTGTTCTCCCAGTGCATTTGGATTGAAGCCTCACCGTGGTCCTTCCTTGTCAGAGTGATTTTCCCTTTGAGCTTTTTACCATTGCTGCCACCAATATGGGAATATTGATGAGAGCAATGGAGAGGGCACTGCTGGTTCTTCAGCCTCCCCTCAACAAACAAGGCTTGGCCCTCATCCTGAAGTGCTCCAGCACTCAGACAGAGCAGTGTCTGTATCCCATTCCATCCCTCTGGGAATTGCAGCTCCCAGCTGAAGGCTTTGGTGACTAGTCTGTAGTGCAGCTACATGATGCTGGCAGAGGTGGGAAGTCTGACTTGGAGCAATATCCCTTTTGAGTTCCTTTGGGATAAAATGAGTGACTGGACACAGAATAAAGTAGTTTCATTCTGACTCATTATTCTTTTAAGTGTTGTAATTTCAGTTTTCAGATGTTTAAACTTGGGTGGAAAAATTGATGGTCAGTGAAAGTAGGAAGTAAACTGTGAGCAAAACCATTTTGTGTGTGCTTATGATTTATGGTAAGTAGGGGCTATCCCTTTACTTGAGATCCAGAATTTCTACCTCCTTTTTGGTAGCTAATGTATCTACTTTTCAAAAGAAACTGTTCTAAGTATTGCAACGATAACAAATTTCCTACCAGTTATCTAAAATACAAAATTCCTCCTCGAATGTGTTTTTAATGCATAACCTTTGTCTCTTCTCTCCTGTGTTGTATGTTCAGAATTCCAGCAGGCTATTGCTTTGTAGAATTTGCAGATCTAGCTACTGCAGAGAAATGTTTACACAAAATCAATGGAAAACCCCTTCCTGGTGCTACACCGGTGAGTCAGTGGGATCAGCCAGCTGAGAACCAGAACTGGGAAGGGACAGATAGTGTAGAATCTGCATTTTGAGTGATTGCAGACAAATTCAATAGTTGACAAAGTGGGATTCTTCTTTCTTTAAAGTTACAAACATAAAACTATTGATGTTCTTGCTCAGAAGATTGTTGAGCAAAAATCGCTGATTTCTGTATGAAGGTCCAGATAAAATCCAGGTGGAGAGATGTTGTGGTTTTCCATTTCTGAGCCTTTCTGCTATTACCAAGCTGGACTAATGAGAAACCAGAGAAGAACAAGGGAAAAATTAGGTTGAGTATAGAGTAGACCTGCCACAGTCCTTCCCTCTCTCTCCATTTATCTGGAATCATGGAGTCATGGAATGGTTGGAGTTGGAAGGGACCTTAAAGCCCATCTTGTTCCACCCCCTGCCATGGGCAGGGACACCTTCCACTAGCCCAGGTTGCTCCAAGCCCTGTCCAACCTGGCCTTGGACACTTCCAGGGATGGGGCAGCCTGAGACAACAGTGTACAAGATGAACTTGCAACTTCACACTGAGTTTTGAGTAACTTTGGTTTGCAAGAGAAACGTGACTTTTAAGCCTCGCATTGTTCTCGGCCCTTAGCAAAGAAAAGTTATTCAAACCTCTTTGCAGTGGAGAAGGAGCCAGAGAATTGGATAATTGCAGTACATAACTAATGTCTCCTGTACGTGAAAGCTGGGTAGTTTGAGGAGAAGAGGAGGAATAGTCTCAGGGTCTAATTTTAGGAAGTTGACTCAAATGTGTGGTGGATTAAAACAGGACGGCTGACACAGCTGTCTGTTGTACCCACAGGAGTTGGCTGCAGTAGCTGGGGTGACTGGTTCATAAAGCAGCTCTAGAATCACCTCAGTTATGGTGTGATACACAAGGTAAATGAATTCCTGTTTCAGGGTAGTTAATACCCACAGTAGGAAACTGGGAAGTTCAGGTTGAGCTATTTGGTCAGCATTCTTCAGAGGGTGACGTGCCCCGTTAAAAAGGAGCTGATGAGAGGCCTGGAGGTATCTGTTTCATGGGTTTGCCCCTGATTAAGGCAAGCTGATCATCCTGGATGCCTTCTGTAGTCACTGGAGAGACAAAGAGAGCAGCTCTTGCGAGGAGTAAGATGATAATGGAAGTTTGGGTTTGGGAAGACCCATCTTTCTCCACAGTTTCATTTTAAAACGTGGTGTTGCATAGGGGGTGATTTGCATAACACACAGGGAGAATTACAGATGTCAGGCAGAGATCCAGTGCAGCCCAAAACACTGCACTCAGCAAGCAATGCCCAGCTCATCCCTCGCATTTAGAGACTTTTGTTTACAGAAAACTGAGCGTGGCTTTTATTTATTATTAAATACTGAATCAGCCAGAGGAATAACAGAGAGCCCTGGTGCTGCTGCTGCCTCTGTTTTCCAGAACTGGTGTCCCCAGTTCCCATCTGAGTGGAAGTGTTCTCAGGTGCCACACTGATTTTAAGCCCAGAATATTTGCAGTGAAGAGTGAGATCCAAAAGAAAAAGATGGAAGTGTTTCAAATTGGAATCTAAATTTTGTGTTGGCTTGTAAGTGATCCACAAAAAGTTGTGTAGCACTGTGCTCCAGTGAATGCAAGCATGCAAGGAACAGGATTATAGCCTAGAATAAAGTCTGTGCTCAGTTTCCCAAGAATTATTTACACTGTTTTTGAGGGAAGGAAACCCATCCTACAAGGTCCAGGAGCACACTGGGCCCTTCACTGTGCTGAACAGACGTCCTGATCTCTAGGGAATTTCTGATCCTGGTCTGAAATCCTGATTTCTGATCCCGAGATCAGCCCCTGATCCCGAGGGCTGATCAAAAGATCAGCTGCTCCTTAGATCTTGGTCTGGACTTACATGTGAGTTGGGCACAAGTTGCTGAACCCTGGTAGGATGGGGACAGGGAGTTGCAGATGTGTCAGTGGGCACAAATCTGGGCTACTGGGAAACTTGTTTTAAAAATCACATCCAATGCAAAATTTCAGGAGGCCTCCAGTGTCCAGTGACCCGTAATTCTTTCAAAACACCCTTAATTTTGGATCTTACTAAATGAGCACATCATCCAGAGCAAAGTATTTAGCCATGTTTCCAGATTGGGATTGATTTTCCAGCGTGGTAGATTCAGTGTTTGAAATTTCCAATTGCTCTGCTCTCATTTTCATTTTAAGACCTTTAAAGTTAGAAGTCATTTAATATTTGTTATTAACGCCTCTATTTAGGTTCTGATTTTCATTATTATATCTGCACTGGCATAAAAAAATCATCCTTAATCCCTTAACTGGGTGGTCTGACAGCATTTAAAAAGTTGTATAAAATCAACTGACTGCATTTGTTCCTAATTATTTGAACTCACATGACAACCTTTGAATGGACCGGGTTCGTTTTTGCCTCGTTTCAGGCGAAGCGATTTAAATTGAATTATGCAACGTATGGAAAACAGCCCGACAACAGGTGAGTGCTCAGTATTTAAATACTCATTTTGCCTGTTTTATGTCCCTTGCAAAGAGTATTCAAAATATGTAAACCCATGAGTTCATCAGTGCCACTCTGGAGGCTGCCACTTTTGTGCTTTGCCTTGTGTGTGATTTATCCAGTGTCTTTAAAGGTATTCAAAGTTTGTAGCATCAAAGTATCTAATTAGTGTGTTATAATTTAAGATCTGTGTATTGGAAATAGCAAATCTATAAGTGAGACATTAATATTTTCTTGCCATGTTAGAAATCCAGAGATGCCCTGTGAGAAGTAAGGAATTACCTTTAAATAAAAAGCAGTATTGAGTAGGTTGGTTGTGCTGCTTGAATTAACTTGAAAAAGCAGTGTCAATGGCTTAAAAAGCATATTAATATAATATATTATATATAAGTATCATTTTAGTTAAGTAGCTTAACTGGTGACACTTTAAAATCACCATTAAATGGTCTTTTAATATCACTTTTCTCCAAGGTCAAATATTTAGGCTAAATGGCAACTGTCACTGAGCACATCTCTTTCTTTTTTTGTAAGATTGTACTTAAGAAGTTTTTCTTTTGATCTCTTTAGTCCAGAATATTCCCTTTTTGTGGGAGACCTGACTCCCGATGTGGATGATGGGATGTTATATGAATTTTTTGTTAAAGTTTATCCATCGTGTAGAGGTGGAAAAGTTGTTTTGGACCAGGCAGGAGTATCCAAGTAAGTCCTCTTTTATTCATTCTTTTCTTTCACTGCAGATGCAGCAACAGAAAAGATAAAATGCAGCAAGGGGGAAAAAAAAGAATGGTTTTATCAGCTTAAAATACAAAGTCTGCAGTTTTCTTGGGGTTTGATGGTCACCACGGGGGTGTTGTCACTCCTCTGTCAGCGTGAGGCCCTTTGTGTGTTACTGCACTTCTTAAAATGCTGACAAATGTCTTAAGTAAGCTGGAAGCACTCTCCTCCTGGACTCTCAGGTGGAATTGTGCTGTTATTTAGGCCATTCCTGGGAGAGGGTTTTATTTCAAGCAGGGTAGGGCACACAAAGCTGTGATTCACTGTCGGGTTCTCAGTAGCCGCCTCGTTTGTCTTTGCTGGAAATGTCTTGCCAAAAACAGATATCAAAAAGCTGGATTTCTTCATGTAATTAAAGCATTTTCTAAATAGCACAAAATTGAACTGTATTTTCCTAGGGGAGGGAGCAATTGGTGAGAACCCTTGTTTTCAAAGCAGAGCGTGGCTTGGTGAAGCACAATGTTCTGATATAATACCTGTTGCAGTGCTGGGATGAGACCAAGTCTGTGGCTGTAGATCTCCCCACTTTCTCACATGAGGCTTCTCAGTCTTGGATATGTTGGTTTGAAGGAATCTCTGGAGTTCTGTGGTCCAGCTCCAAGCAGGACCAGTACTAGGTCAGGTCAGCCATGAGTTGAGTATCCTGGAAAAGCTCCCAGCATAGAGACAATTCAGCCTGTCTGGGCAGCCCATTCCAGAGCTGCACTCTCTCTTCATGTGCAACCTGAACCTCTTGCAGAGCTGCTCTGTCACTGTTGAATACTTGTGCAGTCACTGCTACCTCACATGGGACTGACACTGCTGGGGTGGGCTCCAGGTGCCTCCTCTTCCTCCTCCTCCTCCTCCTCAGAGGTGTAAACCCCACAGACCCTGGTTTGCTGCACCTGCCCTGGTGTCTGGTGATGGGTGCTGCAGTTTGGGCCATGAGTGGGGCTTTGGGAACTGCTCAGAAGTGCAGTTCCTCAAGGAAAGGGAAGCTGTGGTAGCTTGGGAAGTGAGGAAGGAGCAGGGACTTGGAGTCCTCTTCCAGGGAAGAGCAGAGCTGTCTCCCCTGGCAGTGCCAGCATGCTGCCAGGGGCTTTGTTGGGACTTGTGCAGTTACTCAAAGCTGAGGCAACTGCAGGTGTCAGGGTGATGTGAGAGAGGAGCTTTGGGCTTGTGGACGTGCCCAGTGAAGGCCTGGCCCTTCCAGCCAGGGCTGGTGGATCAGGAAGGCCTCTTCCCAGCAGGAGAGCAGCCTGGAGCTGTGGTGCTGAGCCTGCTTCTCTGCTCCCTGCTGAGGGTGCAGGTGTGGGGGATTTTCCAAACTGCAGGCACAAGGCAGTGTGTCTGCCAGGGAAGTCCTGGCCACGAAGAAGTGATTTCTTGCTGGGTTTTCTTCTGGTTTAGCTGCTGGTGTGGAAAAGCTAAGTTTCTGGAAGAGTTGGAAGAATCACTGTCTCCCTTGCTGCACCCACCATCAATTCCTGCACCCTACATCCAGCCCTTTAGCTGTCTGTCTCTATTTTGGAACTGCCAGTCTTCCCAGTTTCCCTTACACACTCCTAGTCCCACCCAAAAGGCTGCAGGAGTCTTTGTGGCAGCTTAGAAACTTAGTTGGTTTTGTGTGTGAGCATCTTAAACTGCCTGAAAGGTTGACTTGCACTGGCTTAATTTGCCACAGTCCTTTGGCAGAGGGCAAGTTAAACAGAATGGGGGCCCATGTAGAGTTTTGCTCGTGCTTAATTATCCAGTTTGTACATAGATAAGCCTGAGCTTATCTGGTGTTTTTGTGAGGAAGACACAGCCATACCTGTGTATTTGTATAAAAATAGATATTTGGACTCGTGCTGGCCAAGATAATGAGTTTTCTGGGGCACAGACTGCTCTGGGACAGCTTCCAGTGGGGACCTCCCAGGGGGAGTAGGTGATGCTGCTTTCCACATAACACATTACTTGGTGTTTAGGAGTTCCCACAGAACAGATAATACATTGTAAACTTACACCCTTGCTTACGGCTCGTTCTTTTCCCCAGCTAGACAAGTCCTTCCCTCCCAGACTCCTTCCTTCACTTAGATGGATTCCCTTACCCTCCCACACCTAAGTCTTTGATCTTTCTGCTGCATGAGGCAGCCCATCCCATTCTGGGATCCTGGCACTGCCCTCCTGGATGCTGTTGCGTCGCTTCTGACTCACTGCAGCACCAGAATCCCACGCAAAGGACCGTTGGGCTTGGAGAGAGTTGGTGTTTCTCCTCTGGCTGCAGTGCAGAGCTGCCCCACCACAGTGTTTTCACAGAGTCCAGGGGTCCTGGCTGTGCTGTCCCTGTCCCCAGCTGTGCTCTCAGAGCAGGTTTTAGCTCCTTGGTGTTACAAGCTCGTTTTAAGCCCCGCTTTGGGAATGACAGAAAGCCTATTTGAACATATTCCTGTTGAGAAAGAACTTGACTGGAAGGTGCATCTTAGGGAAAAGCAATGTTTTCCTTCACAGTTTGGGATGTGAGCAGTGCCTGTGTCTTGTCAGTGCTGTGCTGACTTGCAGCTCTTTGAGATTATCAGTATCCTCCCAGCAGAGATTTGGGGCTTTACCACTGTCTGCTCGTGCATTTCGACATGGCTTGTGTCAGCTCCCTTCCAGTTCTGCACAATCCCCTGGCACAGGAGCTGCTTTCTATTTGTCAAGCCCTTAAAAGCACCGCTGGAGCTTGGACCTGTGGCTTCAGGCACTTTGGAAAAGCAACTGGAAGGAGGAATCATTTCATCTCTCCCAAAAGCAGGGGCAACAACCCGAACCAACGCGTTTCGCTCGCTGCGTTTCCCAAACCAATTTGAAATTTCACCGTAAATAATTTTTTAAGAAGTGGCCTGGCTTTTTGGGGGTCGGTTTTAATGTGGTTTATTCTGTGTCTCTGCAGAGGTTATGGGTTTGTGAAGTTCACAGACGAGCTGGAGCAGAAGAGAGCGCTGACAGAGTGTCAGGGAGCTGTGGGGTTGGGCTCCAAACCCGTACGATTGAGTGTGGCTATACCAAAAGCGTGAGTATAAGAGCAGCCAGGTGTTCACCATGAGTCACCACATCTGGGTTTAAATGTGTTTTAGTGGTTTGGGTACGTTTCCTGGATGTTTCCATCACAAAGTGAAGGAATACCCCTGATAATGGGGAGCATCAGAATGCCCAGGAATTCAGAGAAATGATAACATTAGCTCAAGACTAAGCGTGTTACACTGTTTTTACTTGTATACATTATAAAATCCACACACATGTACCCACACTGTAGTTAAATATGATTGTTTTTAAAGTGTATGTTCCTTTGCTTTTAATTGAAATAGCCTAAATCTGCTTATTGATGTCTGGATAGCAAAGCTCAATTACCTTGCTAATTCTATTATGATGTCTACTAAATATAAGTATTTTGGGGCAGGGATTAACTTTTTTTTCTGTGTTTGTTCAGAACCTGATACAATGAGATCCTGGTCTGACTTGGGGCTCGTAGCACTAGGGTAATACGAATCATAGTAATTGCTCCCTATTTGAATAATATTTAGATTTTCAGAAGTCTTGGGGGGGAAAGGAAGAGAAAAGCAGAAAAAAGAGGTGTACTGTGGTGAGAAGATTGATGTTTCCTTCTTCCTACTTCTCACTAATTTCATCACTAGCTTTTTATGTGTGACATATCTTCATTTTCAAACGATGTTTGCCATCTCATTTCAAATCTTGATAGTCAGGTGGGATTCCAAGTTCCTTGGGAATGCTGCCACTTTATGGAGAGGAATGGGAATTTTAGTCAGCTCACAGGGTACTTGAGTTTATTTTTTGATTACCTGTAGTTCTTTTTATTTCATGAACTCTTCCAACTCTGTGCACAGAGAGTGAGAAAGGGGACAAGTCATTGCTTAGGTTTCTGTGTGACAGTGGCAGAAGGAAGAGGGTTTTGTCCATTCTTATTAAAGAAAACTCCAATTTTTTTGCAAGGCTTTAAGTCTTTAACTCTTCAAGATTCAGTACCTTGTCTCAGGAAGCTGCAGATTACTTAACTTCATCCTATTTATCAGAAGCAAAAAGGGGCCCAAGAATCTGGATTGTGGTTCAGGATTGTTCTAAAACTGAAGCTCGTGGTCCTGAACTCTTCCCTTCCCAAAGCCAGGAAGTGACCCTAAATTAACTCCTAAAGAATGAAAGCAATGTTTATTAATGAAGAGGAAGATGAATACAGGAAAGGGTGTTGAATTTAAACCACTTCTTTCTTTATGCAAATGTATGCAAATGATAAATACTGCTGTAGTAAATAGTGAATATATTTTAAAGACTGAAAACTGCATGTTAGCCTAAGCCTTGTCTATGTACCAGACTGTATCTTAAGCTACTTCACTGCTTTTTTCATACTTGTTCTGCACTATTTGCAACTCACTCCTGCTTTATTTTTTGAAGTAACCGTGTGAAACCAATGGAGTACAATCAGATGTACAACTACAACTACAACCAGTATTATCAACAGTATCACAACTACTACGCCCAGTGGGGGTACGACCAGAACACGGGCAGTTACAGCTACAGTTACCCCCAGTATGGCTACACACAGAGCACCATGCAGGTAGGGCAGCCCAGAACCACCCCAGAGCTTGCCAGTGGGGATGGGAACGTTTTAGCTTCAAGCTCTGAGGATCACAGAATGTCCTGAGCTTGAAGGGGCACACAGGGATTATGGAATCCAACTCCTGGTCCTGCACAAACACCCCAACAATCCCACCCTGGCCCTCAGGGCATTGTCCAAACCCTCCTGGAGTTCTGGCAGCCTTGGGGCTGTGCCCACTGCCCTGGGGAGCCTGGGCAGTGCCCAACCAGCCTCTGGGGGAAGAACCTTTGCCTGAAATCCAACCTGAGCCTGCCCTGACACAGCTCCAGCCATTCCCTGGGTGCTGTCCCTGCTCCCCCAGAGCAGAGATCGGAGCTTCCCCTCGGGAGGAGCTGCAGCCCCAATGAGCTCTGTCTCAGTCTCCTCCAGGCTGAATAGAACAAGTGATCTTAATAACAGACCTCTTAATAATGAGTTCTTAATAGAGCTGCTCTCTGGTGTTCAGTAGTACCTGGTGTGTCCTGTTGCCTTATGTGAGGTAAAATGTTGCCCCTTACACTGGGTAAGGACACAAGGGGTCTCAATACAGTTTTCAGGATAGAAAGGTTCTCTTGGTACAGGCAGCACTCAGGCAGCCTTCTGGGATCCTTCCTAAGGCTTGTTTTAAATGACAGAACACATCAGAACAGCCACCCCACTTCACCCCAGGAATTGCAAGAACTGCTGCCTCTGTCAGAGGTGTAGTGTGGGATCTCCCCCGTGGAGTGTTGGGAGTGGAACACAGGCTTATGCGTGAAGAATTCTGTTGTAATCACTCTGATATAAAAGTCAGTCTCTGACAGTACCAATCAACAGGTGATGCTTGTAAAAGAAAAGATAATTATCTGCTGTCCTAAGGGGTTTGTTTCTCCTTGCAGACATATGAAGAAGTTGGGGAGGATGCACTGGAAGGTACGTTTCTCAAATCCTATACTGAAGTTGTCTGTCTGTTCTGCACTGACCAGAGACAGACTTTCCCAGTTTGTCCCTGATTTCGGTGTGTACCATCCCTTTATCTTTGAGTAAATCTGAGAACTTTGCCTTTCCCCCCCCACCCCTGCAGATCCCACGCCTCAGTTAGACGTCCACGAAGCAAACAAGCAGTTCATGGAGCAGAGCGAAGAGCTGTACAATGCCTTGATGGACTGTCACTGGCAGCCTTTGGACACTGTCTCCTCAGAGATCCCAGCTGTGTTATAGCCTCGTTGCTGAGGCACTGTGTCTGTGGAATATCCCACCAGTGCACTCCGGACTGTTCCGCCGGATCCCGCGGGATCAGAGGTGACCCTTTCCCCCCCCCAGGCCTGGGACTCGGGAGTACAGGAGGACTGTGGCCCTTTTCCTGTACAGAACAAGCGTCGTAGGAGCATCATGGTAACCTTGACTCATGGTGAAAATTAGAACTGCAACAGTTTTATTCCTTTTTGTCTTGAAATGAACTCTTGATACTTGTTGGGAATTGTAATTTATAAACTTTCGACGAGGTGGCACAGGGGAGAGACTCTACCCCACCCTACAATAAAAAAGTTGGTCTTTTAAGTAAAAATTACCCCTTGCATTTTGGTTCCTGCCCCTTTTGGTCCCTGCCCATCTTTCTGTTTTGCTGCCCATTCAACTTGTCTCCAGCCATTTGGCCCAACACTTGTGAATGTGTTACTTTTAAAAAGAAAGATCATTGTTGGATGCCACTGAAAGGTCTCAAAAGGTTTCTAGTGACTGGGTAAGGTTGCTGTAACTTGAGCACGGGATGAAAACTTGTGTTCTGGTTAAGCTAAGCTGTGATCATGAGCTAGAAAGTTTGGTGTTCTTAAACAGCCTACCTGAAGAGCATTTTGGAGAGCAAAGACAGAAAGGAGTGTTAGAAAACTACAGACCAATGCCTTTTACCTGGTGATCTCTTGCACACCTGACTTGCTTCTCCACCTGTGTATGAGGAAATAATTCCCCATCAACCAAGCAGTTTAAAAACACTTTAACCAGCAACCATATTTAAATGTTATTTTGTGTATCATGCCTTTATTTTTTTATTGGTCTCGTTAATGTTGAGATTTTGTAGCGTCTTCCACTGTCCTGTCAGAGGGAAACAGAAGGTCTTGCAGCAAAAACGGGTCAGAGCAATCTCACTGATATATTGTGCAACAAATTGTTGTGAACCTGGAAAGCAGTTTTCTACTGGATGTTGTATAAGCTGGGTGGACAAGCAATATAAATAAGCTGATATTATGTTGCATTAGAGGTGAAAGTGAAAATAATAGCACTTATGTACGTGTTATAAGCCCTTTTCAGGCTTTTGTGCCTTAAACTCTTGGAGAAATAGGAACAGAGAAACTACCTGTAATAAATGTCTATCCAAGGAATAGTTTGGTAACTGAAATTGCTGCCGAGCGTTTCGTTGCCTCCCTGCCCATGTGGATGCAGAGATTTGCCACAAGATTTAAATACTTTGATAAAGCTACTTCTACTACACCTTTGTTTGTGTCCATAATTATGATCTATTTGTCAGTCTGTGGTTTTATTCCTTAACAACTGCACCTGGGGATGCGAGGGACTGGAGTTATCCCTGAGCGAGTGGAGCTGGAGGGCTGCTGGACTCCTGCCTTCTCATCTGCTGTGAATTATCCCTCCTGCTGTGCCCCTGACTGTGCTGCTGCCAATGTCCTCACCTTCAGATCCTCTGAATCTGAGGAAAGGAATGTGCCCTGTGTGTTCTGGGAGTTTCAGAGGCAGCAGAAGTGGAAGAGAGCAGAGCTTTTATATCTTCTGCTCAGCTCAGAGCAGCCCCTCTTCCTGGGAAGTTCAGTGGAGTGGCATTCCAGAGGTGATGTAAAGAAGGGGGGTTTATGTCCTGCTGTTAAACACTTCCTGCTGTTAAACACTTTCTGGATCATTCTGTTCCTGTGCTGCCCTGTGTGCCCTTCCTTCTCCTGTTTTGGAGCTGTCTTTCCCCATCCCCTCAAATTTTAGCTTTTTAATGCAGCCATCTCAGTTTGCTGCAGGAGTGACCTGAAGACACATTTATTTATCAGTATAAGTTTACTCTCAGCTGCCCAGCACTGCTGTCCTGTGGAGTATTTCCCAGTTCCTGGATAAACCCTCTCCATCCAGGCCTGTCCCTAAAGGAGAGAGGAGCAGTTATCACCTCCCACCGACAGCAACCCTGGGGGGAAAATAAAATCCTGTTACTCTCTGCTTTTGTTTTCCTAGTGGAAGAAAAATGGTAAATATTAGTCCAACTCATCCTGACCCCTAATTCCTGGGAGAGCTGGGCACGTACAGACCCTCAGGAGGAGCAATTTGGGAGCACAGAGGCCAGCAGGGATGACCTGCTGACGCTGTTTACTGCTGCTGCAGTGCACCAAAATAGCTCCTGCATTTCCTTTTAAGAGAGGTTGATGTGAGGCTCTGGGCCACATTCCCTGGAGGTGTGAGCCAGCCTTTTGAGGTTGGTTGGGAGAATCTCAGCCAAGGGTTCTGTGGAGCTGTTCAATCTGTGGGGTTTTTTTACTGTGTATCACTTAACTCGCCTCAATGTTCATTTTCAGCTCCTGGCTGTTATTGCAGCGTCTGAAGCACAGAAGAGGCTTTTATGTGGAGCTCCAAAACAGCCATCACCTGGAACTTGTAGGGTTTGTGCTTTGGAATCCAAGTCAAACAGAGTGTGGGATTTTGTTTCTCCTGGGTGGCTACAGGAAAAGCCTGGATTAATTACCATTTAGTGTCACATGGGATGAAAGACAAGGACTCCGTGTAGTAAGGTAAATCCTGCTTTTATCTTCATGTGCTCAAGGCAAGAAATCCCAGGCAGATGATATCACAGCTCCCTGGGATTATGTAATTCCTGAAAATTGCATCCAAATCTGCCACTGAGATTAGGGAGCACTCTGCCTTTCAGCAGGCAGGGTTTATAGCAATTAAAACAACAACCCAAACACTCCTGTTGAGGATGAGATAATCCAATTTAGATGAAAGTGCAGGGACTCAGATTCCCATTTGAGTTACACAAACTGGGAAGAGTTCAGCAGAGCTGGAGGGACGTGGGTGTGTTTGGACTCTCCAAAGGGTGAGCTCTGAGGTTGTGGGGTGGCCTGTTGCCATTAGCTTGTGTTTAATTAAAAGCTTGACAACACACACCAGGGGTGGCCTGGGAGAGATCCTGACCCGCTTCCAAAGGGATGGGGAGTCTGGAAGCATTTCTTGAGCTGATCTGGGGCTGGGTCAGGGGGCTGACAGGGGGCTGACTGTGATGATTTTTTTCCATGTGAGTCTGACTAGACAAAATTCCTGTTACTGGGATCAGTGTCAGGACACGGGTTCATATCCCGCACACTGAGACGTACCCAACACCCTCAGGAATTTCTCTGAATCCCTTTTGAGGAACAGAGATAAACATTTGACTCTGATCTTTCCGTGCTGGGTTTCTCATTACTGCCTTGTTAATCCCCAGCTTCTGCTAAACAAAGATCTGAGAGGAATTTTTACCTTCCAGCCTTGCTATCTCCCAGTGCATCTTGTAAATCATACTGGATACACCAGTTTCTGGATTTAACTTGGGATTTGCTTAGACATGAAATGGATTCAGTGGCAGGATAGGGTATGAATTTGAAATGCAATAGCAGAAACTGCTAGAGGTGGTTCAGGAAATGTCACTGATGGGGCTCACTTTCCCTTTTTGCCTGGTGGAAAACGTCCCCTTTTTTTTTTTCTTCCTTTGCAATTATTCCCCAGTCAAAATGGTTTTTCCAAGTGCAGTCAGTTTTGTAGGAAGGGTTTTGGGGGGTTCTGCTTGGCACACACCCTTTTTTCTCAGGGACAGGGTGGGATTGTTGGGGTGTCCTGTCCATGACCAGGAGTTGGACTCGATGATCCTTGTGGGCCTCTCCCAGCTCAGCATATTCCATGATTCTATGATTCCAATGTCATGCTGCTTCTGCTGTTAAATTTCCAGGGAAAAAAGCAGTGATGGATAACACAGTTAAGGTGAAAGAGATTAAGAGCTGATCATGGCCAGGGCTTGGCTTGTCCCAGGAAGCCACAGGCACAACAAACCCCTGAATCACTTAATTCTCACCTGCTTTTCCTCACTGATGGTTTTCACAGAGCACATCCCTGTGCATTGCCTGTTCCCACCTGTCAGGTGATGGGAATTGCAGGCTCTTCCAGCATTTTCTCCCTGTCCTGCTCTGTGGAAGAGGCTGGTGAGAGGTTCCTGAGAGTTTTCATCAGGGACTCACTGACTGTGGATGTGCAGTGGGATTTTCCCTGCTCCTCTTTGGATCTCCATCCATCTTCCTGTGGTGGGCTGAGGTCTGCTGGGCATCCAGTGCTTTTCACTGTTGCTCTTTGGGGGGATTCTCCCAGTTCAGCCTCTTCCCACACAATGTTTACCAAGGTTTGAATTTTTGGGGAAGACTGGGGTTGCTTTTTTTTCCTACAGTGATCTCCCAGTTTCTGCCCTGCCCTAGGATTTGAGAGGGAGATTTTTAGGTTCCTTTTGCACAAGTGGCTGTGCCAAGGAGACTCCAGGGAATGTCTTGTGATTTGGCAGAGCAGCTGGGAGATCCACGGAGGAGGAGGAGGAGAATGGGAGCAGCTGCTGGTCCCCTGTCCCTGCCAGCTTTGACAGGGGCTGTCTTTGCAAGGGTTTGGCCACAAAGTTGGGGGCTCGTTTCCAGACTTGGCTTTTTGGTTTATTTTGTTGCTGGTCTGGCATGTTTGGGGGGAGCTGCCAGTTGGAAAGGGGTATTCCTGAACACTGGGAATTCTTTCAGCTGTTAATTTTGCTCAGAACAGATTAAAAACTGACTGTTCTCCCCCATCCTTTTTGCCCTTTCTCCAGGGCTCAGGCAGGGAGCATTCCTGGGCTTTTCCAGCTGATTTCCCACAGTGGCTGTGCCTTCAGCACCTGCAGCTGTTCCAGCACTGCCTTCCAACCCTTTGGCAGGTGTTCCCACTTTAAATCCTTTCCATGGATTATGGATCACGAGCCAGGAGCCTGACAGAGGTATTTTGTTGGCAGACTTTCGTTTCCAAGAAACTTTCCTTCTATTCCCTGAGGGTGGGATGTTCCCCCCCCATGTTCCAAAAGGGAGGAAGGAGTAGTGGAAAGGCAGCTGCTGCCTTCAGCTTTTCCAAGAGCACCCCCTGACGTGCCTCTTGGATGGAAGAGGAGAGAACTGTCTTGGTGCCACCTGGATTGGAGGGTCTTTGAGGTGGGGAGGGGGAGCACAGCTCACAGGTGGGGAATCGTGGAGTTGTGGAGTGGTTGGGATTGGGATGGACCTTAAGGACCATCCAATTCCAATTCCTGCCGCGGGCAGGGACACCTTCCACTGGAGCAGGTTGCTCAGTGGGGTGGGTTTGTCCTTTGGGAAGTGGGATGGGATGGAGTGGGATGGTGAGGGGTGGGGAGGGAGGGAGGGAGGGAGGGATGGATGAACAGATGGATTGAGGGATGGATAATAAATGGGTAGATGGATGGGAGGGATGGATGGGCAGATGGATGGATTGATGGATGGATGGATATGGATGGGGATGGGGATGGAGGGGGAAGGCCGGACGGCGGGGACCGTAGGCAGCTGGAACTACAACTCCCAGCAGCCTCTGCTGCCCCAGCAACCAATCAGCGCGCGTTGCCGCGCTATAAAGGGCGGGCGCGGGTCACTTCCTTCCTCTCTCGGTGATGGCGGCGGGGCGGGCGGGCGGTGCTGGGCCCGGCGGGCAGTGCTGGGCCCGGCGGGAGCATCCTTCGGCATCCGCCGCCATCCGCCCTCCCCGGGGCTCCCCCGCCGCCCCGGCTACCCGTGGGCACCTCGGGGCGCTCCGATGGCCAGGAAGGGCAGCGCGACCTTGATCCGTCCCGGGCCGGGCCCGACCCCGGGTGAGTGAGGGAGGGACCCCCGAGGCTGAACCAGCCCCCGTCCCGAGGCCCTGTCGAAGCTGTGTCTGTCGGTGCTGTGGCAGACTCGGTCAAAAAGGAGCCGAGAGCGAAGGGATTTTCCCCGACGGTCGCCGCTCAGTTGGAGCCTCCGTAACTGTCCGGCAACATCTCGGGAAAATACACGGCCCGGGAGGGGCCGGAGCTGGGGGGGAGTGGAAGGATTGGCGCTGGAAGGAAGCGGCTGCCCCAGATCCCTGCTCCTGGGGTCCGAATCGCTGCACAGGGAGGTGGGAGCGGGCGGGTATCCCACCTTCCTGTCGTTTTAAGATACTTTGTGTACCTGAAGCTCAAGACTCTGTTCTTCCCCAGCAGCATCCTGGTGATCCCGGACTGTGGGATGGCTGGTGGCAGCCTCGCTCTGGCAGCATTCTGCAGGTGAGGTGGGAGATACAGGCCCTGGATTCTCCTTTAGGTTGGGAATTTGGGTGGTTTCGTGGCCTCCCTGGGCCAGAGCAGGGACCAGCAGCATTTCCTGCCCCTCTGCCCTAGGACGGTGCCAGCATGTCCTTCTTCCAGGGATGTGGATTCCCTGTTGGGCCCTGCAAACTGCCCTTAGTTTCTATCAAGATCATGTGTGTGTGGAATAAGGGCACTCCTCTCTCTGGGCCAAGCTAGAGGCAGAAAACTGGGAAGCAACCCTGATCCAAAGCCAGTGGATCACTGTCCACAGGCTTTCCTGGCTGAGCTCCGTGTTTATCCGCATGTTTATCCAAGAGCTGTGGCTCCACACAGTGGCTGCGGGTCTCCAACAACATGCCAGAGCAACGGGAAGGTCTTTGACTGCTGGGCCTCCTCTGCCCGTGGCTGTCACTCGCCCCTCCTATATATTTTGGGGAATTGGGCTGTTCCTTGTGGTTTCGGGGTGGGATGAGTCAGGGATGTGTCCACAGGAATCTGCAGCCTGCTGCTGATTTTTTGTGAGGGTTTTGTGATGTCTTCCAGGATTCCTGGGTGTTTCAGAGCTCTCCTGCCTGATGGATAGACCCCAGGTAGGAACGTGGTATCCGTGTTGGAGCTCCACAGCTCATCCCTCCAGTTCCCTTTCCCATTAGATCTGAATACCGATCTTGTGGTCGAAAAAGGAGGAAGAGTGAAAATTCACCCTGGTCTAGGGCTCTCTGCGGGTGTGTCCTGTCCTGAGAGGGGCCAGTGGGAAGACAGGCTGTGCCAGCCTTGCTCCTTGGGGAAGGCTGGATGGGAGGCAGGGAAACTCCTGCTGGGGAGAAGGGATAAATATTGGGCACGGAGGGCAGGGGTGTTGTGGTGGGTGGAGGGCTGGGGTTTATGTGGGGGGGATCTGAGCCATGGGTTTACAGGGATCCCTCAGCTTCACTCTGGCTCTGTGTTTTCAGGAATTACTCACTGAGAGAAAATGAGAGCTTGTGAACCCTCTCCCAGGGGGTCTGGTTTGCTTCCTGTAGGGCCTGAGTCGTGGGGAAGCTGCAGCGTGGAGCAAGTGAGTGTCCTGGTGTTGGCTGGGCAGGAGGTTTGGATCAGACATCAGGAGGAAATCCTTCCCTGGGAGAGTGGGGAGGCCCTGGCACAGGTTACCCAGAGAAGCTGTGGCTGCCCCATCCCTGGGAGTGTCCAAGGCCAGGTTGGACAGGGCTTGGAGCAACCTGGGCTCGGGGAAGGTGTCCCTGCCCATGGCAGGGGGTGGGAACGAGATGAGCTTTAAGGTCCCTTCCAACCCAAACCATTTGAGTGTTTCCCTGTGGGCAGTGCCTGGGTGGGATCAGTGGCAGCACAGCCTGGTCTGTGATGACTCGTGTGTCTGGAGACTGTTGGATGAGTCCTGCGGATATGGGGCTGAGGCCAGGCATGAGCTACCCCAAAACCACTCTGGGGTGGGGAGGGGACAGCTCCTGAGTGCAGGTGGGATCTGGCACAGCACCAAGCCTGTCTGCTCCTCACTCAGCTGGATTATTCTTTTTTTCTGGTCTAAGCAGAGGGTGGAGCTGAATTGAGCCCATTCCCGAGGGATTCGTTGCTGACTGGTACTTTACCAGTCCTCCAGCAGTGGGAGCTCTGCAGAGCCAAATCCCGGCTCCTTCCCGAGCCATGAGCTCCTCCAGGCAGGATCCACCCCTGGGCTCCACTCACCTGCATTGCAGGGACAGGGAACTGCTTTGGCTCCAGGTGCTGCTCAGGATCCTGCTCTGACGCTGTGTGGAAGAGCAGTCCCTTCTGTGGAGTTTCCTCAGGAGTGGAGTTATTTAATATTAGTGGATATTAAATCTTGGAGGCTCAATAAACACAATTGCTTGAAATCCTTGTGGCATCTCCCACGTTTGGGGTGTGTTGGGGTGGGGTGAGACTGGGCTGGCTCTGAGCCTGGCTGGGGATGATCAGTGCCAGGGGATCTGAGCATCCCCGTGTGGGATCCTGTCCCTACTGCAGCACCCACCCCTGGGGTGTCCCCACGGCCCTGGGTGGGTATCCCTGGAGTGCAGGAACACAGCTGGGCCATCACAGAGGTGCTGGAGCAGCTCCTGCAATCCTACACTTCCCAACGCCCTCGATTGGAGCTTTGGTGATGCCAGTGGCCCAGTTTTTCATGATGGACAACAAGCGGGGATGTAGGGATCACAACAGCTTAGGAGTTGTCATTCCCTGTCCCGGGATGGCTGGGCCATGGCAAAATCCCCTGGGGTGACCTGGCTGTTTGGCAAGAGCCAACCTTTGTCCAGTGCCTCTGATCCCTTTTCCTCTCTGGAGCCCCTTCCCTGTGGAGCCTGTCCCTCCCAGCTCTCCCAGGATCTCAGGGGGGACAACAATGTGTCTGTGCACTCACAGCCTCGCTGTCCCTTTGTCACCAAAGCCGGGCAGGACAGACCTGGCATGTGACAGCGGCAAACAACACCCCGGGGACAGGAGGATAAGGCCAAACAACACCCCGGGGGCAGGAGGATGAGGACGGAGAAGCTTCTCCCTCCTCCCGGGGACGGTTTGTTTGTCTGCCCGGGTGACTGCGGGGCCAGAGCCGTCCCTGTCCCCAGGTGGGGTGGGGACAAGGGTGGAGACCCGCCCGTGTCACCGCCAGCACAGCAGTCGGGATCCAGCCGGTCATGGGGACAGTGACAGATCCTCCGCAGGACCCCGACCCCGGGGGACACTTCCAGTTCCGCGTCATCGTGCTGGGGGACGCGGCCGTGGGCAAGTCCTCGCTGCTGCGCTGCTTCGCCGAGGGGCCGGGGGGGGGTCCCGGGGGCGCGGCCACCCCCGGCCCCACCGTGGGAGTCGAGTTCTACAGCCGGACCGTCCCGGTGCCGCCCGCGGGCAGGGCCAAGCTGCAGCTCTGGGACACGGCCGGCCAGGAGCGCTTCAGGTGAGCTGGGGACGGGGACACAGCCCCCCCCGTGGGACCCCAGACCCAGCGGAGCGTCCCCCCCACCCTGGGGTGGGTGTAAATCCCCGGCGGGCATGCGGGGACAGGCAGCGATGCCTGGCTGGGACGGCGACGCTTTAGGGGACAGTGAAACCTTGTGCTGAGCTTGTAGCGACTCCAGAGCTGGCTTTTGGGAGACAGCCAAGGGAGCAGGGCTTGGGGAGAGTCCTGGGATGCTGCTCCTGGGCTGCTGGTGGGCTGGGGACGGAGAGTTTCTCTCCTGATTGCATCAGGAGCTCCTGGGAATGTGAAAGAGGCTCAAACAGGACACAAAGGGCTGGAGAGCCGGTGCCGCGGCTGGACCGGGGGTTCCACGCTCTCCCCGCCCCTGGGAGCCTTTTTGGGGCCCCAGAGTTGGTCTGGGGGTGCCCTGCTTCTGTCCAATGCTTGGCCTGGGGTTGCTGCCCCCTCCCCACTGCGCTCCAGGCTATTGGGGGGGACGGAGGGACCCCAGAGCCCCTGAAAAACACGCCAGTGTCTGGACTGGGAAGGGGGATGCTGAACAGAAAGGTGGGATGTAAAGGCCCTGGCAGGTCTCCTTTTCCACTCCTCAAGTCCCGACCGGCACCCAAAAAGCCCCTCAGCCCCATCCCCAGGTATGTCAACGCGGGGGCTGCCCCAGTGCCCCTGGAAACGCCCCCTGGGTGTGCCCAGGTCCATCACCAGGTCCTTCTACCGGAGCGCGGCGGGAGTGCTGCTGGTGTTCGACCTCACCAACCGCGCGTCCTTCGAGCGCGTCCCCGAGTGGCACCGCGAGGCCGCGGGGGGTGGGGACTCCCCCGCCTTCGTCCTGGTGGGGCACAAGTGCGACCTGGAGGCCGAGAGAGCCGTGTCAGCAGAGGAGGCCGGGCACCTCGCCGCCAGCCTGGGCATGGCCTTCGTGGAGACCTCGGCACGCACCAACCTCAACGTGGACTTGGCCTTCCAGATGTTGGCGGGGGGCATCCAGGAGGCCCTGGGACGGGGGGTCCTCACTCCTCACCAGGGCTGTGATGGCATCAGGCTCATCCCCAGCCAGGGCCGCCGCCAGCCCCTGGCACGGGGGGAGCCCCGGGAGCGCTGCCAGTGCTGATGGGGACGGGGGGACATGGGACCCTCCACCCGGGACCCTCCACCCAAGGGGATGTCTTTCTTTCCACTCAGGCTTGGGTTTATTTCAAATCTCAATCTGGGGACTCTGAAAAAATAATGCTCTGCTGCAGGAGTGTTTTTAATAAACCTGAGGGGTTTCCACACTAAATAAAGGCTGTGCCAAGAACTGGATGCCGGGCAGGGACACAGGGCTTGACCCACGGCATGAGGGGTGCTCTGATTTGGAGGGGGGGTTGGCTGGTGGGGTTACACCCCCCAATGTCTGTGTCACTTTTTGGGAGCCTCCTATCACTGGGAAAATGGGAGCAGGAACACCCGAGTGGTTCCAGCTGGATGGAGCCAAAATAAAGGGAGTGAAGGGGCTCCAAAGGGGCCACCCCCGGGAAAATGGGACCAGGAACCACATCCAGCTGGATGGAGTCAAAATAAAGGGAACGAAGGGGTTCCAAACCAGCACCCCTGGCTCCGGGAACGCCTCCTGGGTGGAGGAGCTCCCTGCCTGCCCGGACACGCGCCCGGCGCGGGGGTGGCGGGGCCCGGCACCGGTGGAGGCACCGATGGAGCCGCGGTGGCAGTACCAGTTCCGGGTGATCATGCTGGGGGACTCCACGGTGGGGAAATCCTCCCTCCTCCGGCGCTACACCGAGGGCACCTTCCTGGACGCCGTCAACCAGACGGTGGGGGTGGATTTCTACGTCCAGTTCGTGGAGCTGGAGCCGGGGCTGAGGGTGAAGCTGCAGTTCTGGGACACGGCCGGGCAGGAGAGGTTCAGGTGGGTCCGTGGGCTGGGGAGGGGTGAGGGAGGTGGGTGTCCCGCCCTGGATTTGGGGTGGAATGATGTGATCCCAACCCCAGGGAGGTCCTGGATGGGGCTGTGTTCCCGTTGGTCCCTTTGGTGGGGGAGCCCCATGTGTGAAGGACCAGCCAAAGCCAAGGGGAAGGAGCACTTGCTTCAGCTCTAAAGGGGGGGTGGGCCCTGCTCCAAGCACTCCTCTGTCCCACAGCTGCAGAGGAGCTGGGGAAGAAGCTGGGAGCCCACTGGGAGCTGGGCAAAGTGGTTCTCCAAAGTGTTTTATGGCTCAGATGCCAGGAGCCTTCACACCTCACTGTGGGGCTGCCACTGCTGGCCAGGTGGCTGCTGGGGACAAGAGAACTCAGGAGATGTGGCTGCAGGGGTGAGAGAGCTCCAGGACTGTGGCTGAAGGGGAGGGAAAACTCCAGGACCACGGCTGCAGGGGTGGGAAAGCTCTAGGACCATGGCCACAGGGACAGGAGAGCTCCAGGACCGTGTCTGCAGGAATGGGGGAGCCCTGGGTCATGGCTGCAGGGCTGAGGGAGCTCCAGGACTGTGGCTGCAGGGACAGGAGAGCTCCAGGACCATGGCTACAGGGCTGGGGGAGCACTGGGTCGTGGCTGTGGGGCTGAGGGAGCTCCAGAACCGTGTTTGCA
>NW_020884940.1:3304776-3314206 GCF_003945725.1 Corapipo altera | reverse complement strand
GTGGGGCTGAGGGAGCTCCAGAACCGTGTTTGCAGGAATGGGGGAGCACTGGGTCGTGGCTGTGGGGCTGAGGGAGCTCCAGGACTGTTGCTGCAGGGACAGGAGAGCTCCAGGACCATGGTTACAGGGCTGGGGGAGCCCCTGGGACTGTGGCTGCGGTGGCCGAGCAGGGACAGAGCCGCCCTTGGAGCCCTCACTGACGCAGCCAAAGGGCCGGTTCTCCACCCTCTCCCTGTGCTTCGGGCAGGGGAGACGCTGCCCGAGGTGGCACAGGCGACCTTGGGGGGCCGCTCGCTCACCCCCTTTTCCCGGCCCCCCCCCAAGGTCCGTGACTCGCTCCTACTACCGCAACTCCGCCGGGGGGATGCTGCTCTTCGACCTCACCAACCGCGCGTCCTTCGAGAGCGTGCGGCGCTGGCACCGCGAGGTCACCGACACGGTGCAGCCCTCCCGCCTCGTCTTCCTGCTGGTGGGGCACAAGAGCGACCTGGCGGGGCAGCGCCGCGTGGGCCGCAGGGAGGCCGAGAGGCTGGCGGCCTCGCTGGGCGCCCAGTACGTGGAGACCTCGGCCAAGGACGCCTCCAACGTGGCCCTGGCCTTCCAGATGCTGACGGTGGCCATTTACCAGGCGCTGCAGACGGGCAGGTTGGTGGCCACCGAGGCGTGGGACGGGGTGAAGAGCAGCGTCCCCCTGCCCGTGCCGCCCAAAGCTCGGCTGTCGGAGAAGGAGGAGAAGAGGAAGAGGTGCTCGTGCTAGAGCTGGGGACGTGCTGGGATGTGCCCCCCTGCTGCACATCAGCTTGCCAGGACAGGGTGGCGAGTGCTCTCTCTGCGAGCATTGTAATTAACTGTAAGAGCTGTTAAACGGTTTCATTTTAACAGTTCAGGCTCAGTATGGAAGATTTGGTGGTTAATGGAGCGGTTTTTGAAAGGACAGGGAAATAAAGTAGCAATAAAATAAAATGAACGTTGCAAGGACCCCGAGGCGTGCTCGTCCTCTGCACATTCCAGTGATCAAAGTGCCCAGGACTGTGGCTGCAGGGACAGGAGAGTTCCAGGGTTGTGGCTGCAGGGACTGGGGAGCTCTCATTCCTTCAGCTGCAGGAAGCTCTCTGTGCTCCCTGCCTGCTGGGTAACTGTTCTGTAACCATGGGGCTGTGCAGGTTTGGCCATCACACGGTGATCCCACCTCAGTGGGGGTGGAGATGCAGCAGGAAGGAGCAGCACGGGAGCATTAAACACCCCTGGTCATCCCTCTGCCTGCCTGTGTTTTCCTGGGGAAGCAGCAGTGCTTAGGCTGCCCTTGGAAAGGGTGGAACGCCCAGGTGAGACTTCAGGCACCAGCAGAGGTGGGTGTCACCCCATTCCCCTCTTCTCTCTCCTGTACTGACCAAGTCCTAAATCATAAAGCCCTAAATTCTTTAAATCTTCCCAAATACAATTAGAAATAATAGATTTATTATATAAATCTCAGGTAATATCTGATTATCACTCTGGCTCAGGACCCGCCTGAGTCCAAAGCAAAAATCCTTCTGGTCTAGAAGGGGCTGGAGGGGAAGCCACAGGAGGAGCAGCTGAAGTTGGGTTGCTCAACCTGGAGCAGAGCAGACTGAGGGCAGAGCTCAGAGGGGGCTGCAGCTCCTCCCCAGGGGCAGCTCCCATCTCTGCTCTGGGGAAGCAGGGACAGCACCCAGGGAACAGCTGGAGCTGTGTCAGGGCAGGCTCAGGTTGGATCTCAGGGAAAGGTTCTTCCCCCAGAGGCTGGTTGGGCACTGCCCAGGCTCCCCAGGGCAGTGGGCACAGCCCCAAGGCTGCCAGAGCTCCAGGAGGGTTTGGACAATGCTCTGAGGGACAGGGTGGGATTGTTGGGGTGTCTGTGCAGGGCCAGGAGTTGGACTGGATGATCCTCATGAGTCCCTTCCAGCTCATATTCCATGATTCTGCTCCCTTTAAATCCCCAGGAGAACTCCCACCAGGATAGCACCAGTGACACAACCCCTGCCACCCCTCTGCAGTGCTGCCTGAAGAGCACGAGCCCGTGCCAGGAGCTTAGATTAATAATTTCTTTATTCATGTAAAACAAACGCAAGTATTTATATAAACACTGACATTACAAAGTACTGGAGCAGGAAGGAGGAAACAAAAAACCTCTACAGATGCTTCTAATACTGTCCCACACACGACCAAATGCTCTGTCCCTTGGGTAATCAATCACTTGTACGAGAAACCACTTTCAAGTCACAAATAAAAGTCTCTCCTTGAGATACGTCGCGCTCTGAGGAGGAACAAGGAAAGGGGCAGAGAGTGTTTTTGGCAGATCTCCTCGTAGAGTCAAGATATTGCTGCACCATTAATAAAAAATAGATGCTTCTCTGTAAAGCACTAAAAAAAAACATCCCACGGGTGACATCGTGGAGGCTTCAGCGGAGAGGCAAAATATCCCAAACTGCACTGGCGGCGTCTCCCAGCTCTGCCCAGGGGCTATTTCTTGGTGGTTTTGCGGATCAGTGCCATCCTCTGCAACAAGGAAAGGGAAAAATGTGGGAAGCTGAGCAGCTCAGCGCAGGTGACTGCCCAAACCAGCTGCAGCCGTGCAGGAGTGAAGCATCCCAGATGCTCTGGGGACGCTGCCTGACCTGCTCCCACACAGGTCTGTCAGGTCTGCTGGAATCCTAATGGGGTCCCAGGCTGGAGCCAGAGGAGAAGGAAGTGTCTGTGCTGCTCCACTCGGCACCCCAGGGCAGGGGGATCAAACCCCACCTCAAGGCCCCCCCTCTGTGCCCAGTGGGAGCTGCAGCATCACCCAGGAACCCTCCAGCTCCTTCCTGGCTCTGACTGTGCACTTCAAAAGCAATGGATTAATTCAGTTTAAAGCAAAATTAAAGGTGTTTTCAGTCCCTTTGCACAAAGACAGAGACAAATCTGCCAGGGGCAGCTGAGAAGTGCCTGTGTGCAGCTCCCAGCTGGTTTTAACCCTCCCAAGCTGGGCTGGCCCTCAGACCTGTGCTCTTAGGGCACAGTCAGCACTGCAGAGGAGCCACAGCAAGCTCAACCCTCTCTGCACTAACAGGCCAGGAGGCTCTGGGAGTCATTTCAAGCCCAAACCACTTGGAGGAGGCCACAATTTCACCCCCTTCCCCGTATCAGCCACGTGATTCCCAGTGTTGTGAGGGCTCCTTTACCTGTTTGTGAGCTTCTGTAGTGCAGGCTTTTTTGTAGGGCCTGATTTCTTCAGAACCAAAGCCCGGGATCCACATGTTCCACTGGCGCTCTGGAATCACAGAAGGCTTTGGGTTGGGAAGGACCACAGAGCTCATCCAGTTCCAACCCCCTGCCACGGGCAGAGATGCTTTATCCAGCCCAACACCACAGCCTGACTTCAGGGAGTGCCCCTGGGTCTCAGCTGAGGGGAAAAACCACAGGTAAAACTCACTCACCGAGGTGCAACTGGACGTCTTTGACCTCCAGGGTGTTGGACTTGCGGTGCCGCGCGAGCTGGCAGGCGGCGGTGACCACGCTCTCGATGAAGTCATCGGCGATCTGCAGCAGCATCTGGGGGGAACAAGGGCCACAGCCAGCCTGGTCAGCTCAAATCATGTGGGAGGGATGAAAACGAGCCCTCAGAAGTTGGTATTTAGAAGCGTGGAATGCTCCGAGTTGGAGGAGACCCACAGGGATTGTGGAATCCAACCCCTGGCCCTGCACAGACACCCCAACAATCCCACCCTGTCCCTCACAGCGTTGTCCAAACCCTCCTGGAGCTCTGGCAGCCTTGGGGCTGTGCCCACTGCCCTGGGGGGTCTGTTCAGTGCCCAACCAGCCTCTGGGGGAAGAACCTTTGCCTGAGATCCAACCTGAGCCTGCCCTGACACAGCTCCAGCCGTTCCCTGGGTGCTGTCCCTGCTCCCCCAGAGCAGAGATCGGAGCTGCCCCTCGGGAGGAGCTGCAGCCCCTGCTGAGCTCTGCCCTCAGTCTGCTCTGCTCCAGCTGCACACCCCAAGTGCCCTCAGCTGCTCCTCATATGGCCCCTCCTGACCCTTCACCACCTCAGTGTCCCTCTTTTATGTCCCTCTGTTATGGTTTTTGTATCTTTTCTATATCGTGGTGCCCCACACTGTATTTCCCCCAGGACTGTATTTCACAGCTTTTTGCAACAGACCCATTTTGGCACTGGGACACAGAAAGACAGGGACGCCTGAAGGCTGCAGGAGAATAGAGAGGTGTCAAATGAATCGTGGAAATGTCTGTGAAAATACCCAGATTAGCTCTTTCTGCAGCCCCTGCCGTGGGTTGGTACCCACCTCCTCCACATCTTCATCCAGCTGCTCGTTGGGATCCACCTCACGCACCAGGTCCTGCAATTTCTTCTTGGTTAAAACCTGAGGGTGTGGGAGAAGAAGGATTTACTGCCCTGCTACTGCCCTGCTCCAGCAAAGCAGCAGCACAGCCACAAACACCCCCTCCCCCTGTGCTCCCAGGGCCCGAGTCACACTGTTGACACAGTCTATCAGCTCAGGAATGGCAGGGATAAGGAATATCAGGTGTTAAGGAGTCGTTTTGGAGCACCAGGGGTTGCTCTGGGCAGAAAGGGGAATGCAGCAGCCAGGATAAATATCTCCAGCACCAAACTGGCACCAAAATGCTGCTGGCAAGGGTGGGGGGAAAAGCAAAACTACAACTTTTAAGAGGAAGAGAGCAAGTGTAAGCAACATATCAGTGACTAAAGCTGTGCTCAGGGCACGAGGGAAGTATTTCCATGGCTCTAGTGCTTATCAGCTTTAGTGCTTCTCATGGAAAACAGAGATAGGTGAGTGCTGGGTTATCCCAGGGCAGCAGCCAAACGTGGCAGGGAGCAAAAACCACACTGGGCTTGACCAACAGGATGCTGAGTCTTAAAAGATCTGGATGGAAGTTGTCAGCCTGCTTGGGTGATCCAGGCACAGGTGGGAAATTCCTCCCTTTCCTGGTTCCCTCGCTGCTGTGCCTGTGTTTGTGGGGGGTCTGGTGCAATTCCTGAGAGCCCCAGTGAAGCCATAAGGGAGCAATCCCAGGGCAGCAGCTTGTTTCATGCACATCAAAGCCTCCAAAGGTTGTAAGGGACCTTAAACCCACCTTATTCCACCCCCTGCCATGGGCAGGGACACCTTCCACTAGCCCAGGTTGCTCCAAGCCCTGTCCAACCTGGCCTTGGACACTTCCAGGGATGGGGCAGCCACAGCTCCTCTGGGCAACCTGTGCCTCACCACCCATTTCCCCCCAAATTCCTCCCATCTAAACCCCATTTAAAAAGAATTTCCCCCCAGTATACATTTTCCTGAGACTGCAAAACCCACAGCATCCATTCCACCGGCCTGGAAGCAGCTGGAAGAACTCCAGGAAGAAGTTCTGAACTCCAGGAAGAAGCTCACTCAGTAACTGATACTTTAACAGACACAAAGTATTTGCTGGTGATTTAAGGAGGGAGAAAGGAGCCAGGGGCAGGGCTGAGCATCATCCCTGTTGTCCTGGAGTCAGGGATGGAATTACCTGGTTGCTCTCAGGGCTGAGCCTGCCCCCTCCACTGGGTGTTCCAGGCATCTTGGCCACGGTGGTGCTGTTGGCCATGGAGCTCTGGGGGGGGGTGCTGGCTGGCTCTGGCTTGATGGAGGAGAAGTTGGAGAGGTTGATCAAGGTAGAAGGGCCAAACTGGTTCATAATCTGCTGGGCTTTAGATTTTAGGTCATAAAGCTTGTCCAGGTCCTGCTTCTTCTTGGGATTGTGGGGACCCAAACCAATCAACTGGGAAAGGAAAGGAGAGCCAGGGTTAGAGGCAGACAGGGAGTTCAGTGGGGTGGGCAGGTCTTTGTCCTGAGAAAACTGGAGTTTATAGAAGATCAGGAGTCTCTGGACACAGCAAGAAGGGAGAAGTGATGTTTAAGTAGACGAGAAAACCTTCCCTGGTGTGTGGAAAATGAAGTTTCCACAGGCCAGTGACAGCAGCACTGACCCACCCCCCCCCCCCCCCCCCCGGCCTGACCCCCCCAAGTCCCACCCTGCTCAGGGCCTTCCTGAGCCCACTTCCCCCAGCCAGCTTTGAGGAACAGGCCACACAGAGCAGATTTAAGTGCAGCAGCACAGGATCCCTCATCCCCACACTGCAGGGGTCTCAAGAGAAGGCAGGGCTCGGCCTCCCTGGAGTCTCATTTTTGGGAGCACCACGCTGCCAGCCCGGTCTGCAGCGACCCCTCCACGTGGGACTGACAACAGCAGGTCCATTTTGGGTGCTGAGAGCAGAGTCTGGGAGCTCAGAGGGGCAGGAACACGTGTGTGTGTGTGCCCACACCTGCCCATCGTTCCTCCTGCACTGGGCAACCAACAGCCACAGGAAAAGGACTGGGATTTATGGATCTCCTAAAGGTGAACCAGAAGTGGGCTGTGGTTACACAGATCCTCCAGGTGCCTGAAGTGTCTCAGGTTCTTGGTCACAGACTGACCGGCTCCTCCTCTGTTCCACGGCTGGGAGGCTCTAAAGCTCAGGCTGGGTGAAGTTTTGAGCTGTCCTCACTTTGCTCCATGACAGGAAACTCATCCAAACCCTGCACCTCCCACTGCCACAACCACCACAGGCAGCAGGGATGGGCCTCTCACAGGGAAGGAGAGTTCAGGGAATGGTTTGACGGCAAAACCCCTTGTGGAAGGGGTGGAAAACAGCTGCTGAGGCTGAACTTACAAAAGAAGAGTCTGTTTAACCAGCTTTACAGGATGTTCTCACAGTGTCTGCCCCCTGAGCCACAAACAGACATTTCCCCCTCATCAGAGCAAGCCTGGTTAGTCTGGATTAGTTAAACCCACACCAGAAAGCACACAGGAACACTCAGAGGCAGCTGCTTTAGTGCTTCACTCCAAGGCACACTCATGCACCTGCAGACAGGGATTTATACCCCAGACACCCTCCTGCACTGCCCTCAGCAAGTCTCCAGCTCAGTTTTAACTGGATTAACGATGGAAAACCACGGCACTCACCCCCTGAACCCCCTCAGCTGTACTTGGGGCCCAGGGGCTCAGCACAAGACCAGGAGGGACCTCCAGTCTTGGTTTTAGCTGGAGCTCATCTCAGGCTGTTCACCCCACTCCTCACTTCCCAAATCCACCCAGCAGGAATTCCTGCCCACCATGCAGGGCAGGGAGCACCCAAACCCTGGGGCAGAAAGCCCCGGAACCCTCAGGAAGAAGCACAAAGTGGTTTTGCTGGTTTATTCCAGGATCTTACCGCACCCTCCATGTGCTGCCAAGATCCCTGGACACAAAACCCGCGGGATGAGCAGGTTCCCAGGGCAAATCCCACATGCCAGCCCCGTTTTACTTACAGCTATCTGAGTGTCTAGATCTTTAATTACATCAGCAACTGCTGTGGGCCCAGAGGGTGCAGAGGCCATGGCCCACAGCCTTCCCAGGGTGTCACCAGCCAGCAGGACCTACTCTGGCCTCCTCCTCTTCCACACAACTCCCAATCCTACAGGAACACCAGATATTTTTTTTTTGGTATCACCCATCCTTTATAAGATGCTGAGAGGAAGCAGTTTCACACGTTGTCCTCACTACAGGGCCAAAGGTTTCTCTGACAGATCACACAGTGGCTGCTGCAGAGGAGGAGCATCCCATAGGATCCTGAAGAAATATATGGCCAAATTCTTCCTTTTTCTGCCAGGAAATGGGAGTATCCTGGTGCCTGCTGGCGTGCAGGTGAGCCCAGGCCCCACAGCAGCAGGTCCCTCCAGGGCAGGAGATTTGGGGGCAGTGACAACTGGGACTGGTTCAGCTCTGGGGCAGCACAGGGTTAGAGCTGCAACTAAAATCCATGTTAATGCCTAACAGCACATTCCCTGGAAGGCTCAGGGGGCTCCCATTTCCATCAATCACAATAATTTTCACATCTAAATACAACCACAGAATCATGGAATGGTTTGGCCTGGAAGGGATGTTAAAGACTACCCAAGTCCCACTCCCTGCCATGGGCAGTCACACCTTCCACCAGCCCAGGTTGCTCCAAGCCCCATCCAACCTGGCCTTGGACACTTCCAGGGGCAGCCACAGCTTCTCTGGGCAACCTGTGCCAGGGCCTCACCACCTTCACAGGGAAGAATTTCTCCCCAGTCTCCCATCTATCCCTGCCCTCTGGCAGTGGGAGCCATTCCCTGTGTCCTGTCCCTCCAGCCCTTGTCCCAAGTCCCTCTCCAGCTCTCCTGGAGCCCCTTTAGGTACCGGAAAGAGCTCTAAGTTCTCCCTGGAGCCTTCCGTCCTCCAGGCTGAACACCCCCAGCCCTCAGCACTCAACACCCCCACGGGGATGGGACCGAACCCCCTCCCCGTGCCGAGCGCGCCGGGCGCCGCGGGGGCAGCGCGAAGGTCACCGAACGCCACCGGCACCGCGCAGCGCGCCCGCCCCGGGGCTTCCTCCCACACCTGCAGCCGCGTTGAGCCCCCCGGAGGCTCCGTGAACCCCGCCCGGGGCCCCCCCCCCCCCGTACCTCCCCATGACCCGCGGCCGCTCCGAGGCCCCGCCGCGCTCCCTCCGCCGACACCGGGGCGAGCGCTTCCGCTTCCGGGCGCGCCTCCGCCAATCGGGAGCGCGTCCGCCCCCTGCGCGCGCGCGCGCCTCCGCCAATCGGGGGCGCGTCCGCCCGTGCGCGCGCCGAGGCGCTCCCGCCCCCCCCCCCCCCCCTTTCCCAACTGCGGGCGCCCGCAGGGGGGGGGGGGGTGCGCTCCCAGCATGCCCCGCGCGGTTTGCATAGCGCCGGCCATCGCAAACGGCGCGGGAACGGCGCTTCTTTTTAGGCGAAAAGCGGCGCGAATGGCGAAAATAAAGGGAGAAAACTATGGAGAAAGCATGGCGGAAGCAGAGGTACGCGCATCGTTTAGCCGGTCGTTCCCGTGCCTCGCCCTGACCTAAGAGGCGCTCCGGCGCTTTGCCCCGCGGGGCGGGGGCGGGCGCAGCTCTTAAAAAGGGCTTCTGCCGTGCGTGGCACGGGGGGGCCTCGCGCCGCCCCCGCGGAATCGACATCAAGAGATTTCGGAAGCACAATTTTTGTGAGGTGGGGTCGCCGGTAACCGCCCGTTCCGGCGCCCCGGTACCGGCACTGTGGAACGGCAGAGGCGTGGGGGAGAGGGACGGGGGCTGGCTGGGTCGCCGCGGTGGCTCCGACAGTGCCCCATTGGGCCAGTTCCGGAGCCGCGGCCACCCTTCGGTATCGGGCGGTGCCTGCGGTACCGGGACCGACAGGACGGGACGGACGGACCATAGTTGTGACATCACGAACGTACGGGACGGTCCCTGTGACACCACGGACCAGTGGGTGATGCGGGACGGTCGCTGCGACATCCCGGGTATGCGGGATGATCCCGGCCCGGCAGGATGGTCCCTGTGACATCCCGGGGCACATGGGATGATCCC
>NW_020884940.1:3293971-3304766 GCF_003945725.1 Corapipo altera | reverse complement strand
GGATGGTCCCTGTGACGTCTCGGGGTATGCGACACCGATCGCTGTGACACCGCAGACCGGCAGGAGCAGAAGGATCATCCCTGTGACACCCTGGACGGGCAGGACGGTCCCTGTGACACCCTGAACCGGTGGGAGCAGAGGGACCATCACGGTGATGCCTCAGAACGGAGGGACCACCCCTGTGATACCCCAGACCCGCTGGGTGATCCAGGATGATCGCTGTGACACCCGGGACCAGTGGGAGGAGCACATACATACATCTATCTATATAAATATATATAATATATATATTTAAATAGGATTATTTTTAAAAAAGCCCCCCGGGGACCGCGGGGAAGCTCCCTCCCCCCGCACATCCTCCTCCCCTCCCGGTACCGTGCTCCCCCCTCCTCACAAGGCTTCGTGATACACGTGTGCGAGGGGACAGTCCCCGCGGGACCCCTCGGGGCCGGGGCTGCCAGTCCGCTGCTCCCCGGGCCGTGGGGCGGGGGTCCGGTACCGCACCGGGGGGCACCCGGGGGGCCCCGCGATGCCGCAGGGGCTGCGGCGCATCCCGGGGGGCTCGGGCTCGCTGAAGGGTGTGGCGTACTCGGGCTCCGGGGGCAGCGGCTCCGCGTACTCGTGGTGCTTCCCCGGCACGTCGTAGTGGCTCAGGACCAGCGGCAGCGTGTAGCCCTCGTCCAGGAGCGGCTTGAAGGTGGAGGGACCCGTCTGGCTGCTGGGGCTCACCTGCACCAGATCTGGCTCGGCGTACTCTGAAACGGGGCTGCGCGGTCAGGGGGTGGGGCTGGGACGGGGGTGGCTTGAAAAAGTGGGCGTGTTTGGACCCCCGGGGCTGGGAAAAGCTGTGCCAAAACCAGGGGTAGGATGCCCGCCCCATGGACCCCACATCCCTCTGCCCCAGCACAGAGAAGGGCTCCTGGTGCCACCTGGCCACCCTCCAATACCCACGGCTGTGACAGAGATGGAATTTATTATTATTATTATTATTATTATTATTATTATTATTATTAAATATTAATATTATTATTACTACTACTACTACCATCTGCTATTATTGTTGTTATTAATATTATTATCATTGTTATTTATCATCCCTATTATTAATGTTGTTCTTATTATTTATTATTGTAGCTGTTATTTATTACCCATATCATTATTGCTGTTCTTATTATTTAGTAATAGTATAGTTATTGCTGTAATTATTATTATCATTGTTACCATTGTTATTATCCTTATTTATTATTTATTATTCTTTATTACTGTTTATTATTCTTTTACTATTATTATTGTTACTACTATTATAAAATAATAAGCCCCCAAAGGGTCTCCCTTTTGCATAGGACTGTGATGCAGGAGGGGTTGGACCAGAAGGGGAAGAGGAGAGGAATGGACACCCCAGAGTGTCCCCAGGGTGCAGTGGGGGAGACACGGTCCTGACTCTGGGCTGGGGGACCTGTTTGCCCCCCACTGTCCCTGTTACCTGGGGAGTGGGTCCGGCTGAGGTCTCCTGGTGCAGGTGCCGTGGGGAAGGAGGCCAGGCTGGGGGGCTGCAAGCTCTGCAGGGAGCACACCTGGCTTGACTCCAGCTTGGGGTACCCTGGGCAGGGAGCAGAAACCCCTGTTTGTCCCAGGCTGTCACCTGGACAGGTCCCCCCAGGAAGGGGATGGCTCTGGGCTCAGCAGCAGCACCAGTTAAACCAGCTGCACCCCATGGCCCACAGGACTCCTGGTTCTGGGGAGGGCTTGGGGACCCTTTACCTTTTGTGATCCCACAGTTCAGCTCTGCTGCTGATTTCCTGCCAAGGGGAGAAGCAAGATGGGGTGAGGGGTGCCAGGCACCCTGTGCCCACCATCACCCACCTCCTCACACCCACTGAGTGAGCAGCTGAATGAAGCTGCCACATTTTGGGAAGGTGATGCCGGGTAGAAGTGGGGGGCAGGATGGGACCCACCTTTTCCTATGGCAGAGGAAAGCCAGGAGCAGGAGGACGGAGCAGAGGAGCACGAAGCCACCAATGAGCAGCATCACCAGCAGCGTGGAGCCTGGGGAGGGAGGGCACATCAGCCCATCCCACCCCTCTGCACCCAGGGGTGCCAGGAGCCCATCCAGGGCCCCCAGAAGAGAAAATCAACGTGTTGTCACAGGGGGATGAAGCCCCAGTGGCACCGGGAGCACCACAAGACGATGCTGTGCCCCCCATGGCACCCACCTGCCTTCTCCGGGTCCAGGGCAATGCCAGGGATGGGGGTGTGGGTGGACAGGCGGCTGGTGGGCACAGGGACCTCCCTGGGGACACTGGGCACTGCGGGGCAGAGAGGGGACAGTGACTGTGGGAGCAGCACCGGGGAGGCAGCGGTCCCGGGAGGGATGTTTGGGATGGGGGGGTGTGGGATCCTCGGGAAGGGCTCACCATAGGGCCGGGGTGCGCGGACCCGCGCCAGGGGGCAGCCCACCAGGGCCACCTTGAGGGCCACGCGCTGGTGCCACCTCTGGGGTGTGACACGGACGTAGCGGGCAACGATGGGGGGGATGAAGGCGTTGGAGACCTCCCCGTGGCTGTCAGCATTTCCTTCAAAGACCTGGAGAGGGCAAAAGAGGTGCCAAAGCTGAATATCCACAGGCAGGGGGTCTCAGCCCCTCTGCTGCTCCCTCCATGCCCACCTTGTCCTCCTGGCTGGCACTGCCCCTGTAGGGTTTCCAGTTCTTCCCGTCGCGGCTGGAGGAGACCCGGTAGGACATCACGTAGTAGTCGTGGTGCTCGGAGGAGCCCTTTGTGATGATGCCTGTGGGTGCAGGAGGGGGGTCCCCGCTGTCAGTCACGGGGTGTGGGACTGGGGAAGAGCCTGGGGCAGGGCTGGAATAACCCCCATCTCTTGGACATCCACACTCCAGCCGGGAAAGGAGGAGGGCAGGACATCACCCAGTGGAGGAGGGTCCCTCTGACGCCGGGAAGGGGTTTGGGTGGCAGATTCCAGTGCGGGACCCCCCCCCGGCCGTTCTGCTCCCAGCAGCCGATAACCTCCGGCCCCGGCTGCCAGCCCCACATTCCTCCCTCCTCCAGCCTCCAGGCGGACAATGTGCCCATTTTCCTGGCCGGCCGCCGGCGCACAAAGCCCCCGCTCTGGGCAGGCTCCGAAGCACAAAAGGCGCTCGCTGGCACCAGATGCAAGAGCATAATATTAACTTGTTCGTCCCAGAAACTGCTGCGGATGAAGGGGAGGGGGAAGAAGGGACAAAAAGGGGGACAGGGCACAGCGGGGGGGGGGGGAGTTGATTTGCTTTGTATCCCAGTAAAACCATGACACAAGGAGCTCCAGTGCGTCCTGGGAGTTGTGGGGGTGTGGTTTTGTGGGGATCAACGGGGCTGGCACCGTGTCACCACAGTGGTCAGGGTGGAGCGGGGACATGGGCAGCTGTTGTCCCCCTCACCTGTGACATTCCTGCGGGTGCCCAGGTCCAGCTCCAGCCAGGCGGTCTCGGCGCTGGTTTCGGCTGCCCAGGAGTGGCCGGCGGTGCCAAGTGCTGCCCGTTCGGCCACCCAGGCCCTGACCTGGCCCAGCACATCCACCTCGTGCCACCAGGATGAGGCGTTGAAGGCGGCCACCTCCAGCGCATCGTCACAGGCTGGGGACAGGAGGCGGCAGGCTGGGAACTCAGGACCCCCAACCAGGCGTGGCACGGGGGTGGCACTGGGATTGGCAGCCCAAACAGTGCCTTAATTTCAGGGGGAGTGGGACAAAAAATACCTTTGTGGAATATGAGTCGCTTCTCGGAGAGGGATCCCCTGTGGGGAGGGAAGCAGGGGCAGCATCAGGCTGGTGAACAAGCCCGGGGGGGGTTTGCAATCGGGGGCTGGCTGTTCCATGTGACAGCACAGGTGGGTCCCACAGCCGGGCGTGGGGTGCAGCCCCTGTTCACCCACCTTTTGGAGTGGAGCCCGTTGGCAAAGGCTGACTCATAGAGCGTGATCCCCTTCTCCCGGGACAGCGTGACCTGCCCGCCCAGCTCGTCCGCGATCACCCCGGCGTGCACGGCAGCCTTGCACAGCACCGAGGTCTGCAGGGAGCAGGGGGTCAGAGCAGCCCCCACAGGGCACCCCGAGGCCCAACCCACCCCCTGGGGGTTGCTGGGGGTGCCAGGCAGTGGCCACATGTGCTGGGGACTGTCCCACACTTACATCCCGGTAGCCCTGGCTGGGGTTGCCCCAGATGTCCCCATGGATGTCCTTGCAGCCCGCAGGGCAGTACACGCTGAAACGCACAGCAAGGGGGGCTCAGGGCTTGCTCTGCCCCTCTTCACACCCTCTCTGTTCCCCAAGAGCCCCGGGAGAGGGATGGGGTGAAACCAGGGCTGATGGGAACTGCCGGGGTGGGGGACACCAAAGCAGGACCACTCACCCCCCCGACCACTCACCTGATGTGCTCCTGGGTGTAGTGGGTGCCTCGAACCAGGCAGGAGACCAGGTCTGCAAGGCAGGGACACCCCAGGGTGAGGGACCCACACCCACCCCACAACACCCACCCACCTCTGCCCAAGGGCACCCCATTCCCATGCCCTTCCCAACCAAATCCTGCTCCACGTTTGGGTTTTCCACCCCATATCCCCATGTTTGGAGGGGTAGGGAGAGGTGGCCCTTTGGTCCCTGCAGCAGTGCCACCATCTAGAGTGGCTCTGTTTGATATTGGCCACCTGACCTGGGGGTGTCCCATGTTGTGCCCCCAGTCGGGGAGAACATGGATATTCAGGGCAATGGGAGCCCACCCAGGGGTCAGCAAGGAGCTCCCTCCACCTCAGGCCGTGCCCCCCTCCACGGGCCAAGACACATCCTGGGGGGGTCTCTGCACCCCCAGGGGATGCCCCCCCTCACCTGGGTGCTGAGAGGTGGCATAGGACAGGAGGAGGCCTCGCCCCGAGCGGTGGCTGGTGCTGTTGAACAGGACGGTCACAGAGCTGGAGTTTGTCACCAGGAGCGGGGCAGAGGGGACGGAGTTCCTGCAGTAGGGCCCTGCCGCAGGGACGGGGCCGTGGAGAGGGTTGGGGCTCCCTGGGGACAGGTGAGGGCACACAGACCCCAGGGTTTCACCTCCCCCGGCTCAGCCCTCGCCAGGGCTGGGGGAGCTCAGGTATTTAGGTCCCAGGGTTGTCCCACACCCAGGGTGGCCCATCCCCAGGGTAATCCCAGCCCCAGGGTGCTGAAGGGTCCCCATCTTGAGGGTGGCCCCATGCCCAGGGTTGTCCCAGCCCCACGGTGGTCCCACACCCAGGGTGGTCCCATGCCATGGTGACCTCACGCCCGGGTGTCCTCTTGCCCAGGGGGGTCCCACGTCCCAAGGTGGTCCCATGCCAGGGTGTCCCCTTGCCCAGGGTGGTCCCACGTCCCAAGGTGGTCCCATACCAGTGTGACCTTGTGCCAGGGCAGTCCCAGCCCCAGGGTGGCCCCACACCCAGAGTGGCCCCATCCCCAGAGCAGTTACATCCATGCCATGGGAGGACCTGGGTTGCAGCCGCCCGATTGCCCCCTCCCCACCACACTGTCCCCCCACAGCCACAAGCAGCACGGGGAGGGGGGGACACAGCCCCCAGATGAGGGCATGGGAGCTGGATCAGGTTCCTGGGGGGTACCCCAAGATGTCTCCTGGGATGGCATGAGCGGCCACCAGCCCTTATGGGGACCTGCCACCACATCCCCCACTGCCAGGGCTGGCACATGTGGCATCACCCCACGGGACCCCGAAATGGGGGCTGTGTCCCCCTCCCCATCTCCCCTCTCACAGGCGCTGCCGGAGCTGCCTCCTAAATCCCGCCCCCGTTTAATCCCCATTAATTTGCAATCTCCATCTCCCTGATTAAAACTTCGGCTTAGCAGGCAGGAGGGTTCCTTAGGGACATCCCTGGACCCAGCTGGGGACCAGAGGTGGCCCCAATCCCCAGACTGCCATCATCCCCATCGCTCTGCTCTGTGTCACGTCCATCACTGGGGTCTCGGGGTGCCCAGAGATGCTTTGAGCAAACACCATTCTTGTCTGGGGGACACGGAGCTGTGTCCCTGTGTCCCCATGGGGCTGCTGGTGACACCTCCCATGGTGACACCACGATGTGGGGTCGTGCCGTGCCTCAGTTTCCCCCCTCCTGACTTGCACCCTCCCCCTGCCTGGGGTGAACTGAGAGCCCAGGGGACGTGGGACATGTGTGTGCAGGGATGTCACAGGGTCACAGACATGACAGGACAGGGGGCTCTGCACGATATGCAGATGAGATGCAGATGAGACACGAGCAGATTTCCCACCCACTGCCCCGGGTCGCTGCTGCCACGTCTGCATGGCTCCTGGGGACACCCCGGGACCCCTTGGCTGAGCCCCAGGGCTGGAGGCTGCCACCCCCACAGGGACCCAGCCACGTCTCCAGGCAGGATCAGGCCAGGGGCCAGACACTGGGGCTGAGTCAGCGGGAAGGAGTCCACGGCCCCCGCCTGCTCCGGCCGCTTCCCGAAAAACATCTGGGACTCCTCAAGGGCCGGCGCCGGCTGCGGGAGAGGGACCCCAGCCCTGTGTCATGCACTGGCACGGCCCTGGTGAGGGCTCCCAAAGGGGCTGTGGGTGCCCAGCCACCTCCCCCAGCCCCCCAACACCTCCCCCAGCCTCCTGGGAGCATCATCAGGGGGTCCCCCCTTTCCCACAGCCTGGGCCAGGAGGTCTCTTGGCTTTGGGGACAAACATGTCCCATGGGGGCAGGGACCTCACGTGCTGTCACCCCTCTGGATACCACCCCAGAAAAGGGTGAAAGCCCTGGAGGACAGGGAGAATTCCCAGTCCCGGGAGCAGATGTGGGTCCACGCTGGCTCCCTTCCATCCTGTATTTCCTGTCGTGTCCCCTGCCCCTCACCAGGGCTGCTCCTCCATCCCATCCCACCCATGATGCTCCCCCCCACCCCCTCAAGACATTTTCCCTGGCACCCATCATGCTCCTGGTGCTGCCAAATCCCTCCAAGACCATTAAATCTCTCGGGGAAAATCCTGGAAGCGCTTGGGCAGTGGCTGGGCCGATGGAATTAATCCATCAGCAGCTGCATCTGGTCCCAACTGCTCTCTCCCCTTCCAGCTTGGCAATACCCCCCTCCTCAGGTACCCCCTTCCTCAAATACCCCCATCCTCAAATATCCTCCTCCTTCACTAATCCTCTCCTTGGGTACCCCCCTCCTCAGATATCCCTATTCTCAAATATCTCCCTCCTCGGATGCCCCCTGTATTTGGGTACCCCCATACCTGGATATTCCTCTTCCTTGGATAATGCACTCCTCAGATAACCCCCTGTACTTGGGTACCCTCATCCACAGGTATTTCCCTCTTTGGATAACTCCCTCCTCAGACATTCTCCTTCCTTGGATACCCTCATCCTCAGATACCCCCTTCCTCAGATACACCCCTCCTCAAATACCCCCTTCCATGGACACCTCCTCCTCCCCTTCCCGTGACAAAATCAGATAAACCCCCACATTTCCCCAACACTGTCCCCGTGCAGGTCACTGATGTCACAGCCCCTGGGTGGGCTCTGCCTCAGTTTCCCCTCCCCATGGGACCTCCCCCTTACCGTAGGCAGTGCCAGCCTGGGGGTCCGAGAGCAGCAGGGAGCTGTGGGCACAGTGCTCCGAGGGTTCCAGATCCACGTCCCCGAACGCCAGGAGCAGGGAGGTGCCCAGGGGCGCCTGGAGCCGCCAGCGGCACATGGTGTGGTTGGGGTACGTGCCCGGGTAGTTCTTGGAGCTCAGGGTGCCACTGTGGGGTGCCAGCAGTGTGTGGCCACAGCCATTCCCTGTGGAGACACCAGGAAGGGCTCAGCTCCCTGCTGCAGTTTCCCCCCTGTTGGTGTGACCCCCCTCAGCACCTTCAAATGGGTTTTCCTAGTCCAAAACATCTTTTTTTTTTTTTTTTGGTGGATTTTCTGGTCATTCCCCTGCACTGGGAGGGGGGGGTACTGGTTCACCAGCAGTGCTTAATTTTCAGGGAAGCCTTCAGCAGTAGATCTCCATTTGAAAATTAAAAAAAAAAAAGGCAAGCAGCACTGCCTTTTAACCAGTTCATTAAGTAACATAACTCCAGACATCTTAGGGGGGAAAGGGAGGGGTTCCTAGATTCATCCCTGGGGACATCCAAGGATGAAGCTGCATCAGTTTCTCCCCACAGCCACCCAGCACTTCCAGCTCCTCTCTGTCCCCCAGGCCAGGAGAACCCCAATTTGGGGGGACACAAAGGGATTCAAGGAGGAAATACCCCCATCCATGGGGCTGTACAGCACTGAGCAGCCCCCCAGGACCCGCCTTGACCTTGAGCATGACCTTGGGCAGCTGCATCCCCACTGCCTCCTTCCCAGGGCGATGCCAGACCCGCCACAAAAGGGGCTTTTCTCTGAGCTCACCGCCCCCAGGCACGAGGGAACATCCTGGAAACGAGCTGAAAGCGCCCGGTGTTGGGATCCAGACGGGACTTGTGGGCAGGGTTGGGATGCAGGGAGAGAGGGGAAGCATCGCTCAGCCGCTCTGTGTGGGCTGGGGGCACGTGGGGGTCCAGTGCCCACCCTCTCTCCGCCTCCCCAAAAAGCTGCTGCTCCTGCCAAGCATCCTCCTGGCACAGCCAGAAAGAAAAGGGATGGTGGGCAGGGGTTTGCCCAGCCTTGGCTCCCCTCGCCGTCGCCGGGAGACGGCACAAAGTGCCGGCAAGGGAAAATCCTGCAGGGATGAAAAGGGGGGGCGCCGGAGGTGGAAGATGCCAGCCTTCCCCCCGGAGCCCCCTCCCTCCTCCCCAGCCTGCGGGAAGGGCTGGAGGCCAAACTGGGGGGGTTTATCCTGTGGGACCGGGAGAAATCCCCAGTTTTCCCTCTGGATGCTGATGGAGCAGAGCTGGGAAGGATCAAACCTTCCAGGACTGAGGGTGGTGGAGGGGCAGTGGGGACCCCAGGGCTGCCGGGACAGTGGCTCCCAGAAGGGCTGCTGTGCTGGGGGAGAGAAATTCGGGGTATTTCAGGGGAGTTTCCAGCAGGGAAAGGCAAAGCCGTTGGGATCTGCATGAAAAACCCTCCCTGCCCAGGACGGCCAGACCCCAGTGAGCCCAGTCGGGGGTCTTGGATGGACCCCGTCCAAGCTCCATTTCCACGCTGGTGGGTGCGGAGGAGCTGGGGGGATCCATTCCAGGAAAAAAAAAACCCACCCCGGGAAAGGAAATCCTTGTTAAAAACATCCCGAGTGTGGCCAGCGCGTGCCGGGAGGGAATGCCAGAGATAAGCCACGCCAGAGATAAGCCGAGAGCTGAGGGCACTCCTGGGAATTCGGCTCCGGTAGATGCTCCGGAGGGGCCAGGAATAGCCAAGACAGAGCCACGGCGGAGTTGCCCTCCCCTCCCCCCCAAAAAAAACCCCTGAATTGCCAAAAAATGTGGAAACTGGGTTTCCGGTGGGTGAGGGTGAAGTCACGGCCGGGCCCCCGCTGGGCTCAATCCTGCCAGGGATTTGTTTGTTTTCTCACAGGATGCAGGAAAGACACAACAGGGCGATGCTCCGGGAAAAGCCCGGCACGCTCCCGCCTCCGTCACGCCGCCGGCCCCGGGAAAGCTCCCCCGCGTCCACCAGCGGGTTTCGGATCCGCTGGAAACCCTGTGCAGGATGTGTCCCAAAACTGGATGTGTCCCAGCTTTGGGGGACGCAGCGGGATTGTGCCCCTGGTCATCCCGCCCTGGCCCCGTGCCTCAGTTTCCCTTCGCTGGGAACGATGCCTTGGATGCCCCGTCCTTGTCTCTCCTCGCTCCGGGATGAGCTGAAGACAAGCGGCACCGGGAAACATCAACTTCGGGATGAGATCTGGGTGAACATTCCCTCGGGGTCGTCCTGGACCCCGCGGGTGCAAATCCCACTGCTCCGCGGCATTCCCGGGATGGAGCCGCTGCCCGGCTCTCCCGACTGCGATCCTCTTAACCCGGGGATTAGGGGATCCTGGAGAAAGCCCTGGGGGCGGGACGGAGCCGGGACCCCCGGGACCACTGGGACAGAAGGCACCGGGAGTGGGGACAGAGGGAGCGGGGGGAGCAGGACCGGGGTGATGAGGGGGGGTAGAGGCAGCGGGGAGCTCGTACCGGAGAAGGGGGATGGAGCGGACCCTGTCCGGTCCGGTACCGGGACAGAGGGACGGCAGGGACGCGGATCGGGACCGTGAAAGAGAGATGGATGTGCTCCATCCCGTGCGGTACCGGGACAGAGGGACGGCAGGGACGCGGAACGGGACCGTGACAGAGAGATGGATGTGCTCCATCCCGTCCGGTACCGGGACAGAGGGATGGAGGGGGCTCCGTCCCCGATCGCTGCTGGAGCAGAGGGATGGCAGGAATCTCGTCCCGGATCGAGACCGGGGCAAGCACACCGTGAGGACCCTGTCCCGGTGCGCTCCGCTCGGGACACAGCAGGGACCCGTTCCCGGGAGCCCATCCCGGTCCGATCCCGGTCGGGACACAGCGAGGAGCCCGTCCCGGAACTCACCAGGACAGAGAGCAGCCACGTCCCGTTCCCCATCCCACACCCAGCCTTGCTCCCCAATCCGGCGAGCGAAAGGGAAGCCCCGAGAGTTGCCGGTGGGACCGGGGACTCCCGGCGCCGGTGCCCCCCCAACCCGCACTCACCGTCCTGTGCGGCGGCCGGGCGCAGCCCCAGCGGGCCGAGCAGGAGGCAGCAGCGGCGGAGCAGCAGCGCCAGCGCCAGCGCCCGCGAGGCCGCCCCGCCGCCCGCCCGCATCCTCCTCCCGCCGCCGCCGCT
>NW_020884940.1:3251302-3288971 GCF_003945725.1 Corapipo altera | reverse complement strand
AACCACCTCTGTGCCTCCTGCACAGCCACAGGAACATCCCCTGGGAGTGCAGCTGCTCTGTGACTCCCCCTCCCTGCCAGGTTCTCCTGCAGCACCACAGTTTCTCCTGGGAAGGATCATCCCCAGGCATGTTCCTGGTAGCAAAGGATCAGAGCATCCCAGGGTGGATCAGAGCATCCCAGGGGCTGGCTTGGAAACTCAAGCTCTTGCCAAAACCCACCATGTGGGTTTGCTTCCCTGGCCTCGGGGGTGCAGGGCCAGGGAGAGCCACCAGCTCGGGAAGTCAGGAGTGGGATGGCACTGGGGGGGGGAATCTGCCTGTGGGATCTGTTCCCAGCTCTCGTGATCCACAGGGAGGAGGAAAACCTCACCGTGTTCATGTGAGAGATGGCGAATGCCGAGGTGAGCGTCCCTGTGGGTGATGTGGTGGTTGTACCAAGTGACGGGAATGAAGGGGAGAACCCGGAGGATACCAAAACCCAGGTGATCCTGCAGCTCCAGCCGGTGCAGCAAGGGTGAGTTGGGTGGCACTGGTGTGACTGGGAGGTGTGGGATGCGATGGGGGTGGGAGGATCTGTGGGTTTTCCTGGCGTGGGGACGGAGGGTCGCGGCGTTTTCCGGGGCTGTGTCGGGTTTGTGCCACACAGGGGAAAATACAACAGGAAAAAGCTTGTGTGTGTGACTGTCATGGGGCCTCCGAGGGCTGAAAGTGTTCTGAGGGATCCTGCCTGGATCGTGGCAGTGGTGCTGTCCCTCTGCAGCCCCGGGGTGGATTTTGGCCACGCTGCAGCTGCTGGACCTGGTGATCTGTCTGTCTAGGCTACCTGTGCCTCTGTGCCAGCTTTCCCCTAAAATAATCCTTAAATACAGTGAAGCTGGGATGTGGAGGGAATTTTGTGGCACCCTTGGTGCTTCATTTTCACTCTGGATCAATCAGGATGTGAAAAAACTGGCGCCAGGTAGATAATCTTCACAGAGCAGGGTGGCTGTGGGCCTGGCAGTGACTCCCCTGTGTGGTCAGCCTGTGCTGCAGTGGCACACAGCGTTGGAAGGGACATCCTGGGACACTTCTGCTGTTGTGGGTGACAGAGAGCAGAGGAGAAGGCACAGGGAAGACTGCAGAGCTGCCTCGGTGGTGCTGGCAGCATGGAGGGTGGGCTGACAGCACTGGGAACGCCTCTGCATGTGTCAGTCCTTGGGATTATTAGTGCCAAAAAATACTGCACCAGACAAAATCCACGTCCTTCAAAGGCAGGCAGAAGGAGGGAGCCGAAATTTTAACCCCGTGCTGTGCATCCTGATTTCCCATGGTTTCCATGGTTTGTTTATGGATGGCCACTCTCACCACAGGATTTACCAGGAGGGCTCCGAGGCCAGTGCTGCCGTGGTGGCCGTGGAAACCCACACCATCCACAAGCTGGAAGAAGGGATTGGTGAGTTCCCCCTCAGCATGGACAGATCCCCTCCTGTGCAGGGCTGGTGTCTCCAGCCCGCTGGGCTTCCTTCTGGCTCTGCCCCTGCAGATGCTGATTCCCAGGCATGGATGTGGGTGCAGGGGCTGGGCATACTCTGGAATAAGAGTCTGCTGTTACTGCTTGGTCCCAAAGTCCTGGAAGTGAGATCCTGGCTCTCCTGCAGTGAATGGTAAGGGCTCCCACGGGGTCCAGGGGAGCCGGGATGTCACCCTAGTCGTGGTGTGCAGGCACTGGCAGCAGGAAGGATGGTGGTGAGGAATGATGGTGCCTGGAGCACCAGGCTCTGGTCACTGGGTCTTTGCTGAAGCAATAGCCTGATGGTTTGGGTTGGATGCTCAGAAGAGCCAGGTGCTCCCTGCCATTCCCTGAGCAGTGTGTGGGAAAAGGCTCCTGTCGCTGGGTGCTGTCACTAGATCTTGACTAGAGTTCTGCTTCCTGTGTGGGTGTGGGTCTTTTGGCAGTATTAGCAGAAATTCTATGTGTGAAGTGAATATATTATCAGTAAATATCTGATATTGCTGCTAAAGAGATACCAGAGCTCCAAGAATCTGAGAGAGAACTGTGCTTCAAATTTTAAGCCATTTTGTTGCCACAAAGATTGTTCTCATTGACACCTCCCCCTTACAGATGTGTTGGATTTCTGATCTCATGTTCTCCTGATAGCTGAGCTTAATTTTGGGCATCATTATACCAAAAACCAGATGCCAGTTGCTTTTGGAGTTAGTACGTGGAGAAGACTAAGAGAGGACTGATCCTGAACTGAGATCAGCCCTTTTTTTGCTTTCCCAAGTGCAGGTCTCACAACCTGTGAGCTCCTATCCCCTGCCTTGTGGGATTCAAGGCTCTTGGGTGGGAAGTCTCATTTTGAGCCGTTCCTCCCTCAGACCCCAGCACCCTGGAAACGAGCGAGGAGATCGAGATCGCCTATCCCATCACCTGTGGGGAGAGCAAGGCCATCCTGCTCTGGAAGAAGTTTGTCTGTCCAGGAATCAATGTCAAGTGTGTGAAGGTAAGGGGAAAACTCCCCGTGGATTTCTTCTCTGCTTGACCTCCACAGGACTTCCTTACTTCTTGTGTTTCATCCTAACCTTGTCCTGGAACTGAGTGGCTTTGCCTTTGGATTGTTGGTGCTCAGGTTGTTTTTAGATGGGAAGAAGCACGGGAAGAGGAGAGGAGGATATCACACATCCTAGATTTCACAGCCATATTGGCCCTTGAGGAGGGATTGAAGGCAGGCAGGGGATGTGTGCTGAGATTCGGAGGAGCTTTGCTTCCTTCCCTCTTTCCCTCAGAGTCCTGGTCTCCACTCCTGTCACTTCCTTGGGGAGCAGGTTGCACTGGGAAATCTTGCTGTTACCTTTTCCCACTTGAGAGTGTGGCAGTGTGACAGCAAATACATCGAGTCTGAGCCCCATGTGCTGCTCCCCCTCAGTGGGAATTACCTGAGTCCCTGGAGCAGGACAGAATGAATGCCTGAGGGAACACCTGTGTCAGCTGGAAGCTCCTGGGCTGTTTGATGTAACAGGAGCTCCTGCAAGGATCTCCAAGGTGACATGTTCACAGGAAATTATTTGGTTCATACAGAGCCTTCAGGGCTGTTCTTGGTTAGACTGTGTGGTTTGAATGCTGATGGTGGCAGGCCATCCCTGCAGACATCCATCCTCGAGCTGTAGGAACTGCTGTGCCCAGGGGATCAAAGCTGGGAGGGATCTGAGAAGCAGCTCCTCTCTCTGAGTGGAAGTGGGGCTGTAGACTGGCTGTGTTGGATGTCCCAGTCTTCCCAAATGACCTTCCCCTGTTTGCTGAGCCTTTGTTTGTCTCGTTGTCAGTTCAATGACCAGCTGATCAGCCCGAAGCATTTTGTTCACCTGGCTGGGAAATCCACCCTGAAGGACTGGAAAAGGGCCATTCGCCTCGGAGGGATCATGCTGAGGTATCTGACCCTGTCCAGCCTCTGGGCTTCACCCCTGCAGCTGCAGGACCCCGAGCAGGCATTTTGTCTGCTTTGAAGTCCCCAGGAGGTCTCTTGGAGCCTCACAGTACCTGGCCAGCACCCTGCAGAGATCCTGGCCCTGTGGTGTGATCCAGGATCCCTCATCCTGGAAGAAGTGGCCTCACCTGGGGGTCCTGGTACTTGGTGGGGTGGAACAGCACTGGAGCCCTGCACGTGAAGCTGGGGGATGGCTTGTGTTTGCCATTTGAAAGCCTTGCAGGACGTTTTTTGTGTGCAGAGAGTGGCCCTGAGGTCTCCCTTTCCGTGTCCTTCCCATGGCTGTAGCATTCCCATGTGGAATACACCTGTTTTGTCTCCAGGCTGAGCCTTGAGCTGAGCCTGGTTCTCTCCCCACTCCCTGCACAGGAAGATGATGGATTCGGGGCAGATTGACTTCTACCAGCACGACAAAGTTTGCACCAACACGTGTCGGAGCACCAAGTTTGATCTCCTGATCAGCAGCGCCCGAGCGCCGGTGCCGGGGCAGCAGAGCGTGGTGCAGACCCCGACCTCAGCTGATGGTAGGAAACCAGCTACCTGTGCCATAGGAATTCCTTCTCATGCTCCTCTCCCTCCCACCTTCTCCCCGGGCACAGCAGGGTGGTCCCACTGTTTTGAAGGAGACCGCTCTGGTTTTTGGGAAGGAAAGTGTGTCTTGTGTCTGCTCAGAGAGGTCTCGGCAGCATTTGTCAGGGAGCTCTGCTGTGCAGGACTGGGAGGGACTGTAAGCAGCTGGCATCAAGCAGGTGCTTTCCAGAGGCAGCCTTGGGAGCCAGGAGAGGGATTGAGAGCCTTGAAGGGATCCTTATTCTGGGATCACCGTGTGAGCAAACGCCTGAGAGAGCTCGCACAGCGTTTTCCCATGTATTTCCCATTTGGGAATCTGTTACAAAGCCAAAAGCTGGGCTCATTCTGACTACGAATTTAGGGGTGCTGAGCTCCTCCAGAACAGCCATGAACTGGGTGTGATGGCTGGACATGATTTGATTGTCATTCCAACTGCAAATGCTCAGTGATCCCATGCTCTTTGCTGAGGTTAAGTCTATTCCCAATTTTATGGCATTTTTCAGCAGGGTGGGTTACATTTCTCTGAGTCCATGTGTGGGTGGGATGGAAGAGTTGTCCATAGGCTAAGGAGAATCTCCTGGAAAGTACCATGGCCATGTGGTAAAACCTTACAGTGGCTGCACATTGGCTTAGTCCCAAATTTGATCCAGATTGAGTCAGATCCATTTCCCTTCTATAAACCAGCTTGGACCCCCACTCCATCATTTCCTGAGGGATTAGGGTACCTCTGGGGTGCAGGGGTCCCTGTGGATGATGCAAGGGAAGAAGGTTGCCTGAGCCTTATTTGTTCCCTTCTTTATTCTGATCCCTTTCTGCTCTTTTGGTGTGAGGACCCCACTTTGCTTTTTGGAGGGCACATAGTTCTCCCTCCAGAACTCCCAGAGCCTTTCCCTGCCACAGCTCCAACAAGAAGCATTTGGTTGAAAGAAGCCAAGCACAAACTTGACCTGAGAGTGAAGGAGAGCTTTGGGAGGGGTGAAGGGGTGGGAATCAAAGCAGGGATCCAAGGGTGGCACTCCAGCTCCAGAGGGAGCTGACAGGGGCTCTCTGGCAGGGAGCATCACCCAGATCGCGCTGTCAGAGGAGAGCATGGAGGAGGGCATCGAGTGGAACTCGGCTCTCACAGCTGCTGTCACCATGGCCACTGAGGAGGGCATCAAAAAGGACACTGAGGAGATCTCAGGTAAGCCCAGGCTGCCTGCTGGGTGTTTTCTTCCCCTCTCCTCCCCTTGTTATATATGTTGGAAATCCTGAAAATAAGGAGAGTTTGAGCAGTGAGCTGTCCCCCAGCCCCTTGGCTATCCCAGCTTTTCCCAGACATCCAGGCTTCCTGCCAAACAGAACTCCTCACCACTGCAGGACTTCAGCCCTGGCCTCGTGGCTGATGGATGATCCCCCAGTTCAGATGTTACTAGTTACAGTGAGGGGCTTTTCTTAATTTATTCTAAGGATGTAAAACATGTCTGCCAGCCTGGAGCATGTTCCCTGTCAGCTCTCTGGGCTGTCTCTCTCTGGCTTTGCATTCCCTCTTAGGATCAGTACAGAAGTTTAGCCAGAACTTCCTCAAGATTTTAAGCTCTGCATCTTGCAAAGATGTGAAATGAACATTTTTCACATCTTTGCCTTGGAAGTCATGGAGCTGCTTGAAAACCTGCTCTAATTTGCTGCCTGAGTCTTGTTTTGCTTGCTTTGGGGTTGGTTGTTTCTTTTTCACATGTCCTGTCTACCCCAGTGGCCAAACTGGAAGTCACCTTGCAAAGTTACACTTGCCTGAAAGGTTTAAGGTGGCCCTGTGGGGAAAATGCCAGTTGCTTGTACATGTTGACTTCTTTTTCCCCTTTTTTGTGCCAGAGGACACGCTGATGTTCTGGAAGGGAATAGCTGATGTGGGGCTGATGGAAGAGGTGGTGTGCAACATCCAGAAGGAGATAGAAGAAGTCCTAAGAGGGGTGCAGCAGAGGTTGGGGCAGTCTCCCTTCCAGATGACAGGTAGGTTGTGAGGAAGGAGCCTCCAAAGGGCAGCTGCAGGCAGAAAAACCTGGCAAGTGTCCATCCCACCATGTAAAGCTGGTGAGTCGGGATCGGGAACAAGTTCCCACTCATTAGCTGAGCTGTGGGAGCACAGCCTGGATGTGTTCTCAGCCTGCCCAGCTGTGAAGTGCCTTTGCTTCAAGGCACTAGGACACACCATTCCACCCTGTTCCCTGAGCAGAGTGACCCTGGCAGCTTGTTGGGACTTTGAGATGACTGTCCACAGCTCCCAGCCCTTATGGAAGCTCTTCCAGAGTCACTTCTTGGAGCAGAGTTATTCAAACACTTCTCTGTGACAGTGCAGGCTTAAAAGGCTCCTGCCCCCTCACTTCTCATTCTGCTTTCAGTGGTGCCAGAAAACCTGTTTTTGGGGCTGAACCAGATGAGGGGAACGACCCAGGTTAAAAATAACTCCCCTCCCCTTTTTTAGGGTTATTTTTAACTTGGGTCCATTCCCTAATCCAGTTCAGCACATGTCCCTGTGAGCACCTCTTGTTGATGCTCTTCCTGAGAGAACATCCATGGAGCCACCAACTTCATTTTACCCAGGATATTTTAGGGTTTTTTCCCTTAATTTTCTAATTTAACTTCGGGCTAGCGGATCTTTGTGTCTGGGAGCTGTGAGTGATTGAAGTCAGTGGATTATAACAGACATTTTGCAAAGCTTTCAGTGGAGCTTGGCATGTTAATGACACTGTCAGCAGCATGGGGTGATGGTTTGTAGGTGGAGAGCTCGTTTGTATCTCTGTGATTGCAAATTATGCTTTCATTTGCAGCAGTTTGGAGCTGCTTGAGTGACACAGCTCTGTTCCTCTTGCTTTATCATGTGAATGGGATTATTTAGTCCTGGGATGTCAGAAGGATGAGGGAGCTGGGTCTGCCTTTGTCAGCCAGCCCTTGTGAAAGAACAGAGTTTTACAAAAAGCAGCAGAAAATTTTTGGTGTAATTAAGAGCATCTTTTGAGTACCTGAGTCCTGCGTGGGACTGAGCACCCTTTCCTTGCAGATGCTGCTGTCCTGAACAACGTTGCCCACACATTTGGTCTAATGGACACAGTCAAGAAGGTTCTGGACAACAGGAAAAACCAGACAGAGCAAGGAGAGGAGCAGTTTCTTTACACACTAGCAGGTAAAGTGCCTAATAAAGGTTCACATCCTGCTGCTGCTCTTGGGAACAAGTGTGATTTTCCTTCCACACAACCTCAATGCAGCTCCCTCCTCATTGTGCCCTACAGGATCTGTCCTTACCCCTGTCCTAGTCCCCTGCTGCCCTGGATAAATGAGGTCACTGTGCTGCTTCTGGCTCCCAGTGTTCCCACCAACAAGGGAGGAAGGATGGGGGGGAGGGAGATGTTTCACTGACCCCAGGTCCTGCTCCTGTGCTCAGTGCTGGTGCTTGGCTCTGGGAATGTGACTCAGCCAAGCTCAGGAAGCAATTCCAACTGTCCAGGGGGGGTTGTCCACTCTCCCTTATAGGTGGGTTTAGCCTGGGGAGCAGAAATACCCATCTTCTTACCAGTAGGAGCAGCCAACAGGGCTGGAACGTTACCTGTGCCTTGTCCAGGTGCTGACAGCTGGAACACTGACCTGTGTGGGTGGCAAGAGAACCTGACCTTTTCTTTAAGTGTAGTTTGATCCCAAGGGAGAAGCCAAGATCACGCTGGCTGGGTGGTTGGGTGTCCCCTGTCACAACCCAGGGGGGTGATGGAGCCCCAGGAGCTCCCGGTGTCCCCAGCCTGACGTGCTGTTCCCTTCCCAGACCTGGAGCGGCAGCTGGAGGAGCAGAAGAAACTCGCCAGGGACCAGAAGGCCAAGTCCCAGACCATCCAGAACGTGGTGCTGATGCCCGTGAGCGCTCCCAAGCCCCCCAAGAGACCCCGCCTGCAGCGCCCAGCCTCCGCCACCGTGCTGAGCCCCTCCACCCCCCTGCAGCAGCCCCAGTTCACCGTCATCTCCCCCATCGCCATCGCGCCCGTCGGGCAGCAGTTCTCCGTGGGCAACATCCCCGTGGCCACCATCAGCCAGGGCTCCAGCCCCGTGACTGTGCACACGCTGCCCTCCGGCTCCCAGCTCTTCCGATACGCCACCGTGGTGTCCTCCTCCTCCTCCTCCTCCTCCTCCTCCTCCAAGAGCAGCTCCTCGGACACGGTGACCCTGCACCCGTCCTCCAGCCTGGCGCTGCTGAGCTCGGCGGCCATGCAGGACAGCGGGGCCCTGGCCAACGTGGCGGCTGTGGTCAACCCCGTGGAGCTGGTGGCCATGGAGTCGGGCATCACCTCCACCATCCAGGCCGTGGAGGGCACCTCGGACGACGGGCAGACCATCATAGAGATCGACCCGGCGCCGGATCCCGAGGCGGACGCGGACGAGCCCGAGGGCAAAGCTGTGATCCTGGAGACGGAGCTGAGGACTGAGGAGAAAGTGGTGGGAGGAGACGTGGAGGACCACCAGCACCAGGTCCATAACGTGGAGATTGTGGTCTTGGAGGACTAGTGGGGAAGGCAAAGCATCAGTTTGGGGAAGAGTTGGGAATTTATCTTATTTCAGGCTTCTTTTTTTTTTGTTGTTAAGCATCTTTTCCAGCCACCCCATTTGTTTCCATGGATATTTTCATTGCCCTGTATATAATATATATATATATATATAATTTTGTTTTTTAAAACAAAAAAAAAATCTGGAGAAACACGTGAGACCTGGAAAAGGCTCCGTCTCCGTGGAGCACTGAACAATCCCCCCCTGTTTGCAGGGTCAAGGAGAGACTGGATCTCTGCTGGACAACCCAACTGGGAGGAACCAGCCACACACTTGGTGCTTCTGCTCCGGGGCTGCCCTGGCCCCAGAGACTTTATCTGAGAGACAATAACCAGTGGCTGGAGCGTGGATGTGGCTGTGGGAAGGGGTGACGGATTTGGGGTGGAACAGGTACCTCATTTGTATTTTTATTTTCCCCAGGGAAGGGAGTTCTGTCGGACTCTTCGCTGTCACCTCAACTGGGATTTTTTTATTGTTATTCTTGCTTTGGGGAGCCTGACAGTCCATGAATTTGCTGTCCATGTTCTCCTCCTCCTCTTCCTCCACACAAATTGTTTTTGTATCTCTATTTTTTTGTATTTGTTTACTCTCTCCCTTCCCGCTGCCCAGATAGCCCAGCTGCAAAGCCCTGGGGCCTCCTCTCCGGGTTCCCTGTATCCCAATCCCACTTCTTCCCGTGGCACTTTCCCCACCATCCCTTTCCCTGCCTGGCCAGGCTCGGTGCTGCCGCTTGGAGACTCCGAGATCCCTTTCAGCCTTTCACAGAAAGGCAAAAAAATACCAACTCAAGCTCAAACCCAGACCCTCCCCTTGGCTGCTCAGCGCCACAGGGACCTTTTTGGGGTGTACAAAGCATGTTGTGCTGTTGCTTTCCGGGAGAGCTGGATCCTGGATTGGGACAGCTTCTGTTTACACTGTGTGCTGAGGCTGCTCCGTGCTTGTTGCTACTCGTTTTGGTGGTTTTATTTTTGTATTATTATTATTATTATTATTATTTCTTCTTTCTTCCTATAATCTCTTGGCAGGATTAGAACTGGCACGTTGCTGAAATAATGTGCACCCCACTGTTTTCCCTCTTTATTTTTCAGTGGGAAGATGGAAATGGGGAAGCGCCGGGTGCCTTTAGAGCTGCGGAGGTTTGGGAGGGGCTGGGAGGGGGGAGCTGCTTGGCTGGAAATATTAAGCAAAATAACAGGCAAAGATAACGAGAAACACACCTGGGGAGGGCGGGGGGAGGGCAGGAAGATGTGTTTGGCTATTTTTTTGCATTAAAAGGAAAAATGGAACTAAGCTCCAATGGTTTATTCGTGGAGAGGTGGAAGGCAGCGACTCCGTCACCTCCAGGATGGGATGGGCAAGGATCCCTCTGCCTCCGTTTGGGAGTGGTGGGTGCAGCTGCCCTGACCCTGGACTCTGGGAAGTGTTTCCTGGCCTGGGTTGGAGGTGGGAAGAGCAGTGGGAGCCAGATCCCATGTTCAGCCCGGAGGAGACAAGGCACCAGGGAGACCTTGGGGCCCCTTCCAGTGCCTGAAGGGGCTCCAAGAGAGCTGGAGATGGACTTGGGACATGAGATGGAGGGACAGGACAAGGGGCAATGAGTTCCCACTGCCAGAGGGCAGGGATAGATGGGATATTGGGAAGGAATTGTTGGCTGGGAGGGTGGGGAGGCCCTGGCACAGGTTGCCAGAGAAGCTGTGGCTGCCCCTGGAATCCCTGGAAGTGTCCAAGGCCAGGTTGGACGGGGCTTGGAGCAACCTGGGCTGGTGGAAGGTGTCCCTGCCCATGGCAAGGGGTGGAACGAGATGGGCTTTAAGGTCCCTTCCAATCCCAACCCTCCTGTGATTCCACGGTTTTAGATCAAGGATCCACTTCCTTCCACATCCAGCCACCTTCCCTTCCCTCCCCTCTGGCTCGCTTCATGCGAGCCTTGACCTGAGAGGGACGGGGATCTTTTGGGGACCCCATATCGCGATCCAGGCTCACAGCACGAGCCGTGCCCGTCCTTTCCCGGGAAAGGGGCAGGACCCGGGTGGGAGACGAGAGAGGCGACAGACCAACACCCAGCGAGCCCCTTGACCCGGCAGGGCTGGGTCCTCCACGCCTTGTAGAGCTGGGGCCAGCGGGGAGCTAAAATCAAGTTGCGCTGAATCCGCCGCCGTGCCCCGAATTGGCCGCGTTTCGCCCCAAAGCCGCCTGGCCCTTTAAGAGCAGTTCCCGCTCCCGGCCGAGCGGGGGCGCTGCCGCTCCCCCCTCCCCGCGGTCCTCCTCCGTCCCGGCATGCCCCGCGCCCGCCCCCCCCCCCCTCATTTCCCGCCATTGTGCCTGGGCGCGCGCGGCGCCGCGTGACCGGGCGGGGGGAGCGCGAGGCGGCGGGGCCCGGGGGCCATAGAGACTGGGGGTGGGGGGGCGGGGGATAGAGCGTCCCCCCCTCGCCCCGCTCCGCCCCGCCGGCCGCCGCCGAGTCCGCCAAAGGGCCGCCCCGCAGCCCCCGCCGGGCCCGGACAAAGCGCCGCCGCCGCCGCCGCCTCCTCCTCCTCTTCCTCCTCCTCTCCCGCCCCGCCCCGCCCCGCCCGCAGCCCCCGCCGCGGAGCCATGTCGGCCAGCAGCCTCCTGGAGCAGGTACGAGCCTCCCCCTCCCGCCCGCGCCGCCGGGCCGAGCTCCGCCGCGCCGGGCCCAGCGCAGGGGGAGCGCCCCGGGGCGGTGACGGCCTCGCCGCGCTCCATTGTGCTGCGGCGGGGCCGGGCCGCGCCTGGGCTGGGCCTGGGGCTGTTGTTTGAGCCGGGCCTGTCCCGGACCGGGCCTGTTTCCCCTCCAGGACCGGCTCCGTCCCCGCCGGGCCTGGGCGTCCCTCGCTGGGCCAGGCGTGTTTCCTCCCCCCGGGCTGGCTCCGTTTTTCAGCCCCCGGGTGTGTTTTCCCCCCTTCCCACTGGCCCAGTCTGTTTTCCCCACCCCCGGGTCTTTTTTCCACGCTTCCAGAGCCGGGTCTGACCCTCCCCTTCCCCCAGGCCGGGTCTGTTTCCCCCCCCCCTCCCGGGCTCGTCCTCTCCCCTCCCGGAGCCGCTTCTCCCCCTGACTCACCGCTCTCCTTCTCTCCCTCCCTCTTTCTCTCCCCCCACGCCGCCGCTGCTCCAGAGACCCAAGGGCCAAGGCAACAAAGGTGAGAGCCCTGCGCAGGGCTGGGAACGCGGGGGAGGGAGGGAAGGAGGCTCTCCCCAAAATCTGTCGGGAGCCAGGAGGGGAACAAACCCCGCGTGGCTGCAGGAAGTTTTGCGGGCGTTGTTTGTGCCGCGGGTGGTGTGTTAGAACCGGCAGGAGTTCGTTGCATTACAAGATTTGACTTTAAATACTTTTAAGTCGGTAAATGTTGGGAGTTTGTTGCATGTTGTTTTCTGAAGTTTCACGTCTCTCCTCAGTGCAAAACGGCTCTGTGCACCAGAAGGATGGGCTGAATGATGATGACTTTGAGCCCTACCTGAGCCCCCAGGCCCGCCCGGTGAGTACCAGGAGCCTGCTGGTTTCCTGCTGCTCCAGCAGAGGGGAATTTGGCCTCCTTGTGTGTGTTCCCCATCTCCACTGGCTGCATTTTGCTCTTTGCCAGCACCTTATTATCCCACCCTACACCTGCATTTCCCACCCTACACCTGCATTTCCTGCAGGCAGGAAGCACTGACTCTGCCTTTAGGTTGTGGTGGCGGGTGAGGTAGGAAGGGGTTTAGCAACTTTTTGAGGCTGTGAGAACTTCCTCCACGTGGTGTTCAGCTCCTTTTTTTTTTCAATCTCCCAAGTCACCATTTCTGCTCTTTCAGTTTTACTCTTGTGCCTGTGTTGGTTTTTGGCTCTTTGCACCACACAGATGTGCTGAGCCAGGTTGGGAAGTCGCCTCACACGAGGCTGCTGTGCTCAGCAGGGCTTTTGGAGGATCAGAGCAACCTTCTTATCTCTGCACCGAGTCAACTGACAGTGCCTGTCATGGGGATTTCTGTTTTTCACCAAAAAAAACCCCAAAAACCAAACCCCAGAGCCCACGTGTGATAAAGAGCGTTGAGGCTTTCTGAGAACCCTGATTACAAGTCGAGCTGGAGGGTCTGTGACCAGCCCCTGGAATTCAGGCTCCCACCTACTTTTCCTCCTCACTTTCCCTTAGACTGGCTCCCTTCCTAACTGGTTTTTGTTTGTTTTCCTTAACGAGCTGCAGGGGAGTGACACAGAACAGATGGACTTCAGCTGATTAGATGTACAAGTGAGCACCATAGATAAACATCTGTAATAGCACCAGAGCTCTCAGTTCATTCTCTTGGCTTCTCTTTCCAGTTGTGATCAGTAAAAATAAGCCCTTCTAGTTTCCCCTTTCTGTATTTTTGCTCATTTTTACCAGTCAGTACATCATTTTTTTTCATGTAAAAGTGATGCCTGTTTATTAGGACACAGGTTTCTGTCTCAGTGAAATTTTCAACAAGTATTTTCATTTTTTTGTGCTAAAGGTCTGAGGGTAAATGTTCTTTATGTCCTGTCAGCTGTTCATAATCTTCAGAGTTCACCTGTCCATCAGCTCACTGCATTCTGCTCCCTAAAAAGTTACGAACCTAAATTCAGCCTTCATAGAGTGAGAGAGTGTGATTGCTTTCTCAAATCTTGGATAAAACCAGCTAGCTTTCCAGTAGCTGTCATTTAATGGTGTTTTTTTTCTATCCCAGTTATCAACATCCCTAATTTCCAGCTTCCTTCTGAATGTGGATGGTATTTTCTGTATTTAAGTGTCCTAAAGGGAATGAGGGTTACTACAATTTTGAGGCAACACGATATTTTACCCTCTTTTTCATGTTTGATGAAGAACTTCTGGATCTTTTAATTTCTTTTGGTGTGTCTCACACTGGGAAAAAACACATTTTAAAAATCAGGAAGTGACTGGAGGTGCCCCAGGAGGCAGAAATTGAGCAGGAAGGAGGTGAAACCACCGAGTTACCTTGGAGTGGGACCTTTGGGTGACTCTGTCTCAGTTCCTCACTGTGCTGCTTCTCAGCTCCATAAAATAGAATCCAAACCCCGAGAGCTGAGTCTGGAGGGAGGCACAATTCTGCTCAAAAATACAAAGGTATCAAAGTCTCTGGAGGTGGCAAAGGGAGAAGTCAGAGATATGGCTCTGGATGAGGAGTTAAAGGAATTTTGGGGTTGCTTCCCAAGCTCTCCACACTCACAGGAGGTAACCAAGTTGTACAGTTTCACTGTTCCTCATTCCCCAGCTGCTCTTGGAGGTGTGGCTGTTACTGTCAGCCCCTCGATGAGGTTACTGTGTATTTTAAAGATATGCAGTAAATGATTCTTCAGCCCTTTAAAAACCAGAAACTCACATAAACACCAGGTCAGGTTCATTTAGTTCTGGTCTTAGGTGAAGGGGAACAGCAGGTTTGAGGAAATAACTGTGTGAAAAGTCTTAGTCATGGAGAGAATGAGAAGCTGGTGGAGTTTTATTGGTATGGTTGAGGTGACAAGGGGACAGGTTTTAATGTGACAGTGATGTGCTTCCTGTGCTCTTGTGGAGAGGAAACAGCTCTGCCTTGGGTTTAGGGGTGGCCCAGCATGTTCCTGTTCCATTAAAGGAAGTTTTAGGAGGGCAAATGTTACTCTTATAATTGAGGGGATTAACCTGGGAAGAGACTTTGCTGGTTCAAAATAATAATATGGGGGTTTCAGTTCTTTCATTTGCCTCACAAATTATTGTCAGTGTTGGTGCTTTTGGGCAGGTTAGGCCTTGGGTTTAGCAGGGCTCAGTTCCTCAATTAGTAAAACCCAAGGTGGGCGTGAGTTTTGTTATTAATTTGGAGGCTTTTGTGGGAAAACAAAGGCTGGAGGGAGCACCTCTGTTAATTTTCATGCCTTCACACTGTGAAGTGCCACAGAAATCTTGTCTCTGAGCACGTTAACAGTAAATAATTCCTGTTAATGTTTGTGAACTTGGGGCTGGGTTGGCCCCAAACCTGTTGCTTTCCTGCAACCCTGGGGATGGTGGAGTGGCAAACCAGCTGTTTCTGGAGGGTGCCAGAGCCATCTTGAGAGGCTCCCTGGATTTCAGCACGGCATGAAATCCTCCGGGAGCCGCGCTTGGCACGTGAGAACATGATTCAACCAGAAATGGAGCAGGGCCCTGCTGCAAAGCCAGGCTTTTAACTGGGAGCTGAGCCTGCCTTTGATCTGCCTTGCACTGGGCTGGCTTGTCAGGGGCTGGGGCAGCACGAGGCTGCTGCTCACAGGTTCAAATTACTGAGGATAATGTCCATTAGCACGGCTGGAACCGCTCCCCGGAGGGGACCTGGCTTGGAATGGGAAATGACAGATGGTTTTTCATGTAAGCAAATCTTGGGGGTGTCTGAGACTTCCCTAATTGTCAAATTAGGCGTTTGTTTTTGTAACCTAAAGGCTACTTGGATGTTAAAAGGGAGACCAAGGCACAGAGCAGGGATTTTTTTTTTTTTTTTTTCTCCTCTCTGGGTTTGAAACCTGCTCGTGCTGCTGCCTGTAAAAGGCTCCTCTTGAGACCCTGTGAATTACTCCTCATTTTCAGGTATTTTTTAGTATGGGCCCACGGCACTGGAGCAGTTGGTGTCCTGAGGAATAGGCTTTAAATCCCTGTTTGTTTGCAAGTTCTTGGAATACTGTGAGCTCTGCAACTTTAAATTGTGGGAACAAAGCTGTTTTCGTGGGTAGTAAGTTTAAGGAAGGCAATTAAGGACACACAATTTTGGCAGTGTGCTTCCACTGGATCTTTTTCCTCCTTATTCCACTTCTGCCTGCATCCTTCCCACAAGCTTTCCCTCTGACACTAGAATAAGGTCTAAATACGTTACACAGGCAAGAAAAGCCCTTGTTGAGAGTAGCTACAAAGAGAAGATATTTGGATGCAAGGTAAGACAGTGGTTTTAAAGGCTGAGCAGGAGCTCTGGGGCAGCTGCCTACTCCATGCATCAGGAACTCCACATGGGAAGCTGCCTGAGCCTTTGTCTTTAACCTTTCTGGCAATAAAACAGATTTTCGAGCCCTTGTAACAAAGGAGGTGTTCAAGGCTGGGCCTGTTTATCTGCCCAGCCCTAAGGTAGGGAGGGGTGGGGCACGGGAAGTCTTAAGCTGGCTTTATTCCTGGTCCCTTGAAATGGGTTCAGCTCCTCCTGGCTCCCCAGCACTCATGTTTTTGTGGTTTCCTTTCAGAACAATGCATACACTGCAATGTCTGATTCCTACTTACCGAGCTACTTCAGCCCCTCCATCGGATTCTCCTACTCCCTAGGGGAGGCTGCCTGGTCCACGGGGGGAGACCCCCCCATGCCCTACCTGACCTCGTACGGACAGCTGAGCAACGGGGAGCCCCACTTCCTCCCCGACGCCATGTTCGGGCAGCCAGGGGCCCTGGGCAGCACCCCCTTCCTCGGGCAGCACGGCTTTAACTTCTTCCCCAGCGGGATCGACTTCTCAGCCTGGGGCAACAACAGTTCTCAGGGACAGTCCACTCAGAGCTCGGGCTACAGCAGCAACTATGCCTACGCCCCCAGCTCGCTGGGGGGGGGCCATGATCGACGGGCAGTCGGCCTTCGCCAGCGAGACCCTGAACAAGGCCCCCGGCATGAACACCCTGGACCAGGGCATGGCGGCCCTCAAGCTGGGCAGCACGGACGTGGCCAGCAGCGTCCCCAAAGTGGTGGGCTCGGCCGTGGGCAGCGGCTCCATCGCCAGTAACATCGTGGCCTCCAGCAGCCTCCCCCCGGCCACCATCGCGCCGCCCAAGCCGGCCTCGTGGGCCGACATCGCCAGCAAACCCGCCAAGCAGCAGCCCAAGCTCAAGGCCAAGAACGGCATCGCCGGGTCGAGTCTTCCTCCGCCCCCCATAAAACACAACATGGATATCGGCACCTGGGACAACAAAGGCCCCGTGGCCAAAGCCCCGGCGCAGGCCCTGGTGCAGAACCTCGCCCAGCAGCCGGCGCAGGCGGCCCCGCAGCCCGTGGGCCAGCAGATGGCCGGCAGCCCGCCGGTGGCCCAGGCTGCGGGCGGGCAGCAGCCGCCGGCCCCGCTGCCCGTGCCCCCGGCGCAGCCGGCCCCGCTGCCCGTGCCCCCGGCACAGCCCACCCGCTGGGTCGCCCCCCGCAACCGCGGCAGCGGCTTCGGCCAGAACGGCGTGGACGGTAACGGGGTGGGGACGGCCCAGGCCAGCTCCGGCTCCCCTTCGGAGCCGCACCCGGTCTTGGAGAAGCTGAGGTCCATCAACAACTACAACCCCAAGGATTTTGACTGGAACCCGAAGCACGGGCGGGTGTTCATCATTAAGAGCTACTCCGAGGACGATATCCACCGCTCCATCAAGTACAACATCTGGTGCAGCACGGAGCACGGCAACAAGAGACTGGACGCGGCCTATCGCTCCATGAACGGGAAGGGCCCCGTGTACTTACTGTTCAGCGTCAACGGTAGCGGCCACTTCTGCGGCGTGGCAGAGATGAAATCTGCTGTGGACTATAACACCTGTGCAGGGGTGTGGTCCCAGGACAAGTGGAAGGGACGCTTTGATGTCAGGTGGATTTTTGTGAAGGACGTTCCCAACAGCCAGCTGAGGCACATCCGCCTAGAGAACAACGAGAATAAACCAGTGACCAACTCCAGGGACACTCAGGAGGTGCCTCTGGAAAAGGCTAAGCAGGTGTTGAAAATCATTGCCACCTACAAGCACACCACCTCCATCTTTGATGACTTCTCACACTACGAGAAACGCCAAGAGGAGGAGGAAAATGTTAAAAAGGTAATGTGTTTGTGGGGCTTGGATGAGTCCCGAGGGGCAGGAGGGGCTGCCATGGGCTGGACCAAATCCAGGGTGTGAACCAGGCTTGTGAACAGGCTTGGTGGGCATCAGCTGCCTTTTGGCTACCTGCCTGCCCACACTTGGAACCCACACCCAAATGGCGGTTCCTGTTTGGGGGGGAAATGTCCGGAGGAGGCCATCAAGTTGATGAGAGGGATGGAGCCTCTCCTGTGGGGAAAGGCTGAGAGAGTTGGGGTTGTTCAGCCTGGAGAAGAGAAGCTTTGGAGTGACCTAAATGCAGCCTTCCAGTGCCTGAAGGGAGCCCACAAGAAAGATAGTGAGGGACTATTTATAAGTGACAGGACAAGAGGGAATGGCTTCAGACTGAAAGAGTAGGTTTAGATTGGATATTAGGGATACATTCCTCCCTGTGAGGGTGGGAAGGCCCTGGCACAGGTTGCCCAGAGAAGCTGTGGCTGCCCCTGGGTCCCTGGAAGTGTCCAAGTCCAGATTGGACAGGGCTTGGAGCAACCTGGACTAGTGGAAGGTGTCCCTGCCCATGGCAGGGAGTTGGAACTGGATGTTCTTTAACATCCCTTCCAACCCAAACCAGTCTGTGAATCAGGTGCCAGCTCCTGGCAGAGCAGGATGAGGAGCCTTGCCCAGGCCCTACCTGGGCTGCCCTGAGTCTCAGCCTCCCCTGAGTGCTGTGCTTTAACCAAAATGTATTTCTGTGCCATTGTCAGCTCCTGGGGCAGAGCAGTTTGTACTTGGAGATCAGTGGGAGGTTTGGGGAGTTGTAGCAATCAGAGACGGCTCTAATCCACCCCATGCCCACAGTGGGGTCAGTGTGACAGATGTTTCCCACCACTTGTAGAACCTCCAGGAACAGCAGTTCCTGTCCCTCCCCAGGCAGTCTATTCCTATGCTTAATTATCCTTCCTGTAAGGAGGCTTTGTCTAATGCCCAGCCTAAATCTCCTTCACTGTAACTGAAATCTGTGACTGCTTGTCCTGTCTCCAGTGGACATGGATCGGGTTGTTCTGTTCCTTGTGGCTGTGTCTGGGGCCAGGATGGGCTGTCACCTGCTGTCACCATCAGTGTGGCACCTGTGCTGAGCTCACCACCTGCCTGCAGCTCCTCTGGGTGCTGCTGGGGTTGGCTCAAAGCCTCCTCTCATCGTGTACTCCTTAACAACTTGTTAATTGAAAATCCTGCCCCAAATTCAGTGGCCAGTGGGCTTTGAATTGGGCTTGGGTTCAGCTGTGGTAAAGTCACCTGGGGCTGCCCCTCCCCACAATGCAGATCTGGCTTGTGTTTGATCAAAATGATAATTACAAATTAGCATTAGCACAGCTGGCTGGGAGTTTGCCAAGTTTCCTGATGATCTCTTTAGTTTCAGCAACAGGGAATTTTTCATCCAGCAGTTGAAGAACAGAGTCAGGAGCTGCAGCTGCTCACGGTGACAGTTGATGCAGTTTTGGATTTTTGAGGTATATTTTACGTGGAGCATTTTATAAATAATATCACTTAAGCACAAAGGTGGTTTGCTTCCTGCTGCTGGAGGGCAGGGTTAGGTGGGAAGTTGGGAAGGAATTGTTCCCTGTGAGGGTGGGGAGGCCCTGGCACAGGTTGCCCAGAGAAGCTGTGGCTGCCCCTGGATCCCTGGAAGTGTCCAAGGCCAGGTTGGATGGGGCTTGGAGCAGCCTGGGCTGGTGGAAGGTGTCCCTGCCCTTAGCAGTGGATGGAATGAGATGAGCTTTAAAGTCCCTTCCAACCCAAACCATTCCATGGTTCTGTGACATCCTCCAGATCTGACTTTAGGGAGCAACAGTTTGCAGTGTGAGAGGGTTAGACCTTGGTACTTTAAGAGAATACAGGGGAGAGGGAAAATGCTGCTGGAGGACAGGTGAGAGGCAGATGGATGAGTTAATACTGAGTACCTGGAAGCAGAAGAAAGAAGCAAAGAGTGGGAAAAGCAGAGAGAGACCGATGGTTTCTTCCTGGGGAAAGCTGCCGTGTTTGCTGCGTAAAGCCTGAAAACCAGGAAGACGCTAAAAACGAGGCTTAGCAATTTTCTTAAAGCTGTAAACCATCTTCCCAGTTGCATTTTGAAGTCTCCTCCCCTGCTTGCTTCACTCGAGGCTGTGCTGTGGGGGGTCGGAAGCAGCGGCAATAGCCGGGGCACCAGCGCCGCCTTCCCCAACCACATCCGAGTGGACGCGGCAGCGGCTGATTAGGAAAGCACTTACTCTTTGAAAAGGAACTTAGTCATAGGTCCCTGGAATTCACAGATGAGGAGGGAGCTGTGTAAAAACAGGGTTAGTGTTTGCTTTTTGCCATTTACTCCCTGGCTGTGTCACGCTCCGGGCCCCTGGGACATCCGGCACGGAGGAAGTGACTCTGTTGTTCTTGCAGGACAGTTTGACCTCCTCGATCGCTCCCTGACGCAGCCTGGAAAGTGGTTGAGGTTTCTGTGACTGCTCTTTTCATGGTTTCGTTGAGAAACAGTTATTTTTGCTCAAGCAGGGTTTTGGTTTTGCCTGGAGTGATGCTCACCCCGGGATTGTAGGTGCCAAAGAAGCCCAAGCCGTGCTCTGTCTGCCTTGAAGCGTCTCAGGTAATCACCTGAATTAAAAAAAAATCCACAAGGAACCAGAGTTGAAGCACTGAAAAGTTCAAATGCTGCTCTGGCAGCAGCTCCCTGCCTGCTTTTTGTGCTGGGGAAATCCCATTGCTCCCAGCTCTTTGTCTCTGCCCCAGTGTGAGATGTTAATGCTCTGCAGTCGTGTTCCTTGAAGCTTAAATGTCTCAAGGTTTGGCTTGTTTTGAACTTCTCCCAGGCTGAAATTGTCTCATTTAGCTTTAACTTGCCCAAACCTTTGGCTGATTTGCAGTTTGATTCCTGATTGCTGCCCAAGATGAATGAGCTCTTGTGAAAGTCTGGGAGTTCTTGAGTATTCTTTTATACTCCTCATTTCTTCAGAATTCCCTAGAGCAGGTCCAAGAAATGATATGAAAAATGCTCTGCTTAGTATTTGTGTTATTCCCATTGTCCAGTGAAGGGGGGTAGGTAGTTCAGTGTGGAAAACACTGGAATAATCCTCTTGCTTGTCCTTTCCTGTTGCCTGTTCCCATACTGTCCTGGGAGGTTCATGTCCATTCCTTTTCAGTGTCTTGCTTTGCTCTGCTGATCCAGTTTTTTAAAAGGGTTGGATGGTCTCCTGACCCAAAATGATGAAGCCAACTCCCAGTGCAATCCTACCCAGAGCAGTTTAGGACTTCTCAAACCCCAGAACAGCTGCTTTTATGGCAGAGCATGTCACTGATGTCTTCCCTGTAAGAACTATTTTATCTTCTTTTTAAACAACCACAAAAATCCCTGGCCTTTAGTCATGCACTTGGATTTCTAGGAATGCTGCTGTAACCTGGGTCTAAAAGATCTCCAATAATGATCTACCTGGTGTTTGGTGGAAAAACAATCAATGGAAACTCTAAGGGAAGTTTGGTTTGGTTCTTTCTCCCTGCCCAGGCTTGGGACACTTGGCTCCTTGCAGGTTCCAGGGATTTTTAGGAAGGATGTCCCATGTAAAGCAGTCAGATGGTCAGGTTTGCAGTTGAGAAGGGACTCTGTGTTGGGACTTTGGGTGTTGAGTCAGGCTGAGCTGGGCAGGATGGGGTGGGCTTTTGGTGAGGTTTTCCATGCTGAGGTTCACCAGCCTGAAGCAGAAAGGTGGGATTGGCCAGATTGGAGCTGTTATTTCTGGAATTGTGCTGCTTTGTGGCTCAGCTGACACTGCTGGTTAAAGGAGTATTAATAGTGTCAAGTGTCACTGCCCCCTTGGAACATGTGATTTAAGGCATAACTGAGGGGTGTTGTATGAGCCTGTGAAACAGCCTGTTCCACAGTCCCTGGAATACAGGAATGCTTTCTGATGGATTGTACAAAGCTCTTTTCTTCTTCCTAATTTATAACCTCAGAGGGGAGGAGAGAGAATATTCCCTATAGGGTGGACCAGCACTTTCTCCTGCTCTCAGTCATCCCGGGAATGCTGCGTTGCCTTGGCTTTCCCATATCCTACAGGGCAGCATTTCTGACTACAGGGTACAATTCCTGGATATTCCATATCCAGGCAAAGCCAACTGTTTCCCGTGGCAGCGAGGGAACGCTGCTTACACTCCCACAGTTCCTTTCATCCCGTGATCCCAAGGCTGTTTGCTCTTTTCTGCTCCAAATCCTGGCCACAGTGAAGTTAATTGATTGATGCACCAGGACAGGATTCCCTCGCTGTGCTGCTCAGCAATGCACATGGTTTCTCTCAGTCTGTTTCCAGGCTGTTTAAATCCTGTAGGTCTGTGTCCATGCTCCTATATTTGCTCAGGAATAGAGGAAACAAACCTTCCTATGTTGGACATAAGGAATGCTTCGTGCTTATGATATTTTTAAGCCAGCACTCCAAAGCCCTCGACAACACTTGTGGGTTTTTAGTGGTTGTAGCTTTGTCTAAAGGTGGGAGAGAACTGGAGGGGAAGGCTTAGATCTGGCTGGTGCTCTAATCCATGTTTTCTGCTGTCAGACAGGGAACTGTGTTTCCTCATCCCTAAAACCAAGAGCAGCTGGGAGCCATTTCACTGCAACTGAAGTGGAAGCTGAGTAGTGGAAGAGCAAACTTGTTGCACTTGCCTCATAGCCCTGTCTCTCTCTGCTAGTTAGAAATCTTCAATGTAACATTTATTAATATTATTAAATAATATAGCGTTTAAAGTCTTCTTGGTGAAGTTGGTTTAAGGGGCTGTCGAGATGCACTGTTTAAAGTTGTTTTTCACTTTTCTTTAACCCTGTCCATGGGGTGTAAGGTCCCTTCCAACCCAAGCTGTTCTAGGATTCAAGGACTGGGGTTGGGATTGGGCCAGACAGAGTGCAGGCCATATGCAATGAGGAGGTTTTGCAGCTCTCACAGGTATGGCTTTGAGCAGGGCGAGTTTATTCCACACCCTGTTCTTGTGAATGTTCCCAAACTGCTTTTTGCCCACTTGGTGTGGTTAAAGCTTCATGGCCCCTCCCCTCCAGGTTACCTTGGCTGGGTGATTTCAGCTCCCAGGGGAGATTTAGATTAGATATCCGGAAGAAATTCCTCCCTGTGAGGGGGGTGAGGCCCTGGAATGGATTTTCCAGAGAAGCTGTGGCTGCCCCATCCCTGGAAGTGTCCAAGGCCAGGTTGGATGGGCTTGGAACAACCTGGGCTGGTGGAAGGTGTCCCTGCCCATGGCAGGGGGTGGAATGAGATGGACTCTAAGGTCCCTTCCATCCCAAAACATTCTGTGATTCTATGATAATTTGCACATGTGTGGCTGGCAAATTCCCTAGAAATACCATGGAGGGCTTGGAATGCAGAGGGGAGTGTGTGAGGTGTCAGTAGCTCTGGCTGCTTTTTTTGTTTTTTGCCCCCCCACCCTCCCCAATTTCTGGATAACTTGCTGCCATTGAAGTTAAGAGCTACTGACACAGGTATTGTGTTTCAGGTTATTTTATTAACAGTTCCTTGTCCAGAAAAAGTACTTATCTTCCAAGGAAACCTCTTAGGCAGCTGTTGTGTTCAGTGAAAGCCCCGGGGCACGGCCTGGTTCAGTTCCCTGGATTTTCTCCCTGGTGCAGGAGTGCAGTGGGTCACAAGACGTGGCTGAAAGCCGATTAGGATCCCAAGGTGGGCAGTCCATCAAGAACAACTCCATGCACAATATTCCTCCCTTGTTCTTACTGAAAATGTAGTTCTGCAGCAGCTTTTTGCCCGAAAGAAGCTGCTTTTTTTTCTTTCCCGTCTCAAGTTCACGAAGCTTTTTGTGCTGTGCTGTGTGAGCCACTCTCACCACGATTAGTCCTCCCATTTTCCTGCTCACTCTTGTTTGTACCTGGTAGTAATTGTCCTATTTTATGGCTTTGTTGAGTTAATAACTAATTCCTCGGTGGTGCAAACCGCTGGAGGTTTGGCAGCAGGAGCAGTGCCACCCTTATTTACCACAGCAGTTACCCGGGGAAGTCCCTGTTAACAAGGGCTGTCATTATCCACACTCATGGCTGGGATAGAGACTTGTTTGTAGCTCCTGCCAGTGACTGGTGCCCAGTGTGAGGCTTTTTAATTGACATATAAGTCATGTAACAGTGCATTTGAACAGTTAATAATGAACCATTTGGGTTTTGTGAGCCTCCTTCAGCGAGGACTTGGAAATTTCTGGTTCTGTATCATTAGAACTCTTGTTTTCTTAAAAGCACAATGCTTTGAGCTGCTTTTGTGTGTGGTTAGCTGCAGAACTATTGTAATGTAATCCCAGTTTAGAAGACTTAGATAAAATCTACCTAAAACTGATGTCTTTTGTTTCTAATCTTTGGGGGGGAAGGGAAAACCCAGCTCTCAGAGTTTCCTTCCCCTGTGTATCTGTGCACAGGGGGAAGGCTCTGCTCTCTCAGCTTTTTTTTTTTTTTTGTGGTGGCATCTCCTTGTAAAATGACTTCAGAGAATTTCCCATCATCATCTTTGCAAAATTTAAGAAGTCCTGAAGCCCTGATTCAGGGTTCAGCCCAATTCCAGTGCCGTGTTCTTGATGGATTTAAAGGAGAGGAAGAAAAGAAGTTGAAACACAAAACCATGTTCCAGTGAATGTGGCTTTGTGTTCCCTTTGGAGTAGCTGTAAAATGAGGGGACACACTATAGGGAGCATTGGCTCTTTTGCTTGAGCTTGTGAATTCAGCTCTTCATGGTTGACAGAAGCAGGCAAATAGATCTCCTCTTGTCCTCTCATAATGCAGAATATTGTGGTGTGTTTTTCTTGTGACATGAAGCATTTCTTCTGCTTTATTTGGGGTGGAGGTGGTGTTTTAGCCTCAGTGGGTCAGACCTAAGTCTGTGCAGTCTGATGTTGCATCTCACGTGGCTGCAAACACCTGTAAGGACAGTACAAGGGCATATTTATCCATCTCTGAAGTTTTCCTTGCCTTTAACTACTTGTGACTCAGGAATTTCTGTGGCCCAGAGGTTGTATCTTTACTAGTTCATGATTTCTTGTCCAGTATGCTCTTTGAGCATCCTCAGGATCTCGAGTTCTTTGGCTTAATTATGTGTTGTGTGAGGAAATGTGTCCTTTTATTTTATTTTGAGTCTGCCTCCTGTGATTCCCCCTGGTTCTTGTGCTGGTAGAGGTGGTGAGCAGTTATTTCAGTGTCCTCCCTGTCTGCTCTGCTTTTCCAGTCATCTCTTCCAGGCTGGAGAGCACAGTGGCTCTGCAGATGGAAACCCTTCTGTCCCTCGCTCATCCCTGTTTTCTTTGACCCTTCTCCAGTTCTTTTCCAGAGCTCAGGGTGGATCCTGTTTGGGTTTGTGTAACAGCAGAGTGGTGGGTTCTGTTCAGGGTGATGGTTGCTTTTCTTGAGGGTTTCCATTTTTCTGGAGTTACAGGTCATGTTTCCAATGGTTAATGGCCAGTTTGGAGCCTGCCACCTTGGAGTTAGGACAGGGATTTTCCCACATGCACCTTTAAATTTATCTCAACCAGGTAGACCAAATTCACTGGAAGGCTCAAGTGCTTTTTCTCACAAAGTCCTCCACAGTTGGTCGCTATTTTTATTACCCGGAATAGCTCAATATCATCAGTAAACTTGGTCACTTTATTATTCACTCCTCCTTCTAGATATTTTATGAATATATGGAGCCACAAATTCCACTGAAGCTCCATGGGTTTTCAGTCCTTGGCATTACTCATACATGGTGTGACAGGGGACGCTGCCAAGGCTTTATTAACTCTACAGCAGTGAGGATTTTGGAACATTAAAGTGAAGTTCCTTCCTTTTCTAAAGAGTCTCGTGGCACCAGTGCTAATACTTATTGCCTGGGTGATGATTTAAGGCAACCAAAGTAATGAAACACGTTTCACTTGGAGTGATGGGGAAGAATAAAGACTCCCTGGTTGAAGACCAGGAGAATTTTCTTCCTTCCTAATGACTTGAAAGGACTTGTGTTGTGTTATTTTGCTTGTGCTCCAAAGCCAGCAAGTCCAGTTCCAGTCCCTGGTGTGATCCCAGTTGTCCTTACATGGAATACCACTGGGAATCCTCCCAGCCTGCTCTGCCTCCCTCTTTGCTCTAAATATTCATGGATGTTCTCAGCTTTTCACCATCCTGCACAAGTTTTGCCCTGTGGGACGAGGCTCCCTCTGGGAGAGTCATTATAAATGTTTATGGGAATTGGGCTGCTTTATTCAGGCAATTAAATGTGGTGTTTAAGCAAGGAGAGGTTTGTTCTTTGCAATTGATTGCATCAGGTTTAAAAAGGTGCCTGGAAAGATGCTGGGAAGCAGCAGCATGCCTGTGGATATCCGACTGGAAAACCCACTGGAGAGGAAAACCCTGACTCTCTTCATGCCCTTCTTGCCCCAAGCTGGTTGCTCTGACATGGAAATAAGTGTCCAAGGCCACGTGTCTCCTGCTTTTTCAGTGATGTGAGTCTGCCCAGCTTGGGGTTCTGTGGATATTTGATTTTGATCTGTAGAACAAAAGGCCTTTCCTGCTCTGGCACAGAACCACTTTTATTCTGTCTTCCTTGGTGCTGAGCTCCATGAGGTGAACAGGAGGTAGGATGAAGTTGTCAGGCCATAACCAGATCCCTGCCTGATTTTTATCCCCTTTCCTGGGGGAGGTAGGCTGGGATGTAGCTTTTCTCTGTAACTCTGATGGCTTTCTGATGCTGACAAGAGGAGAACATCACGTTTGGTTTGTAAATGTTGGGGCTCGAGGCTGCTTGAGGAGCTTCATAAGCAAAGTGATGCATCATCCATCACTTGTGCTGTGTCCAAGCCTTGAGCAGATCCTGCTGGGAAGGCAGTGGGCTGCTGTAACTCCTGACATGTGTGATCAGGGAGAATTGTGTGTGTGTGTGTGTGTGTGTGTTTGTGTGTGTCTTAAAGTCGGGATTTGATTACAGGGCAGTGGGCACAGCCCCAAGGCTGCCAGAGCTCCAGGAGGGTTTGGACAACGCTCTCATGGACAGGGTGGGATTGTTGGGGTGTCTGTGCAGGGCCAGGAGTTGGATGGATGATCCTTGTGGGTCCAGCTCAGGATATTCTGTGATTGGAAGTCTCAGCCCTTTGTGGAATGACACTGGTAGCACAGACCATGCTCTGCTGGTGGGATCTCCTGCTGTGGGTGAGCCAAGCTTTGCAGGACCTTCTCAGGTTGAACTGGCACTGCTGCCTGGCCTTCCCTGCCCAAGGGCTGCGGGCTGTGCTCCAGCTCAGGCAGGTCCCAGCTGGGAGCCCTGCCCTGGCTGCTTCTCCAGGCCCTCCTTGGGATTCCACTCTGCTATTTCCCCACCTGTGGTGTGGCAATAAAATCCTTACCTTTGCCGGGAGCACTGAGGCTCAGTGTTGGTTGTTAATCAAGGGAAGAGGCTCTCAACAAGTGGGCAGTGTTGTCACCCATTGTCACTGTGGTTTGGTACAAACTCTTGAGCCTTTTGCTGTTGTTTCCCCCAGTGTGAACAGATAAGGTGATAACAGATAAGGTGATCTGGTTCAGGACCTGGTTTGTGACATTGCTGCACCCCTGGGGGCAGCAGTGACAGGACAAGTTGCCATTCCCGTGCTGCTCCTGCCCCTCCTGTTCCTGAGGGAATCAGTCTGAGCCAGTGTCTTTTCCTTGCTCCTCCCATGGGGATCAATAAGAGGCAGCCCAGGTCTAATGGAAGTGCAGGCAAAGAGAATAAAAGATTTCCTGATGGAATCTCTTTGCTCTCCAGGGATTGTATCCCAGAGTAATGCCCACTGTGTGTATGTAGATGCTGCTCTGCCTTCTCTGGGCTGTCTCATAGCTGGGTGGGCTGTGGGTTACAGCATCCCACAGCCTGTGGATTTGGAAGAGGATGGGCCAGGAAGGATGAAGGGCTGCTGGAGTTGTTCAACCTGGAGGAAAAAAAGCTCCAGGGAGACTTTAGGGGCCCCTTCCAGTGCCTAAAGGGGCTCCAAAAGAGCTGGAGAGGGACTTTGGACAAGGGCCTGGAGTGACTTCCCACTGCCAGAGGGCAGGATTAGGTGGGATATTAGGAAAAAATCCTTCCCTGTGAGGGTGGGGAGGCCCTGGCACAGGTTGCCCAGAGAAACTGTGGCTGCCCCTGGATCCCTGGAAGTGTCCAAGGCTGAGCTGGACGGGGCTTGGAGCAACCTGGGCTAGTGGAAGGTGTCCCTGCCCCTGGAGGGGGTGGAAGAAGATGTCAGGCTGCATTTTCCATGTCAGGCTCCTCAGGACACTTTGCAGTGCTGATGGAGTGGAGCAGGATTTCTGTGCTGGCATTTCAAGGCTGAGTAGGAGGAGGTTTGAAACAACACTGGGTTGAGGAAAATTGGGCTGAAGTGAAGATGTTCACTTTGGTCCCCTCTCTAGGTTGGGCACATGAGGACATCTGGTCTAGACCCTTTGGAAGGTGGTGCCTTCTGTTCTGGCACACTGGGATTTTGAGAGGGGGGGTCACTTTTTCCCTGGGACTGTCTCCTTGTTATCCCCACACTGACTTCGGGGTCGCTTCACCTTCCCAACAGGGAGAGGCAACTATTCGAGGTCCAGCTGCTCAGGTAACGGGGTGACATGTGCAGCAGGACCTTGGGCTGCTGTCCCAGCCCAGGACACTGTCCCTGGAGGTGTGTGTGGGGGTGATTGAGCCTGGCAGCCGGCTTATCCCGTGCCCGTGTTCGGGAAGCGGCGGCATTAGCTGGGGCAGTTGCTTCCCGAAGGAATGAGTCACGTTGCCATCTGTCCATGTGTAACATAACGTGCTGGCTGCCGAGCCAGGAACAGGGCTTGGCACCTTCCTTTGGATCTGTGGCTCTCCCTGCAGCGCTCCGTGTTCGGGCCTGGCTTTGCTCCCCGCCCTGGCGGTTGGGATTTGGCAGTTTTGGCCACTGCAACAGACTTGGGCAGAGTTACAGGAGAAGGGGGGAATTAAATCCACTTATGTGGGGTAGCTGCTCTTGAGCAGAACACGTGCCTTGGTCTGATCCCTGTCCCCAGAAGACAGTCTGAGCACGGGATCACACCGGGCTCCATTTGTATCCGACTCGTGCAGAGGAGTTGGAGGTGAAGCCTCCTTGGGTGTGTGGCTGAGGGGCTGCCAAAGCCTGGGGTATTGTTCTGAGCTGGAGTCCAGTTTTCCCTTTTTTGGGAAGGTTTCTGAGGATAGATGGATGCATATGCTGTTATCCCAGGATTGAAGCTGGCTGGGGATGGGCTCGCCCTGGGTTTAGTAGTGGACGTGGTTTCCTTGAGCAGCCCCTGTGTTTGTGGCAGAGGTGGTGTGAGCTGCCAAGGGGAGTGGGAAGCTGCCTCCCATCCCCAGGTTAGTGTGGGACAGGGGGAAGCAGGCAGGGAGCTCTGCTGCTGCCCTGATTTCATGGACAGAACAGCCAACACACAGGGAAACGTTCTGGGCTGAACCATCACACCAGTTTTGGAGCCCTGACAGCGTCTCCTCTCTGAGTGGGGAGGGAGAACCTGCTGTACCTGTGGGCACCTGCTGCAGGTGTTGCTTTGCTGTGGAGGTGGGATGGACTTGGCACCTCTGGGAGCGGCTGGGGTGGGGATGGATTTGCTCCATGGGAGCCAGAGCCAAAGCACCACAGTGCCCGTTGTGCCCAGACTGCAGGGACCTGCCTGTGCTCAGGGAAAGAGGCAGAGCCAGGGAGGAGCATCAGCCCAGAACCCTCTGGCTGTTGACAGGTTTTGGTTTTGTCTTATGATCTGGAAATGACAGTGAGTGTGGGCTGGGCAGCACCTCATAACCCTTTGGGACAGCCTGGGCCTGCTTCTGTGAGAGCTTCTCTGTTAAACCCAAGCAGAACCCAGCAGGGGCTGGCACAGGGGGCTTGGACAGCCAGCCATTGGTGCCTGGCTGTGTTTGGTACTGTCCTCCCCCTTTGGCCTGGTGCAAATGTTTGGACAGAACATTCCTGCAGTGCTGGAGGAGAGACATGGCTGGATACCAGTGGGGTGGGAGATCTCTGTGAACTTGAGTTTACAGGTGAGATGCCATCAGGAGGCTGTTTCAGTCCCTGCAGACCAAGGCAGGTGTCTGTGCCCCCTGGGTTTGAGGTCCACTCTGCCTTCCTGCCCACATGGGAGTTCAGCTGGGATTTTTTTTTTTTAAATAGAATCGTGGAATGGTTTGGGTTGGAAGGAACCTTAAAGCCTGTCTTGTTCCAATGGGGGACAATTTCCACAGCCCAGGTTGCTCCAAGCCCTGTCCAGCCTGGCCTTGGACACTTCCAGGGATCCAGGGGCAGCCACAGCTTCTCTGGGCAACCTGGGCCAGGGCCTCCCCACCCTCCCAGGGAACAATTCCTTCCCAATATCCCATCTATCCCTGCCCTCTGGCAGTGGGAAGCCATTCCTTGTCCCTGTCCCTTGTCCCCAGTCCCTCTCCAGCTTTCTTGGAGCCCCTTTAGGCCCTGCAAGGGGCTCTCAGCTCTCCCTGGAACCTTCTCTTCTCCAGGTGAACCCCCCCAGCTCTCCCAGCCTGGCTCCAGAGCAGAGGGGCTCCAGCCCTTGGAATATCTCCATGGCCTCCTCTGGATACATTCCAGCAGCTCCACATCCTTTTGCTGGGACCCCAGAGCTGGAGGCAGCTCTGCAGGTGGGAAATCACCCGAGCTGAGGGGAAGAGGGGGAACCTGCCAAGAAAAATGCTCTTTCCCTGACTTTGCTGCCATGGCTCCATCTCGGAGCCACATGTTGGGACACTGGGGTGTGACAGTGGGGAATAAAACTGCTCTGAGCTGACATGATCTCTCTGTTATTTCTTCTGCAGGAACGCCAAGGTCGTGTCAAGTAAAAGGCCATTCCTCCCCAGAGACTGCAGCAGAGATTGCATCCCAGTGATCCTTCAGAGAGGCAAAGAGAAGGAGCAAGAGTATCCCAGAGAGAATTAGGACTTTTTTTTTTTTTTTTTCTTAATGTCGTTGACTTCAAAAAAAGACTTTTACAAACTCGCAGTTTAAAAAAAAAAAAAGTATTGGAGTATCACAAGACATAGGACTTAAAAAAAAACAAAAACAACAACAAAAAAAATCCCTTCTAGGTAGAGTAGAGGTAAAAAACCTGTCCCCCTTTCTTTTGGCTTTGGTTGTGATTTCAGAACATATGCTTTGTTTTTTGTCTTTTTACTATGGTTTTTTTTTTTTTTTGAATTTTCAAGTCCATAAGTGGCATATGCCTTTTTTTTTTTTTTTCCTCTCTAATTTTTAAACCCTGCAGCCTCCCTTCCTCCCTCCCCCTTGCGCCTCCTTCCCCCTGGTTTTGACATTTGCACTTGGAACACCAAGAGTTGTAACATCCACCCGTGGAGAGTGGAGTAATTTTTATTTTATATTTTTCTTTCTCCCTCCTCCCCAGCCTGGAAAAGGATGAATTCTCCAAGGAAGTTGGGAGGTTTTTTGGCCTAAGAAGAATTAAACAGAAATTATCCACGAAGTTGTGTCTTAAAGGTGGTTCATTTTTCTCCAACCCTTTGTTACTCAAAAGTCAAGTACTAGGAGTCCTAAGAAATGTTCTGTTCTTGTGCATTATACAGATTAAGTCTGGATGAATTTGATTATTTTTTTTTTTTGAAAGCTGAGAACAGTGGTTAAAAAAACTCGTTTTGTTTACAGGAAAAATTAATAATTTTGGACAAGGAAAAAAAAAAAAAAAAAAAAAGCCCAAAAAAAAAAAAACAAACCAAGGAAGAAATAATTGTAAAAAAAAAAAAAATGTGTAGTGACTTTGTTTCAGTTTCTTGTTAAGCCAACGAGGAATGGGCGTTGCCTTTCTTTTCACCATTAATCACTTCTCAGTAATAAACGTGAAATCCTGTTGAGCATCACTGGTGTCTCCTGGTGTGGTCAGTCCTTGAGGGTATTGAAAATATCCCAATTATTAAATCACAGCTGGGAAAACATCTGGATCCAGCCACCTGATCCTGGTGCTCCTGGCATTCCCATTTCCCTGCTCCCCCACAGGATGGTGGATGCTCCTACACCCTGTGTTGCTGCACTCCCTGAAAAATCAGCTCAGTTGTTATTTTTTTATTGTTAATCGTTCCTTTTGAAACGGCAGACAAACAAAACTCAGTTCCAAAATATTCCAGTGGGTGTCAGGTAAAGACCTGGGCTGGTGTTTTCTGCAGGTGTCAAAGCAGCTCTGTGGCCATTTGCATTTTCCTGGGATATTTTATATTAAATTAAAGGCCAGGTTGGACAGGGCTTGGAGCAACCTGGTCTAGAGGAAGGTGTCCCTGCATGTTGGATTAGGTGGTCCTTAAGGTTCCTTGCAACCCAAACCAGTCTGTAATTCTATGATTTCACTTGCTTTCTCCAAAAGAATTTTTCTCTTCTTAGTTCTTCAGGACTTTCAGTCTCTCTTTGAGGTGGCCAAACCCCCAGATTCCTCACTGGTGCCCTCGTGTGCTTTCAGAGGGAGGTAAAACCCACGTTGTTGCAAAGCTGGAGGAGGGGAGGACAGAAACTCAACTTGATTAAAAACCCAAATTTTTAAACAATTTGCCCTTTGAGAGAATTTTAGTTGTAAGTAAAAAAATAAAGCTGGAGAAAGGGGTTTGGGGCTGTGCCTGCAGGTGTTTGTGTGCTGGTTTCACTGTTGGTCAGGCAGTTTCTTCCCCTTTTTGGTCTTCAAGTGACAACCCAAGAGACATGAGAGGAAGAGGAAGATGGGATTTGAAAACCACGGTACTTCAGCTGCAGGTGTGGTGCCTGCAATTATTTTTATTTAAGGAAAAAACAACTTTATCCACTGGTCATATCCTTGTCCTCCAAGCTGGGACAAGCTGCTGCTTGAATTTCCCCTGCTTCAGTCTGGGTCTGGTCCTGTTTTGGTCTAAACTGGGACAAAAAGTGGGAATTTTCTAGGTTTGCTTTCAGCAGGGCTGTGTGTGGAAAAGTGCAGGATAAGGGGGGAAAAATCCACCTGTAATTGTGACTGAAGACTCCAAAAGCATAGAAAGTCATCTCACTGTGAATGGGGCACAGGTAAGAGCAAAAAGGTGTTTATTACTGTGATTTCCTTGGAAAAGAAAAAAAGGTAAAAATATTTGGGGGGGGGGTTCATGGGGAAAGGGAAAGGAAAAGCTGCTTTGCTGCTGTGCTTCCCAAAATTGCATAAATCCCTGGAGTTATGTAAACCCAGGCTGGGCCTTTGCAGGGGCTCGTGCAGGGGCTGATTTGGGGTTTTCCAGACTTTGTAAACACCCCAAATCCCTGAAAGGAAACAGCTCAGCTGAGCCTTGGAGGCAAGAAACTCCAGGCAGGGGCTTGGGGAAGGGGGGGCAGGTTTGGTGCTGTGGCTCAGCACCCATGTGTTTGCTTGGGAAAAGGAAATTGCTGGATCTCCTGACAGAATCATGGAATCCTTCAGGTTGGGAAAGCCCTCCGAGGTCATGAAGTCCAGCCATTAACCCAGCACAGCTGTGTTCACCATTCCTGGGGGATGCAGGATGGTTGGGGGGCACAGGACCCGTGGGAGGATGAGGATGAGGATGCAGCAAACGGGAACAGGGCTCATCCAGCCCGGCTGGAGGGATTCTGGCAGCCTTGGGGGACAGCAGGGACACTGAGAGCAGCAAACCCTCGGCAGTGACAGCGTTATCCAGGAGGAATCGCTCTGCAGGATAGAGCTGGACGTGGCTCCGTGCAGGGAAAGCAGCAAAAAGCATCCTCGGAAGGACCAAACAGTTGGGGAAAGGATGTTAATGTGGCCAAGCTGATCCTTGTTCTCCTTCTCCTCTTCCCCCACGAACGAAGGTGATGAGATTTCGCCCCCTCCCTCCATCCAAGACGTCCCATCTGTGTTCCCCGATCCCACTCCAGCGCCTCTAAAGGCAGCAGCACCCTCTCCTGGAGAGGGATGACCCGGAATGGGGCTCTGCGGGCTGGGGAGGGGGATTTAGGGGCGCCCCGGGCTTGCATCCCTTCAGCCGAGTGCTGCCCTGGGGTCCAGGACGGCCGGGGGGGCCCAGCCCCTAATCCTGGTTTGGGGAGGCTTGGCTGGGACTCAGCCACGGGGATCTGGAACCTCACTCCTGGTTTTTTGGAGGCTTTTGGCAGGGCCTGCATCCCCACTCCTGTTTTTGGGGAGACGCTGGTGGGGCCGGGCCGGGGGGGCCGGAGCCGTCCCGGGGTGACCCTCGGGCTGCGTTAACGATTGACGGGCTGTGGGGACACTCCGGGACTCTGCCCGTGTCCCCTGCGGTCACCCCCCGGGCGGGGTCCACTGCCGTGTCCCCGGACACGCTCTGACACCCGCGGGGGTCCCACTGGGGGGTTCCCCCGGGGCCGTGCACCCTGTCCCTGTGTCCTTGTGTCCCTGTGTCCCTGTGACGGCCCCTCCTGTGCCCCCCGCGGTGACTCCGGCCGGGCTCTGCCTCCCGCACCCTCCTCCCTCCCAGTGCTCCCAGTGCTCCCAGTGCTCCCAGTGCCTCTCCCAGCACCTGCAGCGTCCGGATCCCAGTTTGGAGGGTGGGACAGCCCCTCTCTGGAGGGCCATGCGGGGTGCAGGGGTGCTCCCCAGCCCCGCCGAGGCTCTGCCCGGCAGAGCACAGAGGATGACAGTGACAGGTACTGGGGGCAGGGAGGGGGTGATACCTTGAACACCCCCCCCCGAGGTTTTTGGGGGGCTGCTCTGAGGGCATCAGCGCTGGGGACACTGGGACACCCTCACGGGACACGGAGACCCCCCTGGGGACACTGGGATCCTCTGGTGACACCCGAATCACCCCGGGGACACAGGGACCCTTCTTGATGGTACTGGGATCCCTGAAGGGTCACCAGGACCCCCTCTAGAGACATTGTGACCCACCCTGGGGACAGCAGCCCCCCCCCAGTGACGCTGGGATCCCCCTGGGAACACCAGGACCACCCCTGGGGATAGTGGGACCCACCCTGGGGACACAAAGACTCTCCCTGGGGATACTGGGACCCTCTTGGGGACACCAGGACCCACCCACGGGACACCCTTGTGGTTTTGGGGGGCTGCTCTGGGGTGTTGGTGTTGGAGGATGGCAGTGACGGCCTTGAGATGCCCACAGGGACCCGTTTGGGGTCAGGGTGGTCATGCGAGGACACAGGCCAGTGGCCAGATGGGCCAGAAGGGGTCCTGGTGTCCCCAGAGGGTGGTAATGTCTCGTAGGGAGGGTTTCAGTGTCCCCAGGAGCTGGAGGGGACAGGGTCAGTGCCTGCTTTTAGGGGGACACACAGGGTGGAGCTGGCTTCAATTTGGGGTGGGCTGGGGGGTCCTGACCCCGTGTGTCCCCCCAGCCACCCACGCTGTCACCGGGAATGCCACGATCCCGCCGTTCCCAGCGGAGATGGAGACGGCGATTTTCGGTGAGTGGCTCCTGCCGTGCCGGGGGAGGGGGGTCCCAGCAGCCCCGAGCCCCCCCAGCCCCACTCACCCTCCCTGCCTGTCCCCCCACAGGCATGGGCTGCTTCTGGGGGGCCGAGCAGCTCTTCTGGAACACGCCAGGGGTCTTCTCCACCCAGGTGGGGTTCGCGGGAGGCTTCACCCCCAACCCCACCTACGAAGAGGTTCGCACAGGTAAGAGGGGCTCCCCCTCCCCTGCTGCCACGGGGATCCCCAGTGTCCCCCACAATGGGTGGGTGACAACCCCATCCAGCACCTCAGGGTGTCCCCCAGTGTCCCCCACAATGGGTGGGTGACATCCCCATCCAGCACCTCAGGGTGTCCCACAGCCCCTTGGCCTGGCCTGGATCCCATGGGATGCTCTCCAGTGTCTGTTGGACAATGACCCCCCCTGTCCCCCACCCCAGCTCCTCAAACCCCCCCCAGCCTGGACAGACAGCCCTGGCTTAGCTGGACAGACGTTCTGCAGAGGATTAACTGTCTGCAGGGAATATTATCCCGGCTGCCATGTCCAGCTGGGGATTTATCCCAGTGTGGGACAGCCTTGGGGATCCCACCTCCACCAGGCACCTGGGGAAGGGGGTCCCGGTGCGTGAGAGGATGCTGGTGCCCCTCCCTATCCCAATCCCTGCCTCCATCCTGGAGCAGAGGGAGGTTGGGGGGCAGGAGGCCACGCTGAGGGGCTGCAGCAGGGCTGGCTCTGCTCGCAGGGCTGACGGGGCACGCCGAGGTGGTGAGGGTGGTCTTTGACCCCCAGAAAATCAGCTACGAGGAGCTTCTCAAAATTTTCTGGGAGAACCACGACCCCACTCAAGGTAGGGATGAGGCCCTGGCCTGGGCACGGGGGAGTCTGGAGGGGCTTAACCCCAAATGGGCTCCAACAGGAGGGTCTTGGCATTTGCACCCCTTGGTGCTGGGTGCGGGGGGGTAGCACCTGGGGCAGCCCCAGTTTTGGAGAGTTTAACCCCAAACAGGCTCCAGCAGAAGGTCCTTGGCGTCTCCCCAGTTTGGTGCTGGGGGGTCTTGCAGTGACTTCCCTCACTGACCCCTTTAGCAGGATCCCCCTGCCTTGCCCCCCATGCCTCAGTTTCCCCACCAGGGGGGAAGGCAGTGCCTGGTGGGGTCTGGGGGTGCCCCATAACCCCTCCCCGTGGGGGCTGCCCCCCAGGCATGAGGCAGCAGGAGGACGTGGGCACCCAGTACCGCTCCGTCATCTACACCCTGGGCCCCCGGCAGCAGGAAACTGCCCTCTGGAGCAGGGACCTGTACCAGCAGGTACTGGGGACACTGGGACACCCTGGGGCCACAGAGATCCCCCCAGGGCCACTGGGAACCACCCTGGAGACACTGGGACCCCTCCAGGACACTGGGACACCTCTGGTGACAGTGGGAATGCCCCTGGGACCCCTCTTGGGAACACTGAGATCCCCCCTCTGGACACCAGGACACCCATAGGGGTACTGGGACCCACCCTGGGAACACTGGGAGCCCCCTGGGAACACTGGGACCCTCCCTGGGGACACCAGGAGCCCCCATAAGGACGCCAAGGCCCTCCCTGAGGGCACCACGACCCTCCTGGGGACACCAGGACACACCCGTGGGACACAGAGACACCCCCCCCCGGGACACTGGGATCCCTCCTGGTCACACTAGGAGGACTCTGGGGACTCTGGGATCCCCCTGTGGACATCAGGACTCCCCTGGGGATACCGAGAGCACCCCTGGGGACACTGGGACACACCCTGGGATCACTGTGGCCCCCCTGGGAACACCTGGCCCCACCCTGGGGGCACTGTGACACCCCTGGGGACACCAGCCACCTCCCCCAGCCCCGGGACATGGGACAAGCCCCTGCCCTGGCTGTGCCATGTGCGGGGCAGTGGGATGGGGGGTCCCTCCAGGCTCCCCCCGCCATGGGACTGTCCTAGGAGCTGGGGACACAGCGACGTGGGGACATCACCACTGCCATCGAGCCGGCCCCTGATTTCTACTACGCCGAGGACCGTCACCAGCAGTACCTGCACAAGGTGCCCGGGGCCTCCTGTGGCATGAAGGGCACCGGGGTCACCTGCCCCATCACACGCTGAGGGGCCACCCCGTGTCCCCTGCGCTGTCCCCGTGTCCCCTGCGCTGTCCCCACGTCCCTGGCATTGCTGGCCCCACGTGTCACTGCCACCCCACTGTCCCCCAGTTAAAGCCCTGTGACCCCCACCCTGTCCTGGCTTTTCCTGGGGGGCTCTGGGGGGGTCACTGGGTGCTGCTTGGGGGGGAGCTGTGCCTGTGTCTGTGTGTCCGTGTGTCCACGTCTGTGTGTCCGTGTCTGTGTATAGGTGGGTCTGTGTCCGTAAGTCTGTGTCCACGTGTCCATGGTCCACGTGTCCCTGTGTCCGTGTGTCCGTGTGTCTGTGTGTCTGTGTGCCCATGTCCCTGTGTCCATGTCTGCATCCCTGTGTCCATGTCCATGTCCCTGTATCTCTGTGTCCCTGTGTCCTGTCCATGTGTCCCTGTGTCCATGTCTGCATCCCTGTGTCCATGTGTCTATGACCCTGTGTCCAACGTCCCTGTGTCCCTGTGTCCCTGTGTCCATCTGTCCTGACTGTCTGTCCGTGTGTCCCTGTATCCCTGTATCCCTGTGTCCCTGTGTCCGTCTGTCCTGTCTGTCTGTCCCTGTGTCCCTGTATCCCTGCATCCCTGTATCCCTGCATCCGTGTGTCCTGTCCCTGTATCCCTGTATCCCTGTATCCTGTGTCCATCTGTCCTGTCCCTGTGTCCCTGTGTCCGTGTATCCTGTCCCTGTATCCCTGTGTCCATGTATCCTGTCCCTGTATCCCTGTATCCCTGT
>NW_020884940.1:3244357-3250902 GCF_003945725.1 Corapipo altera | reverse complement strand
GTGTCCGTGTGTCCGTGTGTCTGTGTGTCTGTGTGCCCATGTCCCTGTGTCCATGTCTGCATCCCTGTGTCCATGTCCATGTCCCTGTATCCCTGTGTCCTGTCCACGTGTCCCTGTGTCCATGTCTGCATTCCTGTGTCCATGTGTCTATGACCCTGTGTCCAACGTCCCTGTGTCCCTGTGTCCATCTGTCCTGACTGTCTGTCCGTGTGTCCCTGTATCCCTGTATCCCTGTGTCCCTGTGTCCGTCTGTCCTGTCTGTCTGTCCCTGTGTCCCTGTATCCCTGCATCCCTGTATCCCTGCATCCGTGTGTCCTGTCCCTGTATCCCTGTATCCCTGTATCCTGTGTCCATCTGTCCTGTCCCTGTGTCCCTGTGTCCGTGTATCCTGTCCCTGTATCCCTGTGTCCATGTATCCTGTCCCTGTATCCCTGTATCCCTGTGTCCCTGTATCCCTGTATCCCTGTGTCCCCGTGTCCGTCTGTCCTGTTCGTGTGTCCGTGTGTCCCTGTATCCCCATATCCCTGTGTCCCTGTGTCCGTGTATCCTGTCCCTGTATCCCTGTATCCCTGTGTCCCCGTGTCCGTCTGTCCTGTCCCTGTGTCCCTGTGTCCCTGTATCCCTGTGTCCCCGTGTCCCTGTATCCCTGTATCCCTGTATCCCTGTATCCCTGTGTCCCTGTATCCCTGTGTTCCTGTATCCCTGTATCCCTGTATCCCTGTGTCCCTGTGTCCATCTGTCCTGTCCGTGTGTCCCTGTATCCCTGTATCCCTGTGTCCCCGTGTCCCTGTGTCCCTGTATCCCTGTATCCCTGTGTCCCTGTATCCCTGTGTTCCTGTATCCCTGTATCCCTGTATCCCTGTATCCCTGTGTCCCTGTATCCCTGTATCCCTGTGTCCCTGTATCCCTGTGTCCCTGTATCCCTGTGTCCCTGTATCCCTGTGTCCCTGTGTCCATCTGTCCTGTCCGTGTGTCCCTGTATCCCTGTATCCCTGTGTCCCCGTGTCCCTGTGTCCCTGTATCCCTGTATCCCTGTGTCCCTGTATCCCTGTGTTCCTGTATCCCTGTATCCCTGTATCCCTGTATCCCTGTGTCCCTGTATCCCTGTATCCCTGTGTCCCTGTATCCCTGTGTCCCTGTATCCCTGTGTTCCTGTATCCCTGTGTCCCTGTGTCCGTGTGTCTTGTCCCTGTATCCCTGTATCCCTGTGTCCCTGTATCCCTGTATCCCTGTATCCCTGTGTCCCCGTGTCCGTCTGTCCTGTCCGTCTGTCCGGGCTGCAGTTCTCCACTCTCCCGCCAGGTGGCGCTGCGGGGCCGCGCTTCCTCCCGCCCGCCAGGGGGCAGCAGCGGCGCAGCGAGTGCGCGCCTATACGGTACTTACGGTACGAGCCGTACATACGGTACGCGCGCACCCCAAACACGGCCCCCGCGGCCCGTACGGGTGTGGGTGGCACACGGGGACAGAGGGGACGAGCGTGGGCGCGCTCAGGGACATACAGACCACCTACACACACCTACATACGTGCGCGGGGCCATACAACTCACATACAACTCACATATGTGCATGCACAGGTGCCACGTGCCAGTGACCTCCCGCCCCTGTGTCCCCACTGGGTGCTGGCTGTCCCCACAACTCCAGGGATGGGGGCACACAAGGTGCCATCACGTCCCCATGGGGCTGAGCTCGGTATGGGGCTTGTCCCCAACTCCACGGGAGATGACAAACAGAGGGACGTTTTTGCAGAAAGTGAAGTTCCCCGGGGTCACCAGAGAGTGAAAAACTAAAAGCAGAGAGAAAGCGAGTGCAGGTTGGCTTCCTGCACCTGGCCCTGCAGCTGCCACGGCACCCGGCCCTGCAGAGGGAGTTGGGCACAGGGACAGGGGACAAGGCACTCTGGCCTTCAGCCTCATGCCCCAGCATCCTCCTCATCCCATGGAATGGACCTGGAGAGGCCGTGGGCACACGTGGTGGGGTTTCATGACAGGGGATGGCTGGGATGGGGGTGCCTAAATGTCAGGATTTGTGGGTCGTTCCCCTGGGACCCCCTGGACTCCTTTCCCCAGCCGCTGATGGGACAAGGAGAGGGGCCAAAGGATGGAGAAGCTGGTGGAGGTTTGGGCTGGACCACATCATTCCAGCCCTGGACTGTGGTTTTCATCCCCAGCAAGTGCAAGAGAAGCTGCTTTTCAGACTCCGAGTGGGAAAACTGAGGCAGGGACCGTCACAGTGCTGGGCTTTGGGAATGGGAACCCCCAGCCTGGCCGCTCCCAAGGGTCCTTGGATTGCGCAGCCACAGCTCCCGTGGGTTTGGAGGAGCACTGGGAATGTCCCCCCTTTCCTGCAGAGCCCTGCAGGGATGTGGCTTGAGGAGAGGAGATGAGGGAGCCCTCCCTGACCCCCCCGCTGCCCCTCACCTGGCACCTGCTCGGGGAGGATGGAAACTGTGTGTCAGAGGAAGTGGGGGGACACCCAGCTGTCCCCCCCCCCGACCCACCCCGTCCCCCAGCACAGCTGGGATGAGTCGGGCCGGGCTCAGCCCATTCCTATGTACTTGGGTTCCCAGCAGAGGGAGGGCACAACCCTTTTGTTCCCCACTTTTCTGCCTGACACATCTCCAGCTCAACCCCAGCGTGGCCACACAACCCTGGGGGTGACCAGGTTGGGGGTCCCCAGCACTGACACTCATCCCTGCCTCAGTTTCCCCACTCAGGGTCTGCAAAATGGCTTCTCATCCCACGCTGGGGCTGGAAAGGCACAATCCAGGGCTGGAAAGACACAAATCCAGGAATGACTTGGTCCAGCCTGAACCTCCACCAGCATCCCAATGCCTGGGGGATGCTCAGATCCCATTCCAAGAAATCAGGGTGGCAGGGGCTGGATGAGCAGGGAGTCGTGGAGGGGATGTCAGTGGGATATTTATACCAGGGGAGGGAAGGATCTGTGGGGCTTCTTCACCAGAGTGAAGAAAATAACAATTCGGGCAGGTTTGAAAAGCGCCGAAACCACGACAGGAAACCCAAATTGTACAAATGCAGATGTGAGTGGAAAAAGCTCTTGAGCTGGTGGCTCCGGCTTTCACCTCCACTAAAAATAAACCTGCCTTATTAGGGGCCGATGGGGGCCGAGATAAAACATCTCTACTCCCCCCCCTCCATGTTTTTCCATGGGGGGGTTTGTTCCGTGCGACACCGAGGGATGTGGGTTTCTGGGGCTAGTGGGGATGAATGGCTGGGCCAGAGGCTCGTGTTCTGGGTTTTGGGGAGGATCTGGGGGGGTTTAGGGTGTTGGAGGGGTGTGTCGGGTTTTCTGGGGTGAGGGGTTGCTGGGGCTGGTGTGATTTGGGGCTGGGCAGCGCAGGGTGGGGGGTGTGATGAGTTGTAACGGTCTCTGGGTGTAACGAGGCACCCTGGCAAAGCCACATCCTGCAGCGTGGCAGGACCTGGGGGGAGGAATCTGGGGGGGGCTGAGAAAGGGAGGGATTTGGGGAGGAACAGCAGGGAACAGCAAAACCCCCTCCAGGGACCTGCAACCCCCCACAAAACCCAGGCTGGGCTCCTCTTCCCCCCGTGCCTCAGTTTCCCCTCTCCAGGCGGGAGCTCCCCACGTGTGGGGGGGGGCTGTGGCGAGGGCGGTGCCAGGTCTGGGTGCCCGCTGCCCCCCCCGCCGCCGCACCCCGGCCCCGGGAGGATATCGTGGGAGGCAGGAGGTGCCTCACTCATCACCCCAGCGGTGACAGCGGGGCCCGGGCTCCTCTGAGTCACCCCAGTGTCCCCACACCTGCAGCGACCGGGGGAGGGGGGGATGCTCACACCTGCAGCCTTCACACCCTCCAGGGCCATCCTCCTCCTCCTCCTTTTGTAGGGGAAATGAGGGATGCAATTTGGGGAGGGAGGAATCAAAGGGGTGGAGAGAGAAGGGGGAGGAGCGGGGAGAAGGGGGGGCTGAGCGCCAAACTGGGGGGGCATCCCCACACCACCTCAGCACCCACCCTGCCAGGGGCACCCACACGTGCCCATGGACCCCCATAGGGCCTGGGGGGCGGGGGGGGTCACCCTGTTGGGGTGACATGGAGGTGTGATGCTCCACTCCCCTCAAAACACTGGGGATGCCCCAAAGGGTCAAGGGGGGGTGTAAGACCCCCCAGGGGTGCAGATGGGACACGGGGGGGGCTGCTGTGGTGTCAGGCGTGGGGAGGGGAAGTGGGGGGCTCCTGCTGGCCCTGGGGGGAGGCCGTGAGAACGGCGGCCGGGGCCGGGGGGGCAGCGCAGGAAGCGCCGGCGGGGCGGCCGCTCCCGGCTCCCCCAGATGTGCCCGTGAGATAGGACGGGCAGGAAGCAGCTGCGGGGAATCCCGGCGCTGGGAACAGCGGCTGCCGCCCGCCCGACGCCCCCCGGGCCTGTGGGACCCCCCGGCTCCACTCCAGGTACCACCCGGGGATGCTCCGAGTGTCCCGGCCTCTCCCCTGCGGGGAGATGGGGGTGCCCAGGGTTCGCCCTGGAGAAGCAGCTCTGATTCCCCACGGGAATACGTGGTTCCCTCTGGCTCTTGTCAGTGCTGAGGGATTCATGGCTCTGCTCCTGGCTGGGCTTGGGATGGGAGGAGATGTGGGGAAACTGAGGCACGGGTGGTAGCTGAGAAGCTTGGCCACGGTTCCTGTCATGGATCAGAGGGATGGGAGGGCTCCTCTCCCTCCCCTGGGTGCTCTGGAACACGGGAATGCCCCGCTGTGTTCACTCTGGTCCCCGACGACAACCAGCAGTGCTGGGTACTGCCTCCAGGCTCGTTGGGATGGGACACACTGTCCTTGCCTCGGGCACGGGGCCGAGGGGGGTCCCTGGGATTAATCCTCTGCACAAACAGCCACACATTCCCCAGGGCAGGATCCGGTCTCCTGGTGACAGGGCTCAGGGGAGGGGGGGCTCGCTGCCCTGTTTTGGGTGCCCATTCCCAGCAGTGTCCCCTGATTTCCCCCCCATTTCCCTGTGTATCCAGCCCCGTTCGTGGCCCATCCCACAGCCCCCAGCACTGTCTGGCTCTCGTGGCAGGTCCCTGTGGTGGGCAAGGGGGTAAACTGAGGCACAGAGTAGGTGGAGGTGACTGAGCCAGGCTCCTTCCATCAGCTGCAGACCCTGATGTCCACCCAAATCTGCCAGCTCCAATTTAGAACACTCGTTTAGCTCAAAACCCCCCAAATGTGGGACATCACAGTTCAGGATGGGGTGTCACTGCAGCCGTGGGGACTCCAGGGAGACGGTTTTGGCACCTTCTTCATGTGACCAATGTCCAGAGCAGGACCACAATGCCCATCCCTGCCTGTCCCTGCCCATCCCGGACCCTCTGCCCATCCAGGAGCACGAACTGGGGTGTCAGGAGAGTTGGCACCTGGGTAAGAGCAGAATCACTAAATGTCACTGGGCTGCCTCCCCGTTCTGGGCACTGCTCTGGGGATGAGGTGGGAAGTGGATCCCAGAGCCCATTCAAGAAGCCAGAATCCCTTCTTCCTCTTAAGCATCCATCTGGATTTCCTGTCCAGCACCAGAGCTCCCTGAGATCACTGCCATGCCACACTGTGCCATGGGGGTGCCCGGGCTGGGGGGTTGGCTTGAAGCATCTCCAAAAACCAGTGAATTAAAGTCATCCCTGAGCTCCTGCTCCCACGTTGCGCCGAGCCTGAGCACAGCCAGCCAGGTCCCCCAGCCTCCCTCGCTCCTGAAGGATCCTGAGGGTCTCTGGAGATCCCAGGGAGCCGGGATTTATACCCCAGCCCCGTCTGAAAGCGAATCCAGATGACCCCTGGGGAAGAGCCCTTCCCTTTGTAGCTGCCTTGGGCGCTCTGCCACGTCTCCGTTCCTTCCCTCTCCCGTCCAAATCCCTTCCCCGCAGCCAGCGCTTCCAGGCAGCCTCCAGCTTCCAAAACACAAGAAATTCCTCCCAAAAGGCCGGTGTTGTCCCCCCTGGGACACCGGGACCCCCACGCTCGCCCTCCCTGCCCCGCGGCAGCCGGGCTGAATCCGGCCCTTTCCACTCCATCCCTCACATCCTGCCACCTGTACTGACTTATTTCAGGCAAAAAAAATAAATATATCAAACCAAACCCGAGCCCAAGGGGGGGGATTTTTATTTTTGGGGCGGGGGTACAGCTGCTTTTGAACACCACCACCCCCCCCAGCCGAGCCGCGGGGACCTCCACAGGTATTTGCAGCACGGGCAAATCCCGTGGGATTAACGATCTGTTCCAGGGAAAGGGGGAAAGGTTGCGGGGAGCAATGGCTGAGCTGTAAGGGGAGGGGGGGGGGACACGGTCACCTCCTCCCGGGGGACTTGGGAAGGCTTTGTGTCATTTCGGGGGGCTCGCCGAGGTGGGATAATCCCAGCTCCCGCTTCTCCTCCTGCTCCTTTTAGCTTTTCTTTCAATAAAGCACCCGGTGTGGGCCCTTTTCACCATGAAATCATCGCGCTCCGGAGCATTCCCGCTCCCTTCCTCCCCCCCTTTTCCCTCCTCCACGCCAAGAAATCCGCTCCCCCCCGCGAGGACACCCCAA
>NW_020884940.1:3204797-3244257 GCF_003945725.1 Corapipo altera | reverse complement strand
GGGGGGGGGGGGGGGGGGGGGGGGGGGGGGGGGGGGGGGGGGGGAGGTTGCCTTGGCCACGCATCCCTGTGTGAATGCATGACGTGCGCAGGGCTGGCGCCAGGCTGTCTGGGGCCGGGAGTTAGATCAACACAGCTGGAGGGCCCGGGCCACAGCTGGGCAAAGGCAGCGGGTCCCGCCGCCCAGGCAGGGCCTGTGGGAACCGCCGCCAACAAAACCCCCCTGCAAACAAAAGCTCAACTCCCCCCCCCCCCCCCCAACCCCCCTGCAGCTTTTCAGCCCCCCCCCCCCCCCCGGGGGAAAAGGGGGGGGGGGGTTTTGGGGGAAAAGGGGGGGGGTGTGGGGGGGGGGGGGGGGGGGGTGTCGTTTAACTCGTTAAAAAGCGTTTATGTGGTTTGAAAAGAGTTTTGAAATGTTTTGTAAACATTTTTTAAATTTTTGGGAATTTCGTTGACTTTTACGTTTCTTCTTTTTTTTTTTTTGTTTAATTTTTGCAAAAAATTTTTTTAACTTAATTTTGGTTTGTTCTTATTTTTAGGGGGGGGGGCTCTGGGTTCCTGGCTCTTGCTCCCAAGCAGGTTAATGAGGGTAATTATGTCTATTCCCAAGCTGCCACCCTTCACACGGAGGCGATTTCCCAGGAAATTCATAACGAGCTGGGGCGGGAGGGGCGGGGGGGGGGGCAGGAAGAAATAAAAAATAATCCAACCCCAAAAAGAGCTGGAGGCTGCTTTGAAGGTCTTTTTGGGGGGCTGTTGAAAGACTCACGGATTGGGGGAGACTCGGGGAGGGTGGGTGCCTCCCCCCCAGCCTGCGGCCTCCAGACCCCTTTTGGGGGGGGTGGAAAGGAGGGAAATAAACCCCCAGCGCCACCGAACTGGGATTTAGGCAGATCTGGAATAAATTGCTGCTGTGGGCAGGAGTAATTTGGTCCAGGTGCCTCTGCCCCCCACCCCCCTGCACCCCTCATTAGCTGGGACCCCCGGGCCGAGCAGGGTCCCAGGGTGCCCCCCCACCCTCTCAGTAACATCCCCTTCCTGCAATTCCAGAAGCAAACCCCCAGTACATCCCCCATAACTACAGCCTGCAGAAATCAGTATTTAGGAAGGGGGGGATTGCCCCTTGGGCTCATAAGGATTCACAATCTGGGTGTTGGGGGGTGTCACCCCCCTCCCCGGGACCCCTCCATGTGCCACCCGCTGCGCTGACAGCCGTGGGGACCCCACATCGCTCCAGCTTTGGGCTTTTTCCACGGATATTCTTGGATTCTGTAAGTTTTGAGGCAGAGGTGGTTCGGGAGGGGGGTTTCCTTCATCCCCCCCTCATCACTTCTACTGGAATAACCCCCTTGCCTATAAATCTCCTCTTTCCCCCCTCCAAAATAAAAGAACCCTCCAGGCCTCTCGCAGGCGCTGACCTAAATCTGGTTTCTCCATCGTAACCTCAGTTTTACCGCAATTAATTTTTTTCTGCTGGTCACAAGATAATTCCTGACGCCAGAAAGTCTGGAGGTCAGATGAGAAGCGGATTGAGGAACAGGGCGGCACTAATTTCCTTAAAACTGGGAGGTTGGAGGGGGGGGGGAACCCCCATCGTCCTGCCTAAAAATAGGGGGGATTCACTGGCACGCAGAGGGGGGCACTCGGGGGGGGCTGGGGTTGGGGTGTCCGAGGGGTTTAGGGAGGAATCCCCCCGCGAAGGGGGTGGGTTTGGGGGTCTGGCTGTGGAATGGGGGACCCGCGTGGTCGTGTCACCCCTCGTGGGGCCACTCCGGCCACTAAGGGTCAATTTTGGGGGGCAGTGGGGGGGAGGCAGAGGGGGTTTAAGACTTCATTGAGATACAGGGGCGGGGGTTGAGCCTTCATTAACATGCAGGGGCGGGGTTTAGGGCTTAGTTTACAATAAAAGGGGTGGTTTAATTGTTATTTTACATAGAAAAGGGTGGGGTTTGATTCAATTTTAATACAGGAGGTGTGACCGAGCCTCGCTGTCTATATAAAGGGCGGCGCGGGGCCATTCCCCCCCAGTCCGCCAGCGAGGTCTGAAGGTTGTAGGGTGAAGGGGGTGACAATCCCGGCGCTCAAAGATCTAGGCTTTGGTGGTCCCGGTGCTCGGAGGTCCCAGCAGAGCCACAGCCGCCGCGACAACCCCCAGGCACCCCCCGTCCTGCGCCCCCAGCCCAGCTCCGAGCCCACCATGAAAGCCATCAGCCCGGTGCGCTCCGTGCGGAGCTGCTACGAGGCCGTTTGCTGCCTCTCGGAGCAGAGTTTTGCCATCGCCCGGGGCAGCCACAACAAGAGCCCGGCCTTGGAAGAGCCTATGAACTTGCTGTACGATATGAACGACTGCTATTCCAAGCTGCGGGAGCTGGTGCCGGGCATCCCGCAAGGCACCAAGGTGAGCCAGGTGGAGATCCTGCAGCACGTCATCGACTACATCTTCGACCTCCAGATCGTGCTGGAGGAGGGGGCCAAGGGCCGCGACCCCTCCTCCGAGGCCACGCTGTTCTCCCTTAAGGTAAGGGCTGGTTTGGGCTGGGGGAGTGGGTATGTTGGGGAGGGGGGATATGTTGAGTTGGAGGGAGATACATGTTGGGAGAGGGGGGATGCAGGTCCTGGGTGTGTTGGGGGGGTCCTGGCGCGCTGGGGAAGGGGGAGGAATGGGGATCACTCGCCGCCGGGGTGACCCTAAGCCGTGTCCCGTCTCTCCGCAGGCGGCCGAACTCGCTTCTGAGCTCTGCTCCAAAGACGAGAGAAGTTTGTGTCACTAACGGCTCCTCCATCAGGTGAGTGTCCGCACCGACCCCCCGCCGCCATCTGCACCCCAGTCCTCCTTCCCATACACCCCATTGCAGTCGCGTCCCGGCCCCCCAGCACCAACATCACCAGGGCACCGATAGCAGCCCCACCAAAACGATCCCATCTCCCCCCCTCCACAATCCCCATCCCGCACCTCAGTCCACTCCCCCAACCCACCCCCCGGCATCCCCAGGGGACTGATACCGACCCCAGCAATTCAGCCCCCCCAAATCCCCTCCCAACCTGCACCCCCGTCCCCCACCATCACCCAACTCCCCCCCGGCGTCTCCAGGGGACTGATAGCGACCCCAACAATCCAACCTCCCCAGATCCCCTCCCAACCCGCACCCCCGTCCCCCACCATCACCCACCCACCCCCGGCATCCCCAGGGGACCCCTATGCGCCCAGAGCAACGCGGTCCCCCGGCTCCCACCCCCCCTCTTCCCAAATCCCCATCCCCAACCCCGCTTATCACCACACTAATTATCTCTATTATTTTTCTCCTCCCTCCCCCTCTTCTCTCTCCCCTCCCGGTGCCAATTAGCAAACAGGCAGCGAGTGTCGGTTCCTGGTTCGTTATCAGCCGGAGGTAAATAGCAGCTTCCTCCGTGGCGCCGGGCTGTCTGCGACCTACCGGCCCCGGCATCGCCTCCCCCGGGCCCGGGCACCGCGGGCGGGGAGCGGCTGGTCCCGACCCCCCCACCCCTCCACCGCCAGCATCCCACCCCCCTCGGAGCTCAGCGTCCCATCCCGGCTTCGGACCCGAACTTTTTAATCAAGATATTTTTAATCATAAGACTGATACGATGAAGAGAGGAGGTTGTCTGTATATTTTTGGATTATAGCAGCGAGTCCTTTTTTTGTAAAGGTGTTTTAATGGGATGGGGGAGGGCGGGATTTTTAGGGGGGTTTTGGGGAGGGGGACACACACACATCCTCGAGTATGAACCAAACTCTCTGGGGCCGTGGCCTCGTGTATTTGTGGAGCTCTATACTAGAGTATAACTTTTTGTACCTTTTGTGCAGGAAGGTGAATTTCTGCGAACATGCCTTGTACTTGCTTTATAAACTTTTTATAAAAGTTACCATTTTTACATAATAAAAAGAAATCGGTTTGACTGGTTTTTTTTTCTCCTATCATTGGGGCTGGAGGGAGCCGGGGGTGCACCCTTAGGTGGGAAAACAGCCCCCTGTGGGTGGGAGCCCCCCGAACTCTGATGGGAACTTCTAGGGTTACTGTAGGAATCTCTGTAATTGTGTAACAGCTTTGAAATGTCAGCTCAGGTATGGGAGGAATTAACCCTGGGCTGCCGGCTCCGGGCCGAGGTGGCTGCCAGCTATTTTGGGTGCTGCTCTGCTTATCTGATATGGAAGGAGTGAAGACGCTGCTGAGCCCCGGGGACCATCTGGAGGTGTAGCTGGAGCCCTGGGAGGGGGGAAAAGGTGCCTTTTTTTTTTTTTTTTCCACTTTCTGCCCTGCGAAAAAGGGCTGCTCGGTGCCCCGGGGCTGGATTTGAGCTGCTCTGGGGCTGGAAGGGGTGATGCTGTTCCCCCAGGATACACCCCCGGGGGAAGGGGGGTTTCTGGGCTGCCTGTGCTTCCCCAGGTGGTATCCAGAGCACACCCTCTGCCTGGCCTGATCCCCCCTCCGGGGTCAGCACCCCAGGGAAGGGGTGTTGGGAGCAGAAATGCCTTTCCCTCCCCTTGGGTAATGCTGCGGTTTCCCTTTGGCCCGGGAGCAGATGTGACCCCCGGCCGGCTCAGCTGTGGAGCCGGATCCTGCTCCCTGGGGAAGGTGCTGGCCTGCCTGGGATGGAGTTAAATTAACTTCCCCCCCACCTGTGGCACCATCATCTTCACCCATCCCCTGTCCTGGGCTCTGGCTTTGCGTGGTGTGGGTGCTGCCTCTTGGCATCGGGGTGTCCCTGGGGTGCTGCAGCATCACGGGGAGCTGGGAAGACGGGAAGAGGAGGAGGAAGGCACGAGGGTCTTGGGATTCAGGGTGATGCAAAGCTTCCCCCACAGACACCAGCTTCGGCCTCCATCCCCACAACAGCCAACATGAGCTCAGGGTGCAGCTGGCACCCCCCAAAACCCCCCTCGTCCATGGGCATTTCCACAGGGAAAAGCAGCACGTGGAGCTTCCAAAAAGCACCAGCTGGTCCAACGGGATCACCAACCCCTGGGAACATTCCTCCCTCCTCCCAGCTTGATGTCCCCAAGCTCCCTCAGGGCAGCACCCTCAGGCACCCACGGGTGGGGTGGGATGGGATGGGGTGGCAAGGGGGTGTCTGGGCAGGTGAGGGTGTCCATCTGGAAACCTTCGTGTCTGGGAACGGAGCTGCTGCTGTGCTGAGGCTAAAAATAGGCTTTTGCCATCTTCACTGGCTCTTGGCTCCGGAGGAAAAGCCGAGGGGTGGGTTAGGGGTGAGTGTCCCCATGCTCACCCTGCTGTCGTGGTTCTCCAGCTGTGCCAGCGCTGTCGTGCCAAAGGGATTCAAGTGGGAAGGGTGGGAAAAGCGCCCTGGGAATGAGCCAGGGGACAGGGATGGGCCTCAGTAGCTGCAAAGTGGGGCTTCCTGCAGTGTGAGCCCTCCAGGTCCCAGTGGATCCCCCAGTGGAGATCCTGGACCCGCGGGAGCATTAACGAGCCCAGTTTGGGGCTGGGGTTACTGGGAGAAGTGAGGCCAGGCACTGGCGGGGTGGGAGAAACAAGTTCTGCTGGGACTTTCTGGATGGAAACGGCACTGGGGAGGTGGAGGGGACTCCTGCCCCCAGGGAGTGGAGGTGGCCCCTGTCTCTGTCCCCTCCCGGGGGTCAGGGCAGGGGATTCCCTCGGCCGGGGCCGGGGGCTGTGGGGTTTGGCAGGGTGAGGGTTTGGCGCTGCTTCCTGGGAAGCCTCCCAGGGCTGTCACCTCCTCCCCCATCGTGGATGGATCCCGGCGCCTTGCCCGGAACAGCCACCCTGACATTCCCAGGCCCTGGGGATGGCCTGGGGGGGTGGTGAACAAGCCTTATCCGGACCCTCACTGGCTCCCTGGACTGGGCTGTGGCGCGATGCCAGCGCTTTCCTTGAAAAACCTGATTTAAAAAAAAAGATAAAAAAATAAAAATAAAGAAAAAGGGAAAAAACAGAACTAAAAATAGCTGCCAGGGCTGGGATTTACCCCGGGGGGCAGATGGGATTTACCCTGCGGGACGGATGAGATTTTTCCTCGGGGGGAGCAGATGGAAAATCACCTCAGGGGGGGAAGATGGAATCTACCCCCTGGGGCAGATGGAATTTACCCCATGGGGCAGATTTATCCAGACTGTGGTGGGATGCCAATGCTTTCCTGGAAAACGTTGATTTAAAAAAAATTAAAAGTAAAGAAAAAGGGGAAAAACACAACTAAAAATAACTGCCAAGGCTGGGATTTGCCTCGGAGGCAGATAGGTTTTACCCCGTGGGGCAGATGGGATTTAACTCCACGGGGCAGATTTACCTAGGCCGTTGTGGAATGCTGATGCTTTCCTGGAAAACCCTGATTTAAAAAAAAATAAATAAAATAAATATAAAGAAAAGAAAAAGGGGGGAAAAAACCACAACTAAAAATAACCGCCGGGGCTGGGATTTACCTCGGGGGGGGGGAGAACTGGAACGGGAAAAACACCCTTGGATGAGATGAGCAAACCCGGCTTTGCTTTTATCCCCCTCCCCCCGCCTCCACTGCTGGGGTGCAGAAAAGAGGATGAGGAGGGCAAAAAACTAACCCCGGGGCTGGGGGGTGAAGGTCGAGCGGTGCCGGTGGCCCCTGGGCCGGCTCGCTCGCCTCTTGGCAAGCGCCGCAGTCTGATGCAATCGCCGCGCTGACGGAGGCGGCGGTTCCCACCTGTATTTGCCATTGTGTGCCCGGAGCTGTTTGCAGGTGTTTGCTGGCGCCGCGCTGTCTGAGCCGCACTTCCCTCCTCCTCCTCCTCCTCCTCCTCCTCCTCCCGCGGCTGCCCCGGCCAAGGCCTGGCCCCCCCCGGCCCCCCCGGCCGGCTCCCCGCCAGCCGCGCTCACACGGATGCGGCACACGCGTGACCTTGGCCGGGCGGGGGGCGCGGGGGCTGAGCGTGGGTGTGCACATGTGCTCACACGTGTGTGCGCTTCTGCGCTTACACACGCACTGACACGCGTGTCCGGGCACACTCACACGCGTGTGTGGGTATGCACTGGTGCCTGTGTGTGTTCACACGCACATAGGTGATACAGACACTGACACGCGTGTCCGGGCGCACTCACACGCGTGTGCGGGTATGCACTGGTGCCTGTGTGTGTTCACATGCACATATGTGATACAGACACTGACACGTGTGTCTGCACACACCTGCATATGTGTACATGTGCACTCACGCCTGTGTGCACTTATGTGCGCTGACACACGTGGATACAGACACTGACACGCGTGTCTGGGCACACTCACACGTGTGTGCACTTACATATGAGCCTGCTGACACATCGTGCACACTCATGCACGTTTACACACATGTATATGTGCATGTACACACACATGTGCATTTACACACATGCCTGCAGACACTGACACACGTCTGTGCACACTTACATGTGTGTATGTGTGCACTGACACTTCTGTGCACTTACACCCATGTCTACAGACAGGGACACACATGTCTGTGCACACTCACACGTCTGCATGTATGCACACATGACTATTTACACACACCTACACACGTGTCTACAGACAATTATACATGGATGCACGTTTGCACGCACACTGTGCACACACACACACACATCTATATATCTATAGATCTATATGTCTATATATGTCTATATATCTATATATCTATATGTCTATATATCTATATATCTATATGTCTATATATCTATATGTCTATATATCTATATATGTCTATATGTCTATATCTGTCTCTCATGGGCTGTGACACACACGTGCACCCCCTCAGCAGGGGCCCACACGTGCACACACGTGTGCACACAGGCACACCCTAATCCAGCCAACATGGACACACATCCACACGCACAGTATCCCAAATCCAACCATGAACCCCCCCAGTGCCTCAGCCCCCACGCAGGGCCCCAGGGGCTGCTCCTAGCCCTTCCTTTTTTGGGGGAATCCCAGAGCCCCTCCAGCTCCTCTGGCCTCAGTGACGGTGTCAGGGGCTGGGTCCCGGCCTGTCCCCGTGGGTGGGGGTGAGTGGGTGACCCCATCCTGCCTGGCACAGGGTGTTCCCAACACCCTCGACACTGCCCACACCCCACCCTGCTCCAGTTCCCACGCCAGCGCTGAGCGGGGAAACTGAGGCATGGGGATTCCAGTGTGGGAAAGGTGTTCCCACCTCCCCCACCACCCTTCCGGATCCCTAAATTTCCTCTGGCACTCTCCACGCCGGTGGCTCCAAACTGCCAGGCCAGGAGGGCTCATCCTGCAAACCAAGCTGAGGGGGGGGCTCAGCACCCCTTTGGCAGGAGCTCCCGGGAGTGCCGTGGGATTCCGGGGGGGGAGGCTATTCCTGCCCTCTCCCCACCCCCTCTGGAGACCATCCGCTGTCCTGGCAGCCACGCTGCGTGTTCCTGCCAGCCCTCGCCCTCCCTTTCCCACGGGCGACATCGGGGCTCCGTCACGGCGGGGACCGGGGGCTTCACACACGCCCTAAAATCCACCGAGGACGAGGCTCCGCTCCTCTCTCCCTGTGCTCCAGTGTCCCTCCATCCCGTGTCCATCCATCCCTGCATCTCCTCACGGGCCCCGGGATGCCGGTACCGGGGCCGGGGCGATGCGGGCCCCGCAGCCGCGGCTCGCTGCTGCCGTCTCCAGGGCAGAGGGGGAAGAGCTCGGCTCGCCGGGAAGGATCGGCACCTCCTCTGGTGTTCCCTTCGGGAAGAACTGGGATCTCCTCTGCTTAGGGTCCCTGATCCCTAAGCTGAATATCCAGAAGATTTTCCAGATCCTGAGGGGAGCAAGAGTGGGGAGGTGGCACCCCAAAGCCTCTGGTGACCCCGTCTTGGTCTGGGCAGAGATTCAGTGGCCCAGATGTGGTGCCCCCATTCCCACGTGCTGCATCTGCACTGGGAAAGGCTCTTCACCGTCACCTCTTCACCTTGGTTTGGGGGTGCAGTGCAGACCCTCCCCAGACCCTCAGGGAAGGGAACACAGATCTCCTGGCTCCTTCCCCTGCCATGGCCAGTGCAATGATGGATCTCTCACCTTGCCCCAGGGTGAGGAGCTGGTCAAGGGGCTGGTCAGGATACTTCAGGGCATCCTCAGGGTCACCCCGGACTTCTGGAACATCATGGAATGAAATGCTCTCTAGGATCCCTTCCAACCCAAACCCTTCTGGGTTGGAGGGTGGAAGCTGGTGGCTGTCACCCTTCTGGATGCCCTGATGTCACAAGTCTGTGGCTTCTGGCTTGGGAGAGGACTTTGGTGGTGGAAAGCCATGGCTGGAAGGCCCAGAGGAGGTTTATTAGGTACTGTGAGGGAAGGATGCTTGTGGCTCCTCCTCCCTCAGCACAGTTGAGGGGGTGAGGGCCATCCTACCCTCTGGGACAGCCCTTACCCCAGAGAGGCCACACTGCTGATGTGTGAGGGAACACCACCTCTGCTTTTGGAGGAGTTGGGGGCACGACCTGCCAGCCTGAACCCCCTGAACCCAGGCCCTCCCTGTACCCCAGTGTCCCTGTTCCAAGGGTCACCCACTGGAGCCAGCCCAAGGCAGCCAAACCCATGGATTTATCCACCCTGCTGGGCATGGCCTTGTCTTTGTGCACTGAGATGGAGATGGCAGTTGCCTCCTTCCTGCAGGGGGGAAGATGAAGGTCTGGGTGGGTTGAGCTGCCAAGCTCAGCCGTGCTGCTGGCAGAGGGACACGGTGCCCAGCCGAGGTGGCATCACTGCTGCCAGGCCTTTTGTTGTGCCTCAAAGCCCCTGCACGGTGGGAGGCAAATGCCTGTCCCGGATTGGATGTTCCTGGCACGTTTTTGGGTGTCCCTTCCAGCTGAGTTGGAGTCTGGAGGTCTGGTGTCCGTCCTCATCCACAGCAGAGGCCGTGCACGGAGTGTGTGTCCGTCTGTTTGTCTTCCAGGAGGCTTCTTGGCAAGAAAGTCCTTCTCTGCACGTGGTCATCCCCATCCCAGACCTGGACATGGGATTGGCTCATGCTGGAGAGAATGAGGGAGAGGAATGAATGGAGGCAACCAGGTGATGGAAAGAGGTGATGGAGAGGAACCAGAGGATGGAGAGGAACCAGCTGCTGTGGCTCAGTGACCTCAGCAGGATTAAACTGTGGGGTGTCTCAGTGGCCTTTTACTGGTCCCAGTAAGTCTCGGAGTTGCCCTCACTCAGAGGTTTGCCACTGTCACAGTGACTTCTGTCACTGCTGCACCCTGAAATACCCCATAGGCCAAAGTGGGGGCCCTTCACCCCGTCTTTCTCCCTCCTCTTTTCCAGAAAGACCTGGTGCACCCCAAGGAAATACTGGGTGGGACACGCAGGTGACACTGAGTGGTGGGTTGGGTGAACTTCTGAGAGTGAACCAGGGGCCAAATCTGCTCGTGCTGAGCCCCTCTGAGGTCCCTGCCCCCCCCCAACAGCACCGACCCCTGCCTGCAGGGTGGGGGGGTCCCAGGCAGCCTCTGGCTGGAGGACCCCAACATTTTTAGTGTCCCAAACAGATGCAGCCCCCTCTGCCCCACCCCGGGGTGCTGCAGCTGGGGGTGTGGGCGGGTGGGGGTGATGGGAAATGGGGGGATGAGGGTGGAGAGATGTGGAGGGGGTGCTGAGGATGGAGGGGGTGATGGGAAATAGAGGGGATGACAGGAATGGTGGGACAGTGGGGACATGGGGGATGATTGGGATGGGGATAGGGGAAGAGGGGAATGAGGGGATGGGGATGTTGGGAAATGGGGGGAACGAGGATGGGGGAGTGATGGGGATGTGGAGACAATGGGCAAGGGGGGGGTGATGAGGGCTGGGGGGGTCGCGGCCCCCAGATTAGAACCCACCAGATTGAGGAGGGGGTGTCCTCTAATAAATAAATAAATAAATAAATAAATAAGTGACAAAAAATGAATCCTAGCCGTGACCCCCAACACCAATGAGCCCCCACTCCCATCCCAGGCGCCCCGCCTCATCCTCGGAGGTGGTCTCAATGAGGCTCCGCCCCCTGATTTGCATACGGGGACCACGCCCCGTCCCCTCCCTCCCGCGGCCGCGCGGCCCCTTTAAGGCCCCTCCCGCCAGCGGCGGGGAAGGGGCGGGGCCTGGGAGGCGGCAGCCAATCAGCGCGCGGCGTTTTCCGCGGGAAATCCGAATTTCGCGGGACGGGTTTTGGCGCTTAAAAAAAAACCGGAAAAAAAAAAAAAAAAAAGAAAAGAAAAGAAAAGGAGCGATCGGGCCCCGGCGCGATCGGGCGGCAGCGGAGCCGGGCGCGGGGGGTCCCGGCACAAGGCGGGGCCGCGCCCCGGCCCCATCCGGCCCCCAACGCGGCCGATTTTTGGGGCCAAAAGCGCTTTTATCCGCCCGTTTTGGCGGCATCCCCGCCGCGTTGCTTCTCTGCAGGTTTTTCGGGGGGTTTTGGGGGACTGGCCGATGGCATCGCCCGCCGGGCCCCCTCCCCGCTCCCCCAAAATGCCACGGCTGAGATTGTGACCCCTCTCCCCGGTGCGGAACCGCGGGGTGCTCCTGCCCCCTCCCCCGGGCCGGGCTTCTCGGAAAGGACTTTGCAATGCTGCGGCTCCCCAGGGGAGTGTCCCCCGCCCCGGGGAGGGGGGGCACCGCCCTCCCGGCCCCCGCTCCCCACCACCACCCGAAGAAGGTCATGTCGGTGATGGGCTCCTGCGAGCGGGGGGCTTCCAGCATGGGCAGCCCCCCGTTATCCAGCGGCTGCTTCACCCAGGTCTACACGCCGGCGGCTGTCAGCGGCCCCGCTGCCCGCAGGGGGTGTTTCTACGACACCCCCCAGGGCCCCGAGCTCAGGACCCTCGGCTCAGCCTCGGTGGGACGGCTGCCGGTAAGGTGTCTGCACCCCCTCCCCTCCCCGGGCATCGCTGCGGGGGCACGGGGGGCTGGGGGTCGAGCAGGGTGGGGAGCGAGGGGTGGGTGACCCCAGCGGGTGCAGCACCCTCCCTTCCAAATTTTGCAGCTGATACTGGGGGTCCGCGCCCCCCAGGGTGTCTTTTTGGAGTGGGGGAGGGTGAGGTCTGAAATCAGGAGTCGCAGTGAAATGGCTCAGATGTTTCCCAACTTCCCCTCGCCCCTGCGTGTCCGCGGCTCCGGCTTCCGCTTTTCGGCCTTTTTTCGGCCCTTTTTCCTTTTCTCCAGCTTGCGAAAAGTCCGGGTTGTGTGCCTCAAAACCCACCAAGGATTCCCAGCCCCTTTGCTAACCCCTTTCCGCGGTGGGGAAGCGAGCGATGGGTGCCGGCAGAGCCCCTGCCTGCTGTGGGTGGGGGGCACCGGCCCTGCCCTCTGGCTCTCCCCCCTTCGGGGCTGTGACCCCCGGGGCGGGGGACACGGGGCAGGGCTGGTTCAGCATCGCCGCCCATCCTTGGTTCCTGCCCGTGCCTACAGCAGGGCTTGCAATGACTGCTTTTTTTTGGGGGGGGGTTCCCATCCTCCGTGGGTCACCCCAAGGCTTTCACAGGGACCCCGTTGCTGGGAGCCGTGTAGGGGGGTCGCTGTCCCATGTCCCTGTCACCAAGTCCCCAAGGGGGTCACGGCTGTTGGCTTGCAAAGCCCAACACCCCTAAAACAGGGAAACTGAGGCACAGGTCGGGCGCTGGCCCCGTGCCCGGTTTTTGGGTGCACGGGTGGCCCTGCCCAGCCTGTCCCTCCTCCCGGAGGGCCCCCGCAGAGCCCCCCGGCCCCATCGGCCCCGCTGGCAGCTGGCATTTAATTCCTGCCCTCCCCAGCCCGGGCACAGGTCCAGCCCTCACTGTGAGCCTCTGTTCTCCCCGGGCCCTGGGAGGGATCCCAGACCCCGCTAACTCCCATTTAGTTTTTTCAAGGCTTGATTTATTTATTTATTCCCCCCCCCCCTTTTCCCCAATCCCTGATGCTCAGTGCCAGCTGGGGACATGGCCACAGCAGGGGAGAGGGGGCATCTTTGCTCCCCGCTTTGTGCCATGGCTGTGGGGCTGGATGGGGCCGTTTGGAGCCCCATCCACGGGGGCTTTAGGACCACCTGTCTCCTCTCTGGCCTCTTTGTTTCCAAACTGTGCGAGATGCCACATCCTGCACTGCCAGGGGCTGTTGTTTAAGGAGACACCATCGGTGCTGACCCCTCCCCTAAAATCACCCCACAAACTCCCAGTCCTGTGGAGCTGGTTTTGGGCTAATGGCCCCTTTGTCATGATGATGATGATCATCATCACCCAGGAGATGCTCAGGGTCCTCCTGTCTGGGGCTGTCCCCTGAATGGGGTCTAGGGGGCTTGTGTGATAATCAGGGACATGAAATGCTTGTCCTCAAGTGACAGTCGGCATCAAGAGGTTTTGGGCCAGTGGCCTCTTTGTCATCACCATCATCATCACCACCCACACCAGGAGATGCTCAGGGTGTTCCTGCCCACAACTGTCCCCTGAACAGGGTCTGGGGGAGCTTATTTGACCCTTGGGGACACGACAATGCTCCTACATCCCCCTTGGTGTCTTGCAAGTGGCGCTCCCCTCTGTCCCCATCCCGTTCCCTTCTGCCATTCTCCCATTCTCGGCACTGGAGATCCCATTTTCACTTGCAGCCCTGACAGCTGGGGCTCCTGCCCCACACACCCTGTTTATGGCACAACCTTTGTGTGCAGAGCCGAGGCAATCAGATAATGAGCGTTTCCTCCCAATTCCTGAGCAGGGCAATCGCAGCCGCTCCCACCCGGCACCACAGGAATGATCTGGGGTCACCTGGAGGAGCCCATCACCCAGGGAAAGCAGGATGGGTTGTCTCTCGTGGTCCAAAAAAAGTCCTAAATTTCATATACTCTCTGATTTGAGGGTTCTGGAGTAGGTAAATGCATTTTCCTCCATGGCAAATGGGTATTTTGGAGCGTTTTTAGTCCATGGCAATGCTATCCTGAGTGTTTGGGGTCTCTATAGGGGCTGTGGGGGTCTCTGTAGGGGCTCAGGGCTGTCCAGAAGTACCAGAGGGAGGGGTGTCTGTGCTGTGGTGTCCCAGCTCTCACTGCCTGCTCTGTGCCAGGACAAGGGTGTCCAGAGTCCACCACGGTTTCGGTATGACCTGGCAGGGCTGAGCCACCCGTGCAAAGAGCAGCCGAGGGTGGCAGCCCTGTGGGTGCTGGGTTGGCGGGAGAACCTGCTCAGCAGCACCCCTGGATTCCACAGGGGTGACACAGGGTGATCCCATCCCGCCTTGACCCCATCAAGGGGTTTTTCTGCATGGGCAGGAGGGGGGGATTTTTTGGGGGTGGGGATGGGTGGAGATGGGTGGTGACTGTGGCTGTTACCTTCAGAGGAGTTTTTTTGGGGTCTGGCTTTTACAGCCTCCAGCTGGGGAATGTCTCCTGGGAAGGGGCTGAGGGAGGGGATGGAGATGCTGGCTGCACCCTGGAGTGGGGAGCAGTACCTGGGGTGGGGGTTACTGCCTTCCCCCCCAGCGCAGGGTGGTCCCCATGTCTCCCAAGCCTGGGATCAACCTCCCACCACTCCCTCCTCCAAATGGGGGAGTTCAGCATCCCCCTGTGCCCCCCTGAGCCCTGAGCCACCCCAAGGCAGTGGAAGCTGTGCCTGGGGGGGTGGTTCTGACGTGGCAATCCTGTGCCATGAGCAGCATCCTGATCCCGGGGTGCCCCGTGGCCCCCCGGCAGCTCTGGGTGCCCATTCCCAGGTGCTGCGTTCCCACGCCCCCGTGAGGGCGGCGGGGCTGGAAAAGGGGAGGGGACAGGGAGGGGGGAGCCCCATAAAGGGCCGGGCAGGGCCCAGGCAAGCCCGAGGAAGGCAGTGGGCTCTGTTGAAAGGGAGGGTTGGCAGGAGGAGCCCCCCGGGGCTGAGGGATGCTCTGATGCTTGGGCTGGGCGCAGGGTGTAGCCCCTGGCGCCAGGGCTGGGCCGAGGGCTGCTTGGCAGGCAGAGCTGGCAGGGGGCCCAGCCTGCCCCCCCTCTGCTTCTTTACACCCCCCCCCCCCAAATTTTGTGGTCGAGCGTCATTTCCCACCCCACCATCCCATCAGGGTGTCCCCACATCCTGGGATGTCATACTGGGGGCTGGCAAATGGTGTAGTGGGGGCCCTGTCGTGCCCTGGGGGGGGTCTTTGGGTTTGGTCCCTGCCCCCCCCACCTGCTCTGGTTCATCCCACACCCCCCCCCAGTGCTGGCAGGGTGCTGGGAGCCCCTCGCTGTGCCCCGCTCAGCTGTCGTGTGCCTAATCCTGCCCGGCTGGGGGGGGGGTGGCAGCTGGGGCACAGGAGGGACCCCCTTGTCCATTGTCCCTCGCTGGGACACTCAGGGTCCTGCCCCTGCCGCCCCCACCCCCTCAAACTGCACATGGGGGCACAGGGGTCCCTCTTGCTCCCTTCCTGCACAAGGGGAGGGGGAGGTTGGAGGTGTCTGGGAACACCAGGACCTGCCATGGGGTGCTCCCTGCCTCAGTTTCCCCACGCCTGGGGCAGGTGGGGTGCAGCTGAGCCCCCCCTACAGCGATGGGAGCACACGTTGGCCACGGCCGTCGGTGCTGGAGGAGCAAAGGGGTGCCAGCAGAAGGGGGGGGGGTCAGGGTGATGCCTCCCCCCGTGCTGGCAGATGGATGGGGTCTGATCCGGGGCAGGTGTTTCCCATGCACTCGGCATTAACCGTTGGGGTGCCGGAGGCTCCGGGGCAGATCCGGGGGCAGGGGATGGAGGCGTGTTGGCTGGGAAAAACCTGCTCGGGGAAGGGTGGGAGGGAACAGATTCCCACAGGAGCTCGGGACCTGCCTGGCTCCCTGGGGGGGGCGGAAAACAGCCCCCGGGCGCCTCTCCCGCCGGCCCCCTCGGGTGGGAACACAGCGAGGTGCCCAACCCTTCCCCACAAAGTGGGGTGTGCTCCCCAGGGAGCCGCCGTCGGAGCGGCACCGAGCCGGCACTGGGACCTGTGAGCCATGAGGGACGTGCTGGGGGGGACCCTGTGGGGCAGCCCGGCCTGGGAGCAGGTACTGGGGGGGATGGGATGGGACTGGGGGGACTCTGTGGGACAGCCCAGACTGGGAGCAGGTACCGGGGAGGGGGTGTGAGATGGGGCTGGGGGGCTGCTTTCTGCTGCTGAGCCAAAGCGTCCCCCTAAAATCCCCCTGTGCACATTTGGGGGTGGGGGGGTATCCTGGGGGATTTGTTTGCGTTGGGAGTAGTTGAGTGACACCACCCCCAGCTCCCCTCTGTGTCTGCTCTGCTGCACCCCCCCTTTTTCCCTTCTCCCCAGGTGCTGCTGGGGGGTCCCTCGGGGGCGATTTCAGGGAGCTGCTTGCCCTGGCGAGGGGACACGTGTGTGGGGATGTGTGTCCCCCCCCTCCCAGGACCCAGTGCCCCCCCCAGCTTGCCCCAGTTTCCCTCCAGCTGGGTGCACGTGCCCGGGGCACCCGCAGGTCCCGGGGGGGCTGAGCTTGGCTGGTCCCGGGTGTGCTGGTGGCAGCTGGGTGTCCTCGGCTGCCTCAGCCACCACCGGGGCGGGAGGAGGGGGGGGGTGAAACCCAGCTGGCAGGGTGGGAGGGGGAGGATCCGGCTCCAGAGCCTCTGCACTCCCAGGGCTCAGCCCCGTGGAGCCCTGCCAGGAGCTGGGGGTGAGGGGAAATCCCAGTGGGTTCCTGGGGAGCTCTGGGGTGGGCAGGAAGCCATGGGGGGTGAATGGGACCCCCCCCATCTCCTCCCAGCCCAGTTCTCCCAGTGGCCCATTGCGCTGCTGGGTGCTGCTGTGCCCCTTCCCAAAAGGGATTTGGAACGGGAGGAGCCTCTTGAAGACAACTCTCACCACAGGATGTGGCACCCAGGGCTCTGTTGATGACCCCGGGGGGGGGGCTCTGGGGGGCTCACAGGGGTGTCTGGCTCAGCCCCAATGCTGAGTTTTCTCCCCTGCTCCAGGCCAAGAGGAAGCTGGACCTGGAGGGCCCCGAATTTCGCACGCCCAAGGGGAAGGGCCGGACGCTGGCGCAGGTCCCCAGCCCCAGGAGTAAGTGGTGCTGGGTGAGGCGGGACGGGGGCGAGCTGGGAGAGGAACACACCCCACTTCTCTCCCCTCTTAGCACCATGTCCCCTCTAGCACCACCCAATGTCACCTCCCTCCCACATTGAGGAGAGGACGGGGGTCTTGTGTCCAGTGCTGTGTCACCTCTATCCCACACTAAGGCGAGGACAAGGGAGAGTGTCTTGTGTCCAGCTCTATGTCACCTCTGTCCCAAACTAAGGAGAGGACAGGAGGGTCTCTTGTGTCCAGCCCCATGTCACCTGTGCCCCATATTCCACACTAAGGAGAGGATGGGAAGGTTTCTCACATCCAGCCCTGTGTCACCTCCATCCCACATCCCAAACTAAGGAGAGGACTGAGGGGGGTTGTCTCCTGTTTCCCCCACAGCCCCCAAGTCTCCTGGGGAGAAGACCCGCTACGACACCTCCCTGGGGCTGCTCACCAAAAAATTCATCCGCCTGCTGAACGAGTCCCCCGACGGCGTCGTGGACCTGAACCGGGCGGCCGAGGTGCTGGAGGTCCAGAAGCGCCGCATCTACGACATCACCAACGTGCTGGAGGGCATCCAGCTCATCCGCAAGAAGTCCAAGAACCACATCCAGTGGATGTAGGTGGTGCTGGGAGGGGGCTGGGGCAGGGCGGGTGGCTCGAGGGACGTGCAGGGTGTGCTGTGGTGTCACTGAGGTGCCATCCCCCCTGGCAGGGGGACGGGGATCTTCGAGGACGCGGCGGTGACGGCGAGGCAGCAGGTGCTGCGGGGGGAGCTGGCTGAGCTGGCCAGGACGGAGAGGACGCTGGAGCAGCTCGTGCAGGACTGTGCCCTGCAGCTCCGGCAGCTGGTGGAAGATGAGGCCAACCAGAGATATCCTTGCTGGGGGAGACGGGGGGGAGAGAGGGCAGGGTCTTGGGGAACCCTCTGAGCCTCTTCTCCAGTTGGATTCCCCGGGATTGGCGGGAATGTCTGGAGGGATGGGGGGGGGTCGATGTCCCGCTTGCAGCCCCACTTTTTCCTATACCTCGTGCCTGTCCACGCTGGCATATGTCACCTACCAGGACCTCCGTGCCATCAGCAGCTTCCAGGAGCAGACAGTGATCGCTGTGAAGGCTCCCCCAGAGACGCAGCTGGAGGTGCCAGACTTCAGCGAGGTGTGTGTGTGTGTGGGGCTGGGGTGTGGGTGCTGCTGGATCCACGCCATCCTTGGTGGATTCCTCTGAGGAACCAGCCCAGCCTGAGCCTGGGTGGTTTTGCGGTGTCTCCGTGGGGCTGTTTGACCCTGAGCTGGTCCTTTAGGGGTTGCAATGCCCCGTGAAGGCCCCTCGTGGGTTGGGGGCTGTGGGGTGGGATATGGGAGACCTTCTGGCTGCCCCCCCTGAGCCTTGCTCTGCCCCTCCAGGACAACTTCCAGCTCCACCTGAAGAGCACCAATGGCCCCATCGAGGTGTACCTCTGCCCAGAGGAGATCACAGAGGAGAGCCCCACCAAGGACCACCCCGGCCCCTACGCTGCCACCTCCCCACAGGACCATGCCATCCCCCTTTCCCCGCCAAACAGCTCCAGACCAGCCCCACAGCTGCCTCACGCCACCCCCCAGGGCTGGGGGGGCACGGGAACCCCCTCCTCACCCTCATCTCTGCCTCTCACCATCCCGGGGGGGCCCAGCTCACTGCTGGAGGTGGAGCCCGGGCTCCTGGGCTCTCCTGCCCACCTCCTGCAGCAGACAGAGGACCAACTGCCCTGCACCCCCTCCCAGCTGGACTTTGGACCCTTCGTTGCCTTCTCGCCCCCCCTGGAACAGGACGATTATCTCTGGGGGCTCGAGGGCGAGGGTGTCACTGACCTCTTTGAGGCCTATGACCTGGGGGACCTGCTGAAGCCCTGAGTGTCCCCCCCCAGGCCCCACTGCCTTTGTCCCCGCTGGTCACTTGTGTCCTGAGCACGTGGGGTCTCTGCAGGGTGGCTGGGGAGAGTGGGGGGTGTTGGGGAGCGCTGGGTTTTCTGAGGGTGCTGGTGGGGGGCTTGTGTTGCCCACCCTGTGTGGACTCTCCTCACTCTCCTGGGCTGGTTATCACCTGGGGCTGTGTTTGTCCCAGAGATCCATCCAGGTCCCATCCCAGCGTCCTCCCAAAAAACTGTGGGGTGCCAGTGCTGATGCTCCCCACCGTAACCCCCCCACTACCCTGGAGGTGCTGGTGGACTGGGGGTGCTTCTGGGTGCCCCAGGTGGCTTTGGGGCACCCCTGGGGAGGGTAGAGAAATCCCTGCCCAGAGTGGTCTGTGTCATGTTTTCCAGTTGCTCCCCAGTTAAACTGGTTCTTCAGGGTCATGGCAGGTCGTGTCCAGCGGCGTTTCCCCCCACCAGGGCTGGAATATCCTTTAAAAAAACATCCAGGCAGCAAAGCTGAAGTGACCTTTGGGTGATGAGAGGATGAAGCTTACAAGGCTCCAGCAAATCTCTGGCCAGGACACGGAGCCATATTCCCTGGGGGGGCTGCAGCCCCTCTCCCCCAGTCCTTACAAGCTCCCTCCAGCCTCTTGGAGCTACTGGTGCTGGGAGTATTGAAACTGGAGTGTACTGGGAGGAGGTGATGGCCTGCAGAGGGGCTTGGGAAGCAGCATGGGACGAGCCCTTGGACACAGGGCTTTTAATTGCAAAATATCCATAATTATTGCACTGTATTTATCTGGGCCCTCCCTTTGGCGTGGGGCTGGTGGGGGTCGGGGGGGTTTGGGATTGTCAGCGGGTGTATTTAAGTTGCCCTTCCTTGGGTTGTTGGTGCTCCTGCAGTTTGGCTTGGAGGTGGTGTGGGTGAGAGTGTGTTTTGGCTTGGAAAAACTCGTGGCACTTGATGTTTTCTGCCCGGGAGGGGTTGAAATAAAATGAAATTTTGGTGTTTAGAAGGGGCTGTTTTCCTCGAAGCAGCAAAATGCTGGAGTCATTTGGGAGGAGGGAGGTGTTGGGCTGGTTTTGTTCCTGTTTTCAAGCACCAAAAAAAAGCCTGTTTTGGGGCTTTTTAACTGGCCAGCCTGCTCTGAAGGCACTGGTGGAGAAGGGGGTTGAGATGAAGCCATGAAAACAAGTCTGACCTGCTCCAATCGGTGATTTCCAGCCCAAATCCACCTGGGATGAGCTTTCACCTGAGCTTTCGCCCCTTAAACCAGGAGCATGGGAAAAGCCTCAGGGATAGGGGTTGGGTCCCTATGGATACTGGGGCTGGATGGGCTCATGCACCCTGATTTCAGGGCAGGTTTGGGGGCTGCAGAGCAAAATCCTGGGGGAGCTGTGCCCGTGGAGGGTCCTTCCTCAGCCTGCTGCCTGTCCTGGGGATGCCAACAGTGCTGGTGTCAGTGATCAGTGGTACCAGGGGATGCTGGTACCTGATGTCTGGTGGTCCCCAGTGATGCCCAGTGGTACCTGGTGATGATCAGTGGTCCCCAGTGATGCCCAGTAGTGACTGGTGACTGTTGCTGGTACTTGATCTCCAGTGGTACCTGGTGATGTCTGGTGGTACCCACTGATGTCTGGTGGTACCTGAGCTTGTGGCACGTAGCTCACCTGGTGAGGTGGAGGAAGAGGAGGAGGAAGAAAGAGGAGGAGGAGAGCCCCGGGCCAGGTAAGCCAGGCGAGGGGCACAGAGTGCTGTAGGCACGACCCTGTCCCCATGTCCCCATCCCCGTGGGGCTGCGTGTCCCGCAGGAGCTCGGGGGATGTCCCCGGGTCGTGTGGCCCCCCCGCAGTCCCCGGGCCGGCCAGGAGGTGGCAGGGCCACCCCAGCCAAGGGACCGCCCCGGCCCCGCGCCCGGAGGGACCCTGCGGCGCACCGGGGGGAAGAGAAGCTTGAGGGAGGCTCTTACCCATGGGGAACCCCCAAACCCCTCCTGCTCCCGTCCTGCCTGGGCTGCAGCCTCTTAACCTTGCGTCTGCCAGAGCCCTGCTCTGCTCAGGGATGTCCCGGGAGCTCGGCAGATGCCCGGTCCCCTCCAAATTAGGGTGGGCATCCCCAAACCGTGGGCTTGCCGGTGCCTTGAGGGATGGAATCTTCACAGCCATTCATTCAAGGCCTGTGATCGTTCTTCCCACACCTTGGTCCCTCCCAGCACCCCAATTACGCCGACATAGAACAGGGCTTGGGCTGGACCTGATTAGGCACAGATCTGAGCTTTACTGAGCCTCACCCCTGGCTCAGTAAAGGGGTCGAGGGTTCGTCACCCTCTGACCTACAGGGGGTGAGGGGTGCTTGGTGCGAGGGGCGTGGAGGGGGCTGCAAAGCACACTCACCCCCATATTGGCCTCTCCCATGGCAAACCAGCCCCACCGAGGCTTTTTGTCCCCTTCTGTTCCAGTTTGTCACCAGCCCCGTGGGGAGATGTTCTCGGTGTCTGTTCAGCCTCAGCGCCTCTCCCGGCGTGTCCTGCGTGTTCCTCCGGGAAGAGCAAATAACCAGGAATGGGACATCACAATCCAGCTCCTTGGGCCTGTGAGGGGTGGGATAAGTGAGGGGACAGTGGGCTCAGAGGTCCCCTCCAGCGAGACAAAGGACCGATGGCTTTGAGAATTGTCCCCCGCTCAAGGATTGTCCCCTCAGGGTCTCAGGAAGGGCAGGGTGGGGGCAGCCTCCAGTTAAACCAGTGCCCGGGGGGGACTGGGTTTAATCCCAAGCCATCCTTTACTGCGTCTCCATGTCCTGCCGAGCCGGGGTGAGGTGGCTGAGGGGTGCCTTGGAAAGGTGAGTGTTGGGGTGAGCGGGTCCTGGGTGCCTGGGAAAGGTGGATGTCGGGGTGATGTGAGTGCTGCCTGCCTGGGAAAGCACCCAGCCGTGCCGTGGCGAGTCCGGAGGTGCAGATCCAGCCAGACCCCGGGGGTTCCCGTTCCTCCCCACACAGCACCGGGAGACCCCGCATCCCCCATCCCCCGGCGCGGGGGTCGCCTGGGGGGGGTTATTTGGGATCCCGGGGGCTCTTCGCCTTTAACGTGCGGGCGGGCGGGGCCGTCTCGTGACGGCGGCGGGGCGGGAGCGGGCGGAGGGGCCGGAGGGAGGGAGGGAAGGAGCAGCTCCCGGTGCGGCGCGCGGGGCTCCCGGTGCGGGGCGCGGGGCGCTGAGCCGGGCTGAGCCCGCACCCCCGGGGCGCTCCGCAGGGGGAGCCCCCCGCGCGCTCCCCGTGCCCCCCCAAAGCCCCAGTGTCCCCTCCCCGGTGTCCCCCCCCCCCGCCCGGTGTTCCCCCCGCACCATGCCCGAGCAGCTCAGCGTGGCCGAGTTCTTGGCCGTGACCGGCGAGGATCTGAGCTCCCCGGCCGCCGCCTTCGCCTCCAAGATGCAGAAGTGCCGGGGGGCGGTGGGGGCTCTGGAGGAGGTGAGCGGGGCCAAAGGGGCTCGGGGGGGGTGGTCGGGCTGCGCACCCCACCTGGGAACACCCCCCCGCACACGTAGGTGCTGATCCCTTGATGCTTGCGCCTCCCTCGGGTTTCTGTTTTTTTGGGGTTCCTCCCCTTCACCCCGACACCCTAAGGCAGGTGCTTTGGGACCCTCGGGTAGGGAAGTTGTTTGCATTTAGTCAGCTGCCCCAGCGTGCGGTTTTCTGGGGGGGGCAAAGCCTGTAGAAATGGGCAACAGTCTTTTTTTAAAGCCTCCTTTAAAGCTCCACGTGCCTCCCTGGGCTGAGATATCCCCCTATGTCCCCGGAGCCGGGGCGTCCCCCTGCATCCCTGGGGCCAGAGCATCCCCCAGTCCGATGATCTGGGCATTCCCCTCTGCCCCTCCTGGGACCAGGGCATCCTTCTTTTTCCCCCGGATCCAGGGTAGACACTCCCTTCCCAGGGGCCAAGGCATCCCCCCAGAGCATCAGCCCCACATCTTCATCCGCTGTCGAGTTCCTGTGCTGCAGCCAGCTCCGATGGGACTCAGGGAGGTTCCCCGAGATTAAAACCATTTTTAGGCTCCCCCCAAAATCCCTGGCAGCGTTTGTGGGAAGGGTGGAGGTGGCGGGGGGTGCCTTCGTCCCCCTTCTCCCGCCTGGAATAAAGGCGGTTTCCAGCTGGTCCTGTGGCTTTTGCCAACTCCTCTTAGCGAAGGAATGGCTTTGAAGGAGAGCCAGGGCTGGCGGCGAGCGGGGGGCCCCAGGTGCCGGGGCTTTGGGATCCCTGGAGGCAGTGGGAGGGGTGTCCTGGGGCTGGAAATCTGAGGACACACCATGGGGCATCCTAGTCTCCACCAGTGCATGCTGGTCACTGCCGTGGATCTCCTACCATGGATCTGCCTCCCAGCTGGGAAGGGGGAGGCAGCTCCAGCCAGGAGGGAGCAGCAGGAATTTTGTTTGGCTGCTCGGAGAGGCTGCGGGTAAAGGGGACTGGGATGGGGGGAGAGGCGTCCCCCAGGAATGGCAGGGGGTCTCTGTGGGGTTGGCTTAGTAAAGCTCCAGTGAGCATGAGAGAGCTGGGAATCGTGACTGGTGTCATGTGCCATGGGGGCCACGGGGCTGAGCCCCCCTGTCCCACTGGAGGCTGCAGGGAGGGGACCAAACCACTGCCAGGCCTTTGGCATCCCCTGTCCCAGCACGAGAGGAAGAGGGAAATCCAACTAAACCAGCTCCACACCACCCTCAGAACCCCGATGGGGCGATAGCATCAGCCAAGGGGGATAATCAGCCCTGGTTTTGGGTGTGTGTGTTAGAGGGAACCGGGCACCTCCAGGCTGGGACAGGGTGACATGGCAGAGGCTGCTGGTGCACCCAGTGGCAGAGCTGGCAGATGAGCTCCCAGCTCCCCCTGTCCCCCAGGGCAGCACCACATCCTGCTCCCAGCCTGGCAGTTTGTCACCCTGGCCCTGGCACCCGCGGCGGCTCCTTCTCCGGGCGGCACGAGCCAGTGCCGGGGGGGGATGCAGAAGAATGGCCCCCATTGAGAATCCTGCCCGGAGTCCCCAGGCTGGAGCCCGGGGATTCATCCCTTCCTCCATCCCACAGGGAATCCCTCCTGTTCCTGGCCCCACTGTCCTCAGCTGCCCCATGACCTGGAGCCCAGGGGTGATGGGTGTTGTGGGGGGCTCCAAACATCTCTGCCCTCCATCCAGGGGGCTGTCCCTGTGCAGCCAAGGCCCGTGTTCCCAGCAGCCAGCCTGGTACATGAGGGATGCCAGTGTTGCTGCTGGGGCAGCAACATGAAGGGATTTCCTCTGCATTTACCACCCCAGTGCCAGGCTCTTCTGCCCTGTCCCCACTGGTAAACTCATGGACCCAATCCCAAAAGCCTTATGTCCATCCCTGCTCCATCCCAGCCCCATATTCAGCCTCCTGCAGCGTGAGGTGGCACCAGGATGAGCTGCCCCATCCTGGACACTCAGAGCAGTTTCTTCCCCTATTTTCCCAGTGATGCATCCAGAGCATCTCATGCTGCCTCAGTTTCCCCTTCTTGTGACTGTGCCAAGTTTGCAACCCTGGAGCATCCAGGCATCCAGCCCCAGCTTCCCCCCCCGAGACAGGGAATCCCTCTGCTCTGGAGGCCTTGGTGTGCTGGATTTGGTGCAGAGAGGGGCCATGGGGGGCTTTGGTGCTCCCCAACATCCTCCCCATTGTAGATGCATTGCAGGACCCCTCTGGGCGGGGGGTTTGGCTCCCACCTCAGCCCCAGTTCTCTCCCAGCCAGCTCATCCTGGCCAAAGCTCATCCACAGCATCCCATCCAATGAGGAGGGCCTGGGAGAGTGGCGCTGGAGCCAGGCTGACCCTGCTGTCAGGAAATCAGGCCTTGACATCAGCCCCAAAACCTTCAGCAGAGCTCAGAGCAGAGAGAGAGCCTCTTTATTGTAATTCCTCCGCGGTTTCATCCCTCGCCCTTCTTGCTGTTCACACCCTCTAAATATTTCCAGCCTGTTATCATGGCTCTGGTACCTGCAGCCAAGCCACCCTTAACCCTTTCCTGTTGCTGTGTTCGACTGCGATGCTGCAGCCCCTTGGCCTGGGGTTGGGCTGGGGTGGAGTTTGCCGTGGTGCTCAGGGTGCAAACGGGGGCTGTGCAGGTAGGGAAGGATGGAGGGACTGGGATGGGGATGGGGAGGGCTCCAAACCAGTGCAGGATGTGGCTGGTGGGGCTGCAGGGAAGCTCACGGTGCTGGGAGCCACAGGCAAGACCCTGCCTGAGCTCGGGGCAGGGGGGATTGTGGAAGGCCACATCCCTGGTTGTGGGGTTGTTGTGGTTTAGCACACAACTGGCACGGGGGTTTATGGGATTTAGGTCGCCATCAGCAGGAGATGAATCCTGGTTTTGGCTCTGTGGGAAGCTGGGCTTGTGCTGTGCCTAGTCCTGAGCTGTGGGGATGGGCTGATGTGATGCCTCCTCGTTAGTTGAAACAGCCCCTGCAAGAGCCAGGGAGGCATTTTTTCTGTGGTTGCTGGAAGCTGCTGGGATCCAAGGAGCCTCTCACCCCCTGCTACCGTCTTGCTCAAACCCTCCTCTCCAGGGGCAGCCAAAGCCCTGCCTGGCAGCAAAGCTACAGAGACCGGCTGGACGCCGTGGCTCCAGCACCCCCAGGATGCCTCCAGCTCCTTTCCCAGCCCTGGGAGTTTGGATCCTGCCCCACACATCTGCATGGCAGAGCTGCAGCCTTTCCAAGGGCCAGCTGGGCTGGGGGAGCTCGGTAACGAGCTCCGTTTGTTTTCTCTCTTTGCTTTCTCAGAGCCTGGATGGGGACCAAGCTGTGCTCCAGAGGATCAGGAAATATGTGAAAGCCATTCACATCTCTGGGCTCAGTGAGTTGGGCTTCAGGAGGGCATCCCTGGACCATGGGGCTGGGGGGGGTTGGGACAGTCCTGTTCTCCACCAACACTGATCACACCGGACAGTGGGGTGGCCATGGGTGCTGGCCAGTGAAAGGCGACGTGGCTGCATGCTAAGGTGCCAAAAATTGCCTTAAGACAATATAAAAAGGGAAATTGAGAACCTTGGGAAGGTTGTTTTGGACATTCCAGTGCTGTCCTGCAGCAGGATCAGCCCAGCTTTGCTATGGAGGGATGGGGAGATGAGTGCTGGGTGCTGGTGGGACTTCACGATGTGACCCAGCAACATGCTAAGGTGCCAGAAAACGTCTGAAATATACATAAAAAGGGAAACTGAGAACCTTAGGAAGGTTGTTTGGGGCACACCACTGCTGTCCTGCAGCAGGACCAGCCCAACTCTGCTATGGAGTGAGGGGGAGGTGGGTGCTGGGTGCTGGTGGGACCTCACGGTGTGACCACGATGTGTCGGGGTGCTGCAGGGCCACCCCATGTCCCTCTCTGGTGTCTCCCCCTACAGCCCACGTGGAGAATGAGGAGCAGTACAGCGAGGCCCTGGAGAACTTTGGCAACAACCACCTCTCCCAGAACAACCACGAGCTCTCCACTGGTTTCCTCAACCTGGCCGTCTTCACCCGCGAGGTCACCGCGCTCTTCAAGAACCTGGTGAGCTGTCCCAAACCCACCTGGATTTGGACGCCCCACCCCACCCCAGTGCAGCCCCCTTCCTCCCAGATGCATGCAGCAATCCCCACCTCCCATCCTGGGGCTCGGGGGCACATTCCCAATGCTCCCAGGCCATCTGATACCCTCATTACTGGATTTACAGCTCATTCCCAGCTCCCCGGGGCCGCTGACTCTGGGATCCCATGGGCAGCTGGGGCTGCTATTTTCAATTTTTTTCCCCTTTTTTCTTTCTTTCTGTTTCGTTTTTTTTTCCTCACTTCAATTGCATCTCTGATCTCGCTTGCCAAGAGTAAATCAAAGCCACGCTGGGCCGTGCAGTGGGGCCGTGGGGAGCAGGCAGAGACGGACGTGAGCGGAGCCGCCGGCGCCTTCCCCACCTCGGGAATGGCTCCGCTGGAAAACTCAGTTCCTGAACGGAGCCGGGTCCGTGCACACCCAGCAGCAAAGCCCCACGTGGCCCCCTCTCCATTCCCTTTCAAATCCCCCTCTCCAAGGGATGTTTTTGGCCCCTGGCTCTGCTCAAGGAGGAGATTGATTTCTGCTGCCCTTCCCCCAGCAAGAATCTCAGATTTTTGGCGTCTTCTCTCCCAGTTACCCCAATCTGGGCCTCCCTGCTCCTCCCCTTCCCCATCCCGCCTGTCCCAGCCCACCCAGACCCCCATGCTCCAGTGGGGCTCTGCAGAACTGTCCTGGTGGAGGAGTCAGATCAGTTTTGGGGGGCCCCCACCTCCTGCCCTGCATGCTGCCGAGCTCAGTTCTGTGCCAGGACCCTCACCCAGATCCCAAAAGCTGTGTTTCCCCTCCTGGAGTCTCCCTGGAGCTGTCAGAAGAAGGGTGCCCCATTCCCACTCGTTTGGGGCCGGTCCTGTGCTCCAGGGCTGGGTTTCTCCCCAGGTGCTGCAGGGGACCAAAACCCTTTAAAAAAAAATCTGGGTGCAGTGGGGAGGTCTCGTGGGAGCTGGAACTGCTCTCACAGCTTCAAAATGGGATGCACAGAGGGATTCCAAGACTCTGGAATGTCTGGAGTAGGCTCCTGTGTCCCCACCGTGGACCCCTGCACGACACTGCCGGGGATGGTGGTGGCTGCTCTGCTGTCCCCAAACCCCAGGAAAGAGGGACATTTTGGGAAGCCCCTTTGACATTGGGGGTGCTCTTTGCATCATGGGGCTGTGGAGGGGCTGGTGGCATTACTGGGTGTGGGGACAGGGACGGGGACAGGGACGAGGTGTCGATGGAGGGGGAACAGTTTTGGTTTTGGCAGCCGCGGTGCTGATGTGGTTTGTGGGAAGGGCCCTGCGTCAGACATCTTGCAGCCAGCTCCAACAAGCCCCAGCCTGCCCCGTGCCTGGATCCTGGATCCAGCCCTGCTTCCAGCCTCTTTAACCCTTCCCAGGGCAGAGATGGAGCTGGAGGGAGGTCCCTGGCACCGGGAAGGACCTGGGGCTCCAGGTCCCCCACCTCCCCCACTGTGGGGTAACCCCATCTCTGCCTTTTGCAGGTGCAGAACCTGAACAACATCGTGTCCTTCCCCCTGGACAGCCTGCTGAAGGGGCAGCTGAGGGATGGCCGCCTGGTGAGTCCCCCCCAGCCCTGTCCCCAGGGTCACCCATGTGGGGACATGCATGCTTGTGAGACCCTGGTACGGGCTCAGCTCGTGCCTGTGGGCAGAAGGAAGGAGCAAGTACCAGGGGCTGGAAGGGAGCAGTGAGGGTTAGGGGTGATGGGAGCAAGGGGTGAAGACCCACTGGGGACATCCCCTGTCCCCAAGGGTGCAGTGATGCAAAGCAAAGCCTTTGGCCACTTCAGTGCCACCAGCTCTGTCACCTTCCCTGACCTTCCCCCCTCCTCCTTTGCCACAGGACTCCAAGAAGCAGATTGAAAAGGCCTGGAAGGATTATGAGACCAAAGTGTAAGGAACACGCTGCCTCCAGCAAAATCTACCTAAATCCCACTCTGCACAAAGGTGTTTTGTCCCTGGAATGGAGTCGGGCACCGATGGTGCCAGTTTGCCACTGGGAAGGCAAAGGGGAAAGGGACAGGGAGAGGGGCTGGAGATGTTTCTCCTGATGCCATTCCCACCGTAGCCTCCAGCATGGGGCACCCCTCAGAGCAGGGATGTCTCCAGCCCACTGCCATCCCATTGCACAGGGGGAAGATGGAGAAGGAGAAGGAGCGATCCCGCCTGGCCGGGGTCATCCAGGCCGAGCCGGCGGCCGCGGAGGTGGCCGAGGACATGCAGAGGGAGCGGCGGCTCTTCCAGCTCCACATGTGCGAGGTAGGGACTCTCCTGGGGGGATACAGGGATTGTTCATCTCCAGGGGGATCGCTCTACTTAACCTCTGTGGGGACACTGGAGCCTGTCCCTGTCCCTGCTACCAAAGCAGCCCCATGTGGGTGCTGTGTGGGACCCTCGGCTGTCCCCATCCCATCCCTGCATGGTCCTGGCTCAGGGATCCTCACCCCATCCCCAGATTGGGGTCCCTGTGGGATGCAGCTTCAAGAACCACCCGTGGTGCCTCATGAAGTCCCCCATGAGGGTGACCCTTCTCTGCAGTGGTCCCACCCGTGTCCTCCCAGCCCCGCTCCTCCCCCTTCATTGAGTGGCATTTGAGGCAAAAAGTGAGTTTTTTGGTTTTGGTTAGGGGGGCTCAGGAGTCACCCCAGATCCCTCTGGCAGTCTCAGTTGCTGTCAGTCCCTGCTCAGGAGGTGAGATGGGAATAGCTGAAGGATGGAGACACAATTCCAGGCCCCCACAGCGAGGAGGAGCCCAGGTGTCCTGGCTCCAGACACTCGGCAGCCCCACAAACCTCTTTAAGGTGACACATAAGAGCAGGGAACAACTCCCCAGTGGGTTGTTCCAGGGCTCTCCCACGTTCCCAAGGGCCAGAACCCGGTGCTGCCTGTGCCCCTCCCAGCAAAGGGCAGGGGGTGAGGGGAGGAGGCTGCGCCCGCCGGGGAGCTGGGACAGGGCCAGATGAGTCACTGCCTTGAATAGCTCCACTGTGGGATAAATAACAGCACATGGAGAGGCGGGAGCTGGAGCCGGGCACGGCGCCTGCGTGCGAGTGGGGCACGTGCACGTGAGAGCTGCTGCTGGCCCTGCAAGTGTGGGGGGGGCAGCTCTTCTTGGGGGGTTTGTGGGACATGTGATGCCCGTGGGTTTATAGGGAAGTGGGTTTTGCTGCTTCCTGGGGTGGGAACGTGGTCCTGTTCCACCCTGCGAGGCGGTCGTGTCTCCCCATCGTGGGCCATCTTGCACCCCCAGGGCTGTGGGTGCAGCTGGATCCGGATCCGGGGGTGCTGGGAGCATCCCTGTGCACCCCAGGGCGTGGGTGGCAGGGCAGGGACATTCCATGGGAGCTGGGCACGTGTGGCCTTTCCCAGGTGGGACTTGGTTCAGGGAGTGCAGTGCTGTGACAGTGACTCAGCATCTCCTGCTTGCACGGGGCAGTTTAACAACCCTCTGCAGCCCAGTGACCCCTCAGGGTGTTCAGAGCACCCAGGGCACCGGGAGACTCCATTCCAGAGGCTCTATCCCAGCATGGAAAGCCCCTGGAGCTCAGGGCTGCCTTCCCCTCCCCTCGCCTCCCGCTCAAAACCATTCCAGCAGCTGGAGAGGAGCTCGCAGGGGGAAAATCTCTTCCCCTCCTCATTTTGCTCAGGGTGAGCGAGACTCTGGGTCTTTCCTTCCCTGCCTGCAGCTGATGGATGGGTTTGATGCACGAAGCTGAAATTCCCCATCCCACGGGACACCTCGGCAGACCTCCAGGGCTGGTGTGCTGCAGGTGCTTGCTGCTTGGAGTCTGATTTTTGGGTCATATCTTATAAAACTTCTGGAATTTTTTTTTTTTCCTTTCCCCTTCACGAGGTGCCTTGAGTTTTGGTTATTTATTAACTCCAGAAGTAATGAGCAGCAGGAGAAGCGTGCTTGGCTGGAAACCCCGGAGGCCTCAGCCCTTGAACTTTCCAGCTCTTGGAGAACTTCCAGAGCCAGGTTTTTTGAGGGTGGTCCCCTGTGAGCTGCCTTCAAATCCAACATCGTGACTCGACTCCTTGAAGCCCAGCCAGTGTTTTAACCCTCCTCCCCGTGTCGGGAAGGGAAACGAGGGCTGGGCAGGCTCTTGCTCTTTCCTCTGGGAATATTTTCAGCTGGTCCTTGTCTCTGTCACCTAATGGGGTGTCTTCTCCTCCTCCAGTACCTGCTGAAAGCCAGCGAGTCTCAGATGAAACAGGGACCAGATTTCCTGCAGAGCCTCATCAAGTTTTTCCATGCTCAGCACAAGTAGGTGCCACCTGGATAAAGGTGGGATTGTTGTCACCTTTGGGAGGTCCCACGAGGGCCTGGGGGCTCCTTCTCCCATCCCAGCTCCATAAAGCTGTTGATGGAAGTGCTGGGCAGAGCCCAGGTTGCATCTGGGGAGTTGGAATGTGCTTTTTGTTGGCTTGAGCAGCTGTAAACGTGTCCATGGGGCTGGGGGAAGGGGGTTGGCTCGGGATATATCAGATGATTTGGTTTCTGGATTAGATTTCCAGGGATGAGTTCAGCTGAGAGGCTCCAGCATCAGCTGTGGGGCTCGTAATGAGGGTGTTTGGAGCAAGGATTAACATCCCCTTGCCTTTCCCATCGCTCCATGAGGCTGGAGTGGGTGCCATCATCCCCTGCAGCTCTCGAGTGGAGAAACTGAGGCAGGGGGGACAGTCCTGCTGGTTAAAGGCATATCCTTGGCTGGGGCTGTGACCCAGAGACCCCCAGATGTGGCCTCCAGCAGAGCTGCTCCCCAGTGAGACGAACTGGGATTGACCAAGAGGCCAATCCTGCACCCCAAACAGCCCAAATATGTGGGGTATCCAGATCCCAAGGCCTTTGGTGGGCTCTGTCCAGATCACAGTAGCCAGGGAGCCACAAAGCAAGGGCAGCTTCCCAGCGAGGGGGTTGCCATGATCTCCTGCCACGTTTCCTCTAAAAAAAAAACCACCCTCTTTTTTAATTGCATCCTCCCTGTCTGCATCTTAATCACCCTCAACAAACGCCCAGTTTCTTCCAAGATGGCTGGAAGGCTGCCCAGAACCTCTACCCCTTCATTGAGAAGCTGGCTGTGTCCCTCCACGCGGTGAGTCCCCCACGCTGCCATCCATCCATCCAGACGTGTCCCATGGGATGCCACCCCCCCTGTGCCCGTGCCAGTCCCTGAGAATGCCCCTGGCTCAGCACAGCAGTGGTGGCAGCTCCTCCCTTTGCAGCTCCACCAAGCACAGGAGGAGGAGGTGAAGCAGCTCACGCAGACCCGCGATTCCCTCCGCAGCATCCTGCAGCTGGAAAACAAGGAGGTGAGACCCCCAGGATGGGCATGGGAGAGCTGGGAAGGAGCATTGGGAGGGTGCTGGCTATGCTGGGGTTAGGTTGGGGATGGGGAGAAGCTAAGGAGCAAAGGGGACATCCATGGGAACAGAGCAAGAGACCTGGGAGATGTTTGGATGCTGGAAGGGCACAGGGGTCTCTGGCATCCTGCTGGACGCTGCACTCCACGTAAGGATGAGGTCACTTGGAGCAGCCACTCCTGCACCTCTCACTTTGCTTTTTAACTGCCTTTTTTTTTTTCAGGAAAACCTGAGCAGGAAGAACTCTGGCAGTGGCTACAGCATCCACCAGCACCAAGGGAACAAGCAGTACGGGACGGAGAAGTCGGGATTCCTGTACAAGAAGAGCGATGGGTAGGGATGAGTGTTATCCCAGAGAGCTCCCAGCTCCATCCCGGTGTTGTTGATGCTCATGGGAGGCCCCAGAGCTGGGATCCCCACAGCCCATAGCTCAGCAGGACGTTCTGTGCTCTGTGAGTTACAGGAAGCACAGCCCCACAGGATCGTGCCAAGGGCTGCCAGGGGAGGTTTGGGATGCGGATGTGGGCGATCCAGGCCGTGAAACCCTCACTCTTCCTCTTCCTCCTCCTCAGGATCCGCAAAGTGTGGCAGAAGAGGAAGTGTGGTGTAAAATACGGCTGCCTGACCATTTCCCACAGCACGGTGAGGAGCGGGGTGGGGCTGCAGCCCTGACCCTTCTTTGTGCAGCCTTGGTGTGTCCATTGTCCATTGGATTTCAGATCCCTTTCTTTCAGGTTTAGTTTTTTCCCAAACTGGTCTCAAATCTGCCTGGCTTAGAATTTAGCTCAAGATGGGACTGGAAAGCCTAAAGGGGATCCCCCATGTCTGACCCGGGTCCGTGGGAGGGAAGGGGGGGTTGGTTGGGGCAGCGAGTTGGGCGATGAGGGTCCAGACAAGCCCAGAAGGGGCTGGGGTGGGTTGGGAGGGAGGTGCTTCCCCCTGGTGTTGGAGGCTGGAAACTGCGGCAGGGACCGAGGACGTGGGCCAGGGACATCTCAGAGCCCTGTTCTCCTGCAGAGGGACCCTGTTCTCCTGCAAAAGGTCAGACAGGGTCCGACTCCCCTGGTTATCCCAAGAGGAACTGTCTGTGCTGGTGGTTGTCCCCCCACAGTTGCCGTCAGAGATGGTGATGGCCAATCCCTTGGTGATGCCCATCCCACCCCTCCCAGTCCTTTAACCCCTCTCCATCCTCTCACCCTGCAGATTAACCGTCCCCCTGTCAAGCTGAACCTCCTCACCTGCCAAGTGCGGCCCCACACCGAGGAGAAGAAATGCTTTGACCTGGTGACACGTGAGTGCCCAGGGCAGGGTGCCATGGCTGGAGGGGGTGTGTTTGACCCTGAGACAGAGGCTGTGGTGGGAGCTCTCCCTTTCTGGAGTGGGTTTTCCCTGTGAAACCCTTTTAACCTGGCTCTGGGTGCCTCCCTGGCTGTCTTTACAGAGGAAGGACCAACCTCTCCAAGATCGAGAAAGCTCAGACAAAAAGAAGTTGTGACAGGGCTCAGGTGATAGGAGAGTGATGTGCAGTAATTTAATTTTTAATTAAGCAGCTCCTTTGGAGAGATTTTAGCAGATTCTTGCTGTCCTGGGCATCCCTGAATCATAGAATGACAGAATCCCAGAATGGTTTGGGTTGGAAATGACCTTAAAGCCCATCTTGTTCCACCCTCTGCCAAAGGCAGGGTCACCTTCCCCTAGGCCAGGTTGCTCCAAGCCCAGTCCAACCTGCCCTTGAACACTTCCAGGGATGGGGCAGCCACAATTTCTCCCCCTTCCCTTCTCTCCCCATCCCTGCAGACAACAGGACATATCACTTCCAAGCGGAGGACGAGCAGGAGTGCGTCGTGTAAGTGCCACAGCCCATCCCCACTCCATGAGGTGCCAGGTCCTGCTCTGCCTTTCCCATCCTCCTCCTCCTTCTCCTCCCTCCTGCCCAGGTGGGTCTCAGTGCTGCAGAACAGCAAGGATGAAGCCCTGAGCAACGCCTTCAAGGGGGATGTGGGCAGCGGGGCAGCGGCGGGCGCCGGGGTGGACGGCGGCATCCAGGAGCTCACCAGGCTGGTCATCAGCGAGGTGAAGAACATGCCAGGGAACAAACAGTGCTGTGACTGCGGGGCCCCGGGTACGTCAGGGTGCCCCCCGCCCCCCCCGGGTGTGGGTGTGGTACCCACGGGGGTCACAGCATCCTGTGTGATGCTGAGCCCCCCCTGTGCTGCTCCCACCGCAGACCCCACGTGGCTCTCCACCAACCTGGGCATCCTGACGTGCATCGAGTGCTCCGGCATCCATCGGGAGCTGGGTGTGCATTATTCCCGCATCCAGTCCCTCACCCTGGATGTCCTCAGCACCTCTGAGCTGCTGGTAAGCTGCTCCCTGAGCCTGGAGGTCTCGTGGCCATTGGGAATCGCCCTCTGGGGCTCCCAAACCTTCTGGGATCCAGAGTTCATTCTTCCTCCTCTGTCCCCAGTTTGCTCCAGTGCTTGCTAACTTGCCCCAGTTTCCCCAGTGTGGTGGTTTGGGCAAGGGAGGGGCCTTTACAAACCTATTTCCTAAGGAGGGGGATGCTGGAACTGCTCCCTCCTAAACCAGACTGCCATGAAAGATCACCCCTAGGGGAGGTGCTGCTCTAGAAAAGTCCTGGGTGGATCCAGTGGATTCCTTCCCTCCAGGATGTGATCTGGCTGGGGCAGGGGGAGTGTGGCCAGGAGGGCTTGTCTGCCCCCATCCCTCTCTTTCCATAGCTGGCTGTCAGCATTGGGAACACCCGTTTCAACGAGATCATGGAGGCCACGCTGCCCACACAGGACTGTCCCAAGCCCTCAGCTGGCAGTGATATGTGAGTTGGGTGTAGGATGTGGGCTCAGGTTGGGCTAGGGGGAGGAGGAGGAGGAGGAGGAAAAGGAGTGCATGGTGTGTGGTCTGCCCTTGCTTCCATGCAGTCCAGGGATGTGAGAATGGAGGATCCTGATGAAATCACCTGGATTTTGGTGGGGGATCTGCGCCTCTCTGGAGTTTTCCCCTTGATCCCGGGGCTTCGGGAGAAGGGAGGAGCTCAGGGTGCCCTTGGCTGTGGTGGGAGCTGGAGGGTTCTGGTCTCCATGCCCACCCAAGCCCCCTTCCCCCAGGGCTGCCCGCAAGGAGTACATCGTGGCCAAGTACATGGAGCGTCGCTACGTCCAGAAAAGCAGCCGGGACGATCCCCACCGCCTCTGGGAAGCCATTCGTGCCCGGGACCTCCTGGCCCTGCTCCAGGCCTTTGCTGAGGGGCACGACCTGGCCAAGCCCCTGGCCAGCCCTGAGGGCCAGGTGAGCCCCACACTTAGCAGCGTGGATGGATTTGCCCCCTTTGGGTGCCTGTGCTTGGAGTTTTCTTGGGCTTTGGGTGGAGAGGTGCCCCTGGGAAGATGAGCATGCCTCAGGTCCAGCTTTCCTCTCTCCTTCAAGTCGTGGGAGATGAGAGCATCCTTGAGTTCAGCTCTGCTTTTCCCTCTGTGTCATGGAAGATGAGCATCCTTGGGTCCAGCTGTCCTCTCCCCTCCATCCTGGGGGAGATGAGCACCCCGAGGCTCATCTCTCCTGTCCCCTCTCGTGGCAGGAGGCAGGTGAGCTGGCGCTGCACATGGCCGTGCGCCACGCCGACAGATCCTCCCTGCCCTTGGTGGACTTCATCATCCAGAACGGGTGCGTCCCCAAGTGCTCCCGGTGTCCCCTGCCCTTTCCCCCACGGGAGGAGTGTGCAGGAGGCCTGTGTGCTCTCAGGCCTTGACTCTCCTGCCGGTGGCCCTGCAGGGGGACGCTGGACCGGGTGACGCAGGACGGGAACACGGCCCTGCACTACAGCGCGCTCTACAACCAGCCCAACTGCCTCAAGCTGCTCCTGAAGGGCAAAGCCGCCTTCACCACGGGTACGGGGCTGGGATTGGGGGTTTTGGGGGTCTCTGGTGGGAGGGGCAAGGCTGTAACCTGGATCTGTCCCCCTTTTGTCCCTCGGGCAGTGAATGCGGCAGGTGAGACGGCTCTGGATGTGGCGAGGAGGCTGAAGCACAGCGAGTGTGAAGAGCTGGTAGGTGTGATGGAGGGATTGGGGGAGATGGCTTGGGATGGAGAGAGGGGACCAAAGCACCTGGGGAGGGCTGGCATGGAGGTGGGAGGCTGCTGGGGCCTGTTCCCTCTCTGCCAGGACTCCTCTGACCTGTCCCATCCACCTGGCAGCTGGAGCAGGCACAGGCAGGGAAGCTCTCCCTGCAGATCCACGTGGACTATGACTGGGAGCCACCCTCAGAGTTCCCTTACGACAGTGAGGACGAGCTGGAGGAGAAGGTACCTCTGGGAGGGGGCAGCACATCCTGTGACAGAGATCCCACATCCCCAGTGGGGGGACTGGGGGAGTGCAGACCCTTTTTTGGGGCTGGTGGCAGTGGGGCATCCCTGGACCCACGTGCCTGCCCCCAGGTGAGCCCCCTCCAGCGCTCCTTCAAGGGCACGTCCCCGCTGGCCGCCAGCCCCCCGCCCGCCTGCCCCCAGACCCGCTGGAGCTGCGTGGGGGGCATGGACATCACCAACAAGACCTACGAGAGCATCCTGGTGCCCTCCCGCCCCGCGCCCCGCCGGGCCCACAGCGAGGAGATCCCCCCGCCGCTGCCCCTCAAAAACCCCACACGGGGCGGCTCCCGCCCCAAACCCAGCCACAGCCCCACCGGTGAGTTGGGGGGCAGGGTGTCACCGTGGTGGGGTTCTCCTTTCAGCAGGACACCGATTTATTGTCCCCGTTGTGTGTGTGTGTCCCCCAGAGCGCCCCGAGCTGCCCCGGCAGGCGTCAGAGCCGCACTTCTCCGGGCCGGCGGAGGCACCGCGCAGCCTCCCCTCTGCCAGCAGCACGGGTGCCCTGGATGGCACCCCTGGCCCCCCGGCCCCCGGCACCCGCAGCCCCACCGAGAGCCGGCGGGCAGCCTACTGGGAGACCCGCTCCGAGAGCGATGCCAGCAGCACCCGGAGGGGGCCGGAGCTGAACCCCCCGCCTGGGCAGCCCCCGCCGGGCAGCACAGCCCCCGACATCCCCCCCGTCAAGTTTGGGTAGGGACCCCCCCACCTCCAGGCTGGGGGTGCACTGGGTGTTGGGGGGGGGGGGGGTCATTGTGGTGGTTTGGTTTCAATTGCCCCTTGTGGAGCAAAGGGGTTCCCACCCCCTGGAGACCCCAAAGGAGTTGATGCTGCCACTGGGATGCAGGATGGGATAAGAGCAGCCATGGGGGTGATGGGTTGTCCCTGGAAAAGGTGATGCAGATTATTTGGGGGTGACACCAAGACCCCCATGCAAATTATATTATTGTATAAAAATTTATGTAACAGTATAGATGCATTTTTATATAATATATAATGATATTTATATATTATATAAAATATTATATGTTTTTTTCTCTCTTTTGGGAAAATGGGGTGGGACGGGCTGGTTTGAGGGAGTTTGGGTGCTGGGGTCCCTCCCTCTCCATCACCATCCAGGGGGATGTGGGTGAGACCCTGCTCCCTTGGGTCCCATGGGGGAGCCCTGACCCTACTGAGGCTTCCCAGGGAGGAGGACAGGGAGGGGGAAGGCACCAGTAGGGAGGGGGTGACACTGTCCCCACTGTCCCCCACAGCTCCGAGAGCACCCGCTCGTACCGGCGCATCGGCGGTGGGGTGGGCAAAGCGGGGTCGGCCGTGTCCCCCCAGAGCCCTGGTGGCCCCGAGGACCCCGCTCTCAGCAAGGTGCCCCCTGTGCCCATGCCCAGGAGATTTGCTCCGGTAGGTGCCACGACTTGGGGGGGGTGTCACCCTCTGCATCCCCAAGCATCCCTGCTCTCCTTATCCTGGGGCTGCAGAGGGAGGGATCAGGGGTGTCACATCCCTGCACCCCTCTTGGGAGCGACTTTGGGGGGGTCTTTCACCCACTTTTCACCCCGTTTTAGGCCAAGGGGAGGCAGAAGCGGGTGAAGGCGGTGGCTGACTGCAAGGGGGACAAGGCCCGGGAGCTGACCTTCTCCAAGGGAGAGGTGATCGTGGTGACACGGGAGGAAGATGAGCAGAGCTGGGTGAGTGTCACCATGGCACAGGTGCTGGGATCCTGATCCCGGTCCTTTTTTCCCTCTGGAGGTGGCTGGGGCATTCCTGGGGGGCATGGATGGGGGAACCCTTTGCCCATCTGCGCATGGAGTAGGGCTGGGAAGGCTTCAGCTGCTGTGTCACCCTGGCTTAGCCTCTCTAAATTCCCCTGGGAATTGGGATATCAGCCTCAAAGCTTCTCCCATGCCTGAGATGGGACTCCCACCCCCTAACCCCCATCTCTGCACCCCAGGTTGGCTTCATCGAGGGTGACGGCTCCCGCACCGGAGTCTTCCCCGCCAGCTTCGTCCACCTCTTGCAAGACTGACCGGGCAGTTTGCCACTGTCCCCTCGGCCAGGACCAGAGGCAGCTCCCTGCTGGGGGCTCAGCAGAGCCAGACCACGAGGGACACATGCCCAGGACCCTGGCATGGGAGCACTGCCCTCCAAGGGGGCTCAGAGACCACCCACTGGGAAACCCGTCCATGGAGGGCAGCGCTGGGGAGCTGAGGGGCAGAGAATGGACACGCTCGCTGCATTGGTGGGCTGAGGTTTCTGTGCCAGCCCCTGCTCCTGCTGCTCTCCTGTCCTTCCCAGGGGCTCTGCTCATCCCCAGGGATTTCTTCTCCCTTCCTCTGCAAGGACTTGGGGATGGGGGATCTCCACCCTCTGCCAAGTAGTCATGGAGCCCCCTCCCCAGCCTGAGGGGAGCAGGGCTGGGGGGCAGCCGTTTCCCCCCGAGCCTCCTTCTGTACCCCAACTGTGAAACCTTTGGGATGGGCAAGAAGTAGGAGAGGGCTCTTGCCCTCACCTGGCTGGGCTGGGCTCCACCCCAGACTTGGAGCTGCCTGGGCTGGTGGGGCTTGGGGATGCTCCAAAGCTTCCCCAAAACTCTAGTGAAATACCATTCCCTGATTTGGGGGGGGTAGGAGTTGAAGTGGCACCACAGAGCCCCTGCCCCATGTCCCTCACCTGGGGTGGGTGCTGGATCACCGCCCCAGCCTTGGGGGCCTCTCCAAGGGAGTTTTTGCATTATTTTTCTGGGACCAACATCCCCTTGTGCCAGTGTCCCTTGGGACCCACCTGCCTCTGTACCCCCCCAGTTTACCCTCTCCCCCTTCTCATTTCTGTGTCAAATGTTTCATCTCAAAAAACAGTCTTTTTTTTTTTAATGTTTTCTGTCTCTGATTTCTAATAAACCATTGTTTTTGTAAGGACCTGGTGCTTGGGTGGGGGCAGGGCTCGGCAGGGCTGTGCTGGGCATCAAAACCTGCAGGAGGAGTTGGGATGTCATTTATCATCACACAATCATGGAATGCTTTGTTTTGGAGAGGACCTTAAGGATCATCTCCTTCCACCCGCTGCCACGGGCAAGGTCACCTTCCCCTAGACCAGGTTGCTCCAAGCTCCGTCCAACCTGACCTTGAACACTTCCAGAGCTGGGGTGTTCTCAGTACTGGAATATTCTAATACGTGGAATATTCCAATGTGTCGGGATATTCCAGTGTAGAAGAATTCCACGTATATTGGACTATATGGAGTATAAAGACACCCCCCCCCCCCCCCCCCCCCCCCCCCCCCCCCCCCCCCC
>NW_020884940.1:3187798-3204697 GCF_003945725.1 Corapipo altera | reverse complement strand
CCCCCCTCCTTCCCCCCCCCGTGGCCCTCGGGATTCCCTGGATAAGCCATCCCGGTGCCAAAGCCCCAACCCTGTCCCCAGACCCCCCGTGCCCCCCAGGGCCGCCACAGCCGCGCGCCTCCCCCCGCTCCTGCAATCGTGGCTCCCGGCTATATTTAGCCCTCCCCCGTGCTACTTCGCCTTCCTGGCAGGAGTTTATAACTGGCCGGGACAGCCCCACCTCCTTTCTGCTTTCTCTCTCTCTTCCCTTCCCTTCCCTTTCCCCCTTTTCACCCCTCTTTGCTCCTTCCCACCCGCCTGCCCGGGACCCTCCCCCCCCCCAATGCTGGCAGTGCCCGGCTGTGCCCGTGGCCACCGTCCTGCCCCGCGGGCCACCAGAGCCCGGCGAGCCACGAGCCCCCGGAATGGGGCCCGCTGAGGAGCTGGTCCGGATTGCCAAGAAATTGGATAAGATGGTGGCGAGGAAGAGCACGGTAAGGTGGCCGAGCTGCTCGGGGTGCGTGCGTGCCTATTTACACACGTGTGCGTTTGCACACACGTGCACATTTACACACGTGTGCGTTTGCACACACGTGCACATTTATACACGCGCGTTATTTATGTGCATGGCAACGTGGATTGGGAAAGGGGGGCGAGGTGTGCCCTTCACCCCCCTTCCCGTTCACCCTGGAGGGGCTGAGTGGGTTTAGGGGGTGCTGAACCCCCGTAGGTGCCTCCAGCACCCCCGGGGTGCTGCCTGTGCCACCCCGCCCGGCCTCGGGACGTTGGACCCAGCACCCGGGGGGGGTTCACTTTGTCCCCAGTTTGAGGCTCTCCTGTGCCCCATTGCTCCCAGACAGTGGGATGTGGGGGTAAGGAGGAGGTCTGTCCATGGGTGGCAGCTCCGGGTGCCCCTCAGCAGTGCCAGACTGTGGGTGACAGGTGTTTGGCCACCGGCCCGGCCACCAACACCCGATCGGTGCCGGTGCCCCAGGCTCGGATCCCAGCAAGGGATCACTCCGGGCTGGGGGACACAGCCCCCTCCCCAGCCCCCCAAACCCTGCCTGTTGCAAAAGGAGGGGAGGGGGCTGAGCACTGGCTCCCGGGTGGTTTTGGTGGTGCCAGGGGGAGCCGGGATCCAGCCCTGCCACCCTTGTGCCAGGTGAGGATCCATCCGGGGATCCTGATGAGCCGGTTACTTGTGCTGAGCCCGGCCCTCAGGGTTAATATTTGATTGTTTCCAGCGGCCTTTGCCCCGACAAGGTTCAGGCTCCTGGGTGTGGGGGGAGCAGCTCGGGATCTGGTGCCTTTTTGGGGTGCCAATGCTTGGCACCAAACCATATCCCATGGGAGCCACGCGGGCTCTGTGTCCCGCTGGGAGTTACCCCCGGAGTCAAGGGACTGGGGAGCTCCACACCCCTCCTGCTGCACTTTGGGAAGGGACAGAGCCAGGGTCCGACCACAGCATGGGGTCATTCCTGCACCCACCATACCGAGGAGGGCTTAATCCAGCCCCTGTGGTGGGGGTCCATGGAGCTGGATCCCTGGGGGGAGATACCCGGGAGCTGGGTCTGCTGCTGGGGCTCTGAAAATACTGAGGAGCAGGAGGACTCCACGCCCAACTACCTTTAGCCCAGGAATCACTGCGGGGGGTCAGGATGAAATCCCGGGGTGGGTGTGTCCCTCCTGCCCCTGGGTGGGGACACTGGGGGGTCCCCCAGCCATCACCAGCTCCCAGCAGCCGGGGTTTCCTTAGGGAGGGTTTTTCTCAGGTTTTAAGCTCCTGCTCTGCAGCTGGAGACATGATTTGGTGCTGGGATGGCCCAGCAGGATTTGGGTGTGGGATTTTTCTGTGGTGTGTTGACACGGGGGGTCAGGTGTTCCGAGGGAGCAACCCAGCGCTGCTTTGGGTCCCCTTGGGGTGCCCTCCCTGGAGCTGGCAAGAGGAAAGGGGGCACATGCAGCCCCCCTACTCCATTTATCTCCAGCTCCTCAAGGGCCCCCGTGGCTTCTCCCTGCTCTAGGAAGGGGCGCTGGATCTGCTCAAATCCCTCACCAGCTACACCATGACCATCCAGCTGCTCCAGGTGAGGGGGTGGGGGTGGGGGGACACCCCATGGGATGGCTGGTCCTGGCCCTCCCGTGCCAGCTGGCACATCCTTAAGGATGTGTCCCTGCCGTGTGTCCCCAGACCACACGGATCGGGGTGGCCGTGAACTCGGTGAGGAAGCACTGCTCCGATGAAGAGGTGGTGGCCTCGGCCAAAATCCTCATCAAGAACTGGAAGCGGCTTCTGGGTGAGCAATGCCAGGGGAGGAAGGAACCCCCCCAAACCCCAAACCCCGTCCCCAAACCCTAGGGAGGCTGCACTGGGATCAGCCCCAGCCCGTGCAGGCTCCCATAACCTGTAACCCAGCCCTCCCAGGCAATGAATGGACTTGGACTTTCCAAGGGCTTGTTTTCGCTCTGGGATGGAGTGGTGTAAATCAGTGTGTGCCCCACGAGGGGTGAGCATCCCCCCAGTCATCCCCCAGCCCAGGATGCAGCTCCCCAGGTGCCCTGTGCTGGTTTGGGCTGTGGCTGTGACACCCAAATCCTTCCCCCAGAGTCCACCACCCCAAAGAAGGAGAAGGACGCGGATGGGAAGAAGGAGAAGGACTCGGATGGGGACAGGGACAAGAAGAAGGGGCTGGATGTTTCCAGCTGCCCCAATGAGGGGGTGAAGCACCCCAAGAACCCAGCTGAGAAGCACAAGGAGAAGAACAAGGAGAGGTGGGGGCTCCTGCCCCCAGCTGGGGGGCACCAGGGGCTGATATAAGACCACCCTCTGTTTAGTCCTTAAGAGTTTATCCCTCTCTGCCTGCCCATGGATGCCCACACTTCTGGAGATGAAAGGGCAGCAGAAGCAGCACCAGGGTGGCTTTTGGAGGATGGATAATTGGGAATTTTTTATTTTCCTTTCTCTAGAGCTAATTATTCCTTGGATGAGGGCTGTTTGGATGGTGCTCATCTGACCCTGTCCCACTCTCTCTCTCTCTCCCTAGGAAGCCCAGCAAATCCAGCTCTCATGCTGCCACCACCCAGGGCCACTCTGCCAACTCCAACCCAGAGAGGTACCTGCTGAAGGATGCCCTGAGCTCACGCTGGGCTCTGCTGGGCATTGCCAGCCCAGGGGAGGCTTTCCTGGCATCCTGGGGGTTGTGGGGCTCCGGGCTGACCCAGCTAGGGATGGGCTGTGCAGAGGGGCAGGATCTGGCTCACAGGACGCTGGGAGATGCTGGGGCTGGGCTTGCTGAGAGCATCTCTCCCTTCCTTTGGGCTTCCCTGGTGAAGAGAGTCCAGTGACAGCCGGAGCCCCACTGCGTCCTCCAAGAAGTCACCTCTGGATGGCAAGAAAGAGAGGTGGGTGCTGGGCTGGGTGGGGATGGGGGAGGTTGGACCCCACCCCCTCACTGGGCTGTGGTTGGGAGGCTGGACCCACTGCCTAGTCCCTATTGCTGTCCTCTGACCTGGGGCTCGTCCTGCCAGGAGGGACTCTGCTGACTCCAGGTCCTCCACCACCTCAGCTGCCTCCTCCTCTTCCTCCCCACAGAAGAGGCCCTCGGGGGAGAGGTAAAGAGGGGACGTCCCAGGGCAGCCTGAGGATCCTTTGGGAGTCCCCTTTGGGGATGCCCTGACCGTGGGAGCCCCATCCTGGGTGGGCAGAGATGGCTGGGAGCCCTGATCCTGCCATGGGCCCTGGGACATTCCTTGGGAGGAGCAAATCCTCCCCTGGGGAGATTCCTGTTGGCTTCTGAGTGCTCACATTGATGTGCTGGTGCCCGAAGTCCTGCCACCATTCCCTGCCCCCTGTCCTGCCTGCCCCATGTGTGGTGTCATCCCACTGTCCCCTCTCCCCCAGGAGAGCCTCTGTGGGCTCCAGCCCCTCTCCAGCTCCCACAGGCTCCCGGAGAAACTCCAGTGACAGCAAGGAGGAAAGGTAGGAGAGACCCATCCCACTGCTGCAAGACCCTGGCAGGTCCCTGGGGCTGTGCCAAGACCTCACCTCCTGCCTGTCTGTCCCCTGGTGTGCCCCACAGAGCCAACAGCAGCAAGGGCAAACCAGAGACACCACGGACCCCCACCAGCCCCTCCTTCTCTCCCAGCCCCTGTTTCCTGGCCCCCTGTTACCTCACAGGGGATTCCGTGCGGGACAAGTGCATCGAGATGCTGACGGCTGCGCTCCGTATGGATGGTGAGCGGGGCTGGGGGGGCTGCCTGGGCTGTTTGTCCTGTGGGACAGCCCTAAAGGGAGCCTTCAGCGCCAAAATGAAAGAAAAGGAGGTTGGTAGGGGTGATGGGGATGGGTCTTTGTAAAGTTCAAGGTGGGTAAAAATAGGTATTTTGGAGATGGGGTGTCTGGGATAAGTAGGGGGAAGACGTGAGGTGTTTTGGGGGGTGCAGTGAGACTTGAATGGTTTCACACCTGAAAGTCACCCCTTGACCCCTCTGTCCTTTAGATGACTACAAGGAGTTCGGTGTCAACTGTGAGAAGATGGCATCGGAGATTGAAGACCATATCCTTTGGGGAGGGAGGGGGTCCCCGGGCACTGTCTGCTGGGGGGGCACGCATGGGCTTGAGAGTGGTGATGGGGACAGGGCAGAGGGTGGCAGGGACAAGGACAGAGTGTGACAGGCTCTGCTGTGCTCGTTGCCTGCAGAGGGAGCCCAGACCACGGTTAGAGGATGCAGAGGCTGATGTTGATGCTGGTGTTGATGGTGAGCAGAGCATCGCCTGAGCACCTGCCTTAGTCCGGGGGGGTCTTTATGTCCCCTCTCAAACTGCTCTGCTCGGGAACCTGCCTTCATCCCTGGGAAAAGAAACCCAAACCCAGCCAAGGCCTTTTCCTTGAGCCTGCTGTGGGTGCCTATGTGCCCAGGCTGGCAGGGATGGAGCCACCTCCACCCACGCCCAGTTCAAGACCTGGGAGTGTCTTGGCAGCCCCCCAAGACCGAAATCAGCCCCAAGGTGGGGCTGTACCCCTGCTGGGTACAGTTTGATTTGTGGTGCATCCCAAACTCTGTGCTGGAAGCTGTTGGCTCAGCCCACCTGCCCACATCTGTGCAGGCAGCGTGTGGCTTTTGACCATCCAGGGAGGAGGGAACAGGCTGAGTCCTCTGCAGCATGAACTTGTCACAGCACAGGGCTTGCTGACAGTCCCTGAGCCCCATGCCTCTGGCATCCAGGCAAGGCAAAGCTGTTCTCTTCCCAAAGCTCTGCTTCACCCTCCTAAACTCAAGGATGGGGACACTCAGGGAGCGAATTCCCATTGAAATCGGCCATCTCCACGTGGGCACCGACCCTGGTGGCAGCCAGCAGCCCCCTTGATTCCTTGACAGGCCCCACATATCTTCCAGGAGCTGAAGAGCACGGACATGAAGTATCGCAACCGGGTGCGGAGCAGGATCAGCAACCTGAAGGACCCCAAGAACCCCGGGCTGAGGAGGAACGTGCTGTGTGGGGCCATCGAGCCCGCCCTCATCGCCCGCATGACCGCCGAGGTGGGCACGGGGCGGGGGGCACGGGGCTGATTCATGGGTCACATCCATCCTTCCTCCGCAGAGGATGGACTTGGCTTGGTGGTGCCCACACTGGGCTTGTCCCAACACCACCTCGTCCCATCCCGGTATTGGCTGGGCCACAGGGAGCAACAGGCACAGGGAGAAAGTGGAGGCACTGCCCCTCAGAGCCCTGCAGCCCCCCCAGCCCTTCGCAGAGCTGGCTGTGGGATGTCACACGGGCAGGAGTCAGCCTGCAGGGTCCCCATTCCTCCTCCTCAACTGGAGTCCACAAATCAGGCTCCTGGGAAGCCCAGTTTCCCCTGCAGGGAACCAGATCCCTGCGGGCAGCAGTTTGGGGTTGAGGATGGGGTGATTTTTCCGTCTGGGTGGGTCTGATCCCTCCCGCGAGCACAGAGGGCAGGATCAATCCTGGTCCGGGAGAGGACGGGGAGGGTGCTGGACCACGGCAGGTGGCCGTGAGCAGAGCTGTGGCCACACTGACCACGGGGCCGATGCTGGTGGCAGGAGATGGCCAGCGATGAGCTGAAGCAGCTGCGGAATGCCATGACCCAGGAGGCCATCCGGGAGCACCAGATGGCCAAGACGGGCGGCACCGTCACCGACCTCTTCCAGTGCGGCAAGTGCAAGAAGAAGAACTGCACCTACAACCAGGTCAGCCCTGGCCCCTGGGGAACCCTGGGAGGTCTCTCCTGGCCCGATCCCCACGAGAGGGGTCTCTGCTGACCCGACCCCTGCTCCACCCCAGGTGCAGACGCGCAGCGCTGACGAGCCCATGACGACATTCGTGCTGTGCAATGAGTGTGGGAACCGCTGGAAGGTCTGTGCCCATCTCGGGGGGGGTGGCTCACCAGCCCTTTCCTGGCTCCCCCCAAAATGTTGCCGGGGGGGCTGGGTGAGGACTCACCACCTGCCCTGTGCTCTGCCTCTCCTGCAGTTCTGCTGACGGTGCTGCTGATGGGGCTGGAGGGAACGTGGTGCGAGATGAGATGCTGTGGTGGCCATCACATGTGGGGAGAAGGGTGACAGGGTGGCACCAGTCCCTACACCCTGGCTCCCTGATTCCTTGCACTGGGCTCCCTCAAACATCCCAGGCAGCCAGGCTCCAGCAAAGTCTGTTTTGCTCGAGAAGGTCCCAGTGAATTCAATGGTTCCTCCCTGTAAATCCCTGCCCTTTGCTTGGGTTGAGCTGGGATCCCACTGGGAACAGGCTCATCCCTGGATAGAGAGACTGGTATGACCTGGACAGTGTGCCCTTCCCTGTGGGAAACCTGGACTTGGATGATTTGGGGGCAGGAGGAATGTCATCCCATGGATGTGGGGCTGTGCCCAGGGTTGGAGATGGGAGTGGGTCAGGTTTTAACCCAAACACCTTCTTCCTCACCTGAACACTCAGAGGGAGGGCATGGAGGGGACAGGGTGGTTGCAGGGTGTCTGGATGCTCTTGGGATGCCACTGTGTCCCTCTATACTGAAACACAAGGACAATCCATCCTGGCTTGAGGGCACTGTGTCCCAGGGAAGAAGGAGGGATGGTGGGGAGAGGAGTGAGGAAAAACCCTCCAGCCAAAACAATAAAGGTGTAACTGTCTCTGAGGCACAGACTGTTTTGTGAGGGGGTCCAGCACCTCTGCCTCAGTTTGTACCCCCCCAGCTCGAGCCTTGTGGTCCTCTGAGAGCTCCCACCCAGCTCCAACACACACCCTGCATCCACCAGCCCCCAGCTTGGGATGTAACTATGGCTTGATGCTCATCCATCACCTGCCTGGTGATTAAAAACCTTTAATTATGGCTGGAGCAGCTCCCTGGCTGGGTCTGGATGCTGTGGGCTGTCCCACAGCAGGGCAGAACCTCCACTGACAGCCAGGAGGGTTTTCCAGGGAAAGGGCATCAGAGACCAGCTGGGACTCGTCCCTTTGGCTATGGGAAGTTTGGGACAGAGCCTCGTGGCACCGAGCCCGTCCCTTGTCACCACCAGCCTCTTCCAGTGGCAGTGAGATGTGACAGGGACACAGGAAGGTCACAGTGACCACAGGTGGCCAAGGGTGAGGAGGAGGAGGGTGCTGCTCCCAAGCCTGTGTGAGCTCACATGCAGGAGGACGGTGGAACTGCTAATTAACCCATCATTAATGTTCTAATCTTGGGCTGAGGTGTGAATTTTTCCCCAGGCAGAGTCCAGGGCTGTTTGCACCCAGAACTGGGTGCTAAACCCTCCGTGTTTGGGGGTCCAGGCCACCTCTGAGCCCCCCCAGAGAGCTCTCTGGGCTGCAGTGCTCGTTAGCACGCCGAAGTCATTAATAAGCCTCCAAGGCAATTATTTACGCTTGCAGAGTGCGTGTGGCTGCAATTAAGGAGTATAGTGGGTCGTGGGGGATGAATAAAACATCAGTGTGACCTTGAGCTGGGGAGGGGGAGCTCAGGAGGGGCAGTTCCAGGGCTCCTGGCTGTCCCCAGGGTGTCACAGGGCGTGTTTGGGTGGGACAAGGCTGAAACAGGGGGATTTGGACCTGGATTTTTTGGAGTCCAGTCCAATAAAGGCATTTGAGCAATACCAGAGGGAGCCTGGCCCCAAACACGTTACTGTGGAGCTCTTGGCACCCCTCTGTGTCCTTCTGTCCCTAGGGAAATGTCACCCTGTGGCCCCTCCCCAGGTCCCCTGGGAAATCCCAGAGGAGGAAAGGGAGCAGGGAAGGCAAACTGGAGAGCAGGGCACTGCCACCCAGGCAAGGGTGCCCCAGCTCTCAGGGAGGGCTTTCCCACCTGCCTGAAGCTGGGGGAATTCTTGGTCCTGAGGGATTCTCTGGCTTCGGAGGGGGGAGGATGCAGGATGTGTCCCCCTGTGGCACAACAGGAGGGTGGCACTGGAACAAGGGGCATTGAGGGGCTCTCTGGCATACTGCTGTTTCCAGGGGTTGAAACAGGCTCTGGGTGGCTCTTTGGGGACAGTTCCCAGCACTGAACCTCTGACCCACTCCTTGAGGAGGCCACAAACGTGTGTGTGTGTGTGTGTGTGTGTGTGTGTGTGTGTGTGTGTGTGTGTTACAAAACCCCAATTCCCAAATTTCCAGCCCCCAAACTGGGATGACTGAGCCCCCCCAGGAGATCCTGCCGTCCCTCCCCAACCCTCAGCCCCCTCCTCAACCCTCAGCCCCGTAGGTGCTTCGTCTCGGGAGTTTCCCCTTCTCTCCACGCCGGTGACTGTCCCCTCCTCCCCTCCACACCCCCCAGCCTGGCAGGGAAGACGAGGAGGGAGGATCCCTGGCAGCGCTCAGCTGGGAGCTCTCTTGAACTTTGGGGAATTGGGCACTTCAGTTCTCCTTTCTCATCAGCGCTGGAGAGGTGTAGCCACGGCTGCAGCAGCTAATGCTGGTCCCCCCCTCCTCCTGCACAGCCCTGCAGGCAGGAGGCTCAGACAAGAGCCCTCAGGAGCTCGGGGGCTCTGTCACAGCCCTGGCCCCACCCGGGGCTGGTCGTGACTGTGCAATGATGGAGAGGCTCCTACAGTCCCTGCCAGGGGTTGATTTGCCCCTCTGGAGCCTCCAGGTTTGGATGCTCCAAAGCTTCAGCGGAAGCTGGTGCCTCTCCCTGCCTGTCCCTGCATGTATCATAGCATCAGTTTGGTTGGAAAAGGCGTCCAAGACCATCGAGTCCAGCTGTTCCCTCCCTTGGCACTGCCAAACCCACCACTAACCACGTCCTCAAGTGTCACATCCACAGGTCTTTTCATTCCCTCTAGGAATGATGACTCAAATGAGGCTCTCCATCCTCCATCTGATGGAGGTTTTGTATTCAACCACCAACCTGCAGCACTTCAAACAACCCCACGGTGTGTCCCCCACGAGGGGACAGCCACCACCGGTGCCACCAGACCACATCCCTTCCCCGTGGGCTGCCCCGAGCCACCCCAGGGACACTCTGTCCCACAGAGTCCAGCACATGGTCACCTCAGTGTCCGTGTTTTGCTTTGCAATCCCAGCTTGCCCAGGGGTCAGCCCCCCGTGCTCCAGCCCCCCGGCTCGCCCGCAGAGCGGGGGCTTCGCCGCTGCCCTTCTCCCCCGCATTTTTCCAGCCTTGACAAAAAAATCAGCACTTCGCTGCTCAGTGGTTTCCTTGGCAACCCCATTTCCCCATCCTCTCGCTTTGTGCGTCTGTAACCCCCCCTGGCCCCGGTCACTGGCCCCCAGAGCACAGTGACAGGTCCCTGTCCATGGGGATGGAGCAGGAGGTGGTGGGTCCCGATCCTGGGGGGACCCTCAGCCAGGGCTTCCCAAGAACCTGGGCTTCTTGGAAAGGGAATGGAGTGGCTGGTGGTGGTTTGTGTCTGAACTGGACTGAATTAAAGCTGTTTTGGAGCTGGCCTTTACGCCTCTGTGTGGGGTAAAAACTAAAACCCAGCAGCAGCACGGGCTGCCCAGAGTGGGAATGGCTTCCCACTGACAAAGAGTGAGTTTGGATTAGATGGGAATAAATTCCTCCCTGTGAGGGTGGGGAGGCCCTGGCACAGGTTGCCCAGAGAAGCTGTGGCTGCCCCATCCCTGGAAGTGTCCAAGGCCAGGTTGGACAGGGCTTGGAGCAACCTGGGCTAGTGGAAGGTGTCCCTGCCCGTGGTAGGGTGGGGGTGGAATGACACAATCAAGGTGCCTCCCCAACCCAAACCATCCCGTGATTCCACGACTGGCAACCTCTGCCACAAACGGAGCGGGTTCCCGTGCCCATTCCCATGTTTGCTTCCAATCAATAGGTAATGATCCCTCAGGCACAGACCTCAAGCCCACATGCAATATTTACGTGCTGACAGCCGCCGGCTCCCGGCACGACTCGCTCTGCTGTTGGCAGCAGACAGGATTCCGATCCCCTGGGAAAACCTCCGGCGCGGATCCCATCGCTCCCGCCCCCGCGCCGGGGCTGCTCCCGCGGGTCGTGTCCCTGGAGCCGCCCTTGGCATGGTGGGCACAGGGGAAGGGGCCAGCCCTGCTCAGGAATCGGGCTGGTTTTCCTTTAAAAAGCGGGAAAACGCAGCACCGGGGTGGTTTAGGGAGGGCAGGATTGACGCTGAGGGTGCTGAGTGCGGTTGGGGGAGCCCAGAAAACTCCCTGTGCCTTGGTGAGCTGGGAAAAGCTCCTGCTCTACCCCCAGTGCAGGGACTCCGACAGCTATTCCCAAATCCCAAAGGGGTGGTCAGTGCCCCCAAAGGGGTGGTCAGTGCCCCCAAAGCCGAACAGACCCCGTACCAGCCTGGGACTTGATGCTGAGCGAAAACAAGAGCTATGGAGACCCTAAATATTTTAGGGAGACCACAGCTGGTGCATCCACTTTGAGCCGTGGCTCAGCCAGAGCTTTCCAAGGTCTGGGCTTTTTATTCAGCTTTTTGTTTTAATTAAATCCTTAAAATCTGGTTTTCCTGAGTTGCCTCCAGGGGAGGGGTAGGGGAGGATGAGGTGTGCAGGGATTTGGGGGTGGATTCCATGGGGATGGATCCCATGTCTGTCAAAGGATGTGGAGGTGTGTGATGGTCCCTAAACACCTGGAGGAGCCGGGCAGGACACGCCAGGCACTGAATGTCACCCAAACAGCACTAAAATAGGGGGGAAAAAATTGCTGAGCCTCTCAGTGCTGGCTCCAGCTCCAGGCTGGGATACAAACAGAATAATTTCCTTTCTCCTCCATTGTTCTGCCTTGATGTGAGTGAATCAGCTGCTTTGGAGCTGCTCTGAAAAAATTAATGATTGCCCAAGCCAGCCCCACCATCCAGCCTGGATCTCCAGGCGAGCCAAAATACTCAGAGCAAAGCCATGGATTTGAGCTGACTGGGTATTTGGTTTGGGGTGTTTTTCCTGGGAAAAAAAAAAAAAAGGGGGAGAAATCAGTTTTCACCTGCAGTGTTTGCAATTCATTGGGGGGAAATGATTCATGGAGGTGTAGGGCTGTGATTCTGCAGCCCAGGCTTTGTGATGATTGAAAGCATCAAAAGACCCCAAACAGGACCCACATTTTTGCTTCTGAAGTGGAATGTGTTTCATGGAAAATTACAGAATATACTTTTCCTAGAGAAAAACCCTGTGCCCTTTTGTTTCCTGGCTAGAAAGGTTTGCTGAGTCTGCAGAGCACTTTGATCTCAGCCTTCCTAAAATCATGGTGCTTGGCACAGACCTTTTTTTTCCCCCTCCTTTAGCTGGAGAGGCAGAGAACTGAGCAAAGATCCCCCACTGAAAGCAAAAAATAAAATTTTTCCCCGCTTTCAGCTGGAATCCTACACGCTCTTCCCTCTCACAGCCAGGATGGAGGAGATACATGGGGAAAACCCTCCCAAAAATGCCATAAAACTCCCCCCAGGTCCCCCAAAACCACACGAATTCCTACCCCTGCGCTTCCCACATCAGTAAGTCGACCTAAATATTAGAGAGGGAAAAAAAAAAACCACGTTGGCTTTTTCGCCTGACACTTATTTTTTCTCCCTGCCAGGAGCTCTCGGGCACTCGGCAATTAGGAGCTGCAGATTAATCTTGAGTGATATAATGAAGTGCTGGGCGGCTGGAGGACAGGGCTGCTGAGCAGGGGGGGTGTTTGCTCTCCAGATTAACATGGTTTAAGCCAGGTTTAGTGCAGACAGAGCACTCAGGGTGGTGGGGGGCTGCGGGGCTCAGTGGGATATTCGGGCTCATCCCCATCCCCGGCTGCTCTGCATCCAAACACGTGGAGCGGGCGGGGTTCGTGCTGCAGGATGAAAACGATCTTTGCACATTTTCTAACCCTGAGCTGCTTGTAACGTCACCAAAGTGTCTTTCCACCTGCTTTGCACCGTCCCAGCATCTCCCAGCCCCTGGTCAATTATTTTCCTGAGGAAAAATGGCCCAGGGGGGCAGGTTGGAGCTGTCCCGAGATCTGCCTCCCCCCAGCCACATCTGTGCCTCCTTCATGGAATCACGGAATGGTTTGGGCTGGAAGGGACATTAAAGCCCATCCCATTCCAGCTCCTGCCATGGGCAGGGACACCTCCCACTAGCCCAGGTTGCTCCAAGCCCTGCCCAACCTGGCCTTGGACACTTCCAGGGATCCAGGGGCAGCCACAGCTTCTCTGGACAATTGTACTAGGGCCTCCTCACCCTCACAGGGAAGAATTTCTTCCCAATATCCCATTTAACCCTGCCCTCTGACAGTGTGAAGCCATTCCCTGTGTCTTGTCACTCCAGTCCCTTGTAATTAGTCTCTCTCCATCTTTCTTGTCAGCTCCCTTCAGGTACTGGAAGGCCACAATTAGGTCACCCCAAAGCCTCTTTTCCAGGCTGAACAATCCCAATTCTCTCAGCTCTTCTCCTTTTCTCCGAGTTCCCCACAAGCCCGAGAGCCGAGAGCAGCTGGCACAGGGGGCCACATTCTTCCTTGTCTTTCCAAAATGAGAATATAAATAGCCTTGTCCTGTAAGGAAGCCATTACCCAGGAGCTGTGCCACCAGCGCCGGCCGCTCGCAGCAAACTCATTTCCCCACAGCAGCCAATTTATTCCCGACTCTGACAGGGTCAGACACCGTCAGGGAAGCAAATGCTAATTAATAGCACTGTGCAAAGCAGCCCGTCCGGGCACGGCGTGTAATTAGTGAGCAAACTGCTCCCACCACAGCGCCGGGGATGTGGGGAAAGGGGTGAGGGAGCAGCTCCTGCGAGGGACCCGCTGCAGCTCCCAGTTATAACTCAGGGTGAGGGCACTAATTGTGCTGGGGAGGTGTGTGTCACGCTGCTGTCAGCGAGACTGTGACACTCCAAATGTCTCCCTGCATCCCTTCGATCCCTGCATCGCCCTCCCTGTCCCGGTAGCCGACCCTGTCCCTGCTGCCCCCTCCGCCGAGGGTTCGTGCTCCCTCGTTGCCCGGTCGCTTTGCAGGTGAACGTGACATTTCCTCGGGCCAGGAGAGCTGCTCAGGAATATAAAAACTCCTGGTGATGGGGGATGCAGAGCCCAGGGAGGAATCATGTGCTAATGCCCTTACATTGCTGCCGTGGTGAGTCATCCAGGCCCTCCGAGGATCCCCGGCTGCGCTTGGATACCGAGAAGGTGGAAGCGCAAGGCGGGAGGAAAAATTGCTTTGCTCGGAAGATATCTTGGTTACAGCAAGGAATAAAAATTGTCCCCCTGGCACCCACCCCCATCCCACAGCTATGGGGAGGAGGGTGGGCAAGGAGGGGCTCATTTAGTGGAGAAATGGGAACACTCAGCCCGGGAACATTCGAGTCAATAACAGAGCACAGTTATTAGTGGTTTTCTTCCTCCTGCCTGGAGGAGGATGGGCCTTTCCATCAGGCTGGAAAATCCATCCCGGGGTTGGGAATCAGGTTGGAGCATCACCTTGAAGGTGGTTATGGGCAGGCACTGCTTCCCTTCATCCACAGCAGCCACATCCATATGGATATGTGTGTGTTGCTGCTTCCATAGGGACAGCAGGGTCTCCAGTTCCCAGGGACCACAGCCAACCCTGACCAAACTTTGCATCTTCCTAGCCGAGAAGAATGAGTTAAAAACCCCAAAAAATAAAAAATATCCTCTAAATCAACAGCATTTTAGTTAAGCCAACACCTCCCTGTGCCAGGGCTGCTCCTGGCGTGGCTCTGCCTCCACCAAACCGGGCAGCAGAAAGGGATTTACACATCAAACATCCTCTTCCCCAAACGGCTGCAGCCAAAGCCTTGGGAGAGGGGAAAAAACCCCCCTCTCTTTCCAGCTGTTTTCCTCTCCCTGTAAATAAACATCTCTGGGCAGAGCATTTCCCTCAGCCTCAGGCTTTGGTTGGACATCAGTCATGTAATATTGCTCTTTTAAACCCTTGTGTTTGGCTCTCAGCTGCTTAGCCCGGCTCGAAGCAGGATGCTGGCACTTTGTGTTTAGAAAATATTTATCTATATTTAGATAGGGAGACAGATAGCTGTGGAAGAAGAGCTGTTCCAGTCATTAAACCACTGCTTTCAATTTTTCCTTATTACTATTCTTCGTTTAACCACGGGCCGGGCTGGCCAAGTGCTCCCCAGGGACAGACCAGCTGAGCCCGGCAGGTTTGCAGCTCTGAAAGGGGGGTCTCCAGAAAAAAACAAGTTAAAATTATAATCAGAGAGGAAATCTTCCCTGAAAATGTCTTCCCAAGGCGGAGGCACTCAGGAAGAGGACGGGGATGCGGCTGGAGTCTGTCCCTGGCTTCGTGCTGGGCTGGGAAGGCTTCAGGGAGGAAGAGTGGGAGCAGGTGGGAGGAAGATCCAGCATGTTTGTGAGATGCAGGGGGGTGAAGGGAGGGGGGGTTTGTGCCTTTCAGGAGAAGAAAGAAAAGAAGGAGAGAAATCACCTTCTCTGATCAGCTGTCTGAGGTTCTGCAGGATGGAGAGGCTGGAGGAGGGGGAGCTGCCTTTGAAGCTGGGAGAGGCACAAACAGGCGATGGCTGAGTGCAGCAGCCTTCACTGGCACTGCTCCTCTTCCTCCAGCTCCTTCCTGCTCCCTGCCCTCTGCCCAGACTGGCAGCCCACCCTTGGGATGGCCAAAACACCCTTTTAGGGGTGCCCAACATCCTGCTGGGTTCTCACCGTTGCTCACGCACCAGGCTCTCCCAGAGCCAGGGATTTTCTCCAAGACCCAGCACTGGTGGGGTTCAACTCCTTTCCCTCACTTTTCCCTGGACATCCCTCTGGTCTCCCAGTGCCGATTGATGGGCAGGGAACACCAGCAGCAGCTCTGCCCCTCAGCTCGGCGTCGGTCCCGGCAGCGGCGAGGGAAGCAGGTGGCAGTCTTGGAAAAACCCGGCACTGGGCAGCCACCATCTGTGTCCCTGTGGGTGGAGGAGGTGCTGCCCTCCCCGGGTGCTCTCCTGAGGCCACCAGGGCCAGCCAAGACAGATGGGAGCAGGCACCTGATGGTATCAGGCTGGGAACTGAAGCAAAGCAAAATCCCCAGCGCTGGCAAAGGGGTGGGGGAGGAACCTGCAGAGACAGCTGTGGCAGGAATGGCATCACCAGGAATGTTCATCCCCAATCAACAAGGGATGCTGTTGGCTCTTCTCCTGGAGATCCAGCTTGGACAAGCCAGGGATGAGCTGGAAAGCGGGTGGTTGGTGACCAGAGATCTTTGTTTGGGCTCTGGCCAAGCCTGTGTCCAGTCTGGCTCTGGCTGATTCCAGCTCCTGAGCCCTTCAGAGCTTGGTTGAAGAAGCAAGGAAAAATCCTGAGCTTTGCTGAGCTTTTTGGGGTGAGTCCTGCCCCAGCACTGAGCCATCCCTCACCCCTGTGGCATCCAGGGGCAAAGCCATGCAGGTGAGGGATGTTGTGGATGGACTCCCTGCACAAGTCCAGCCCTCAGGATCTGCTGAGCATCCTCAAAGCTTCCCAGGATTCTGCCACAAACCTGAACATCTCTTCAGGACCTGCTCCTGAGAGCCCACAGTGATGGGGACACTCTGCCCCATGGCCAGGCAGTCACCCTGCCCAGCCCTGGCACTGGCTCTGAGATAACTGGGAAAAGATCCTTAATCACACCCTGTAACCCCCCCTGCTCAATCCCTTGCCATTGCCTCCCTGACCTCCACATCTTGGCTCCTGGCAGGGACTGACTGGCATGAAAACAAAGAGCTGGTGGGAGCTGATGCTCTTTCTGCATCTCCAAACCACCCAGCTCTTCATCCTTCAGCCCCAAACCAAACCTTAGCCAACCCCTCCTGCACTTTTCCACCAGGTTTCCACTGAAAAGAGGTTTCCTGTCTGCTCCCAACCCCAAACCAACTCACCCCACAGACTTTTGCAGGAGCATGAACTGGTGGAGGGAAGAGCTGGGCTCTGTGTCCAGAGCAAGAGGCACCAAAGCTGCGCTCTGGGATTTGGCACAGTTAAGAGAGCAGCAGGATTGCAGCTGGGATAGTGCTGACCTGGATTCCCAACATCAAAGACAATACCAGCTTCCTCCCCAGCATCCCTGGAGCCCTCAGAGGAGGTGAATCAACGGGCTGAACGCCCACGTGTCCATCCCATCCCTGGCACTGGCACCCAGGATGGTGGGTGCTGCCAGGAGTGTCCCCCCTGTGCTGCAGCACAGAGCTAAAAATCTGCAGAAAATCTAAATACTGAGAAAGAAAACTGCCTCCTCCATGATCAGGGTGGTCAAAGGTGGCCCAGGGGGTCTAAGCCACATCTGGCCTGGGTCTAACCCCCATCCTGCTGGTACAGGAACAGGCACTGGCAAATCTCCTGACAGATTTGTGGAGGTGGACAAATGGATCTTATCCCTTAGGAAACCTGGCCCTAACAGTCCTCCTTGTGCCTTGCTAGTTCTGCATGTGTGTCCTTGTCCCTCCAGCATGTCATGACCAGCCCTGGGCACCAGGACACACAGTCCCCA
>NW_020884940.1:3186147-3187788 GCF_003945725.1 Corapipo altera | reverse complement strand
GTCGTGACCAGCCCCAGGCACCAGGACACACAGTCCCCATGTCGTGACCAGCCCCAGGCACCAGGACACACAGTCCCCATGCCCCAATCTCAAGGGACCTCCTCCCTCCCGGGAAAGCCCATCCCCAGCCCAGGGGTCACACTGACACCAGTTCTCTTCACCAGCAGCAAAAAAAAGCTTTATTTTTCCTGCCGGGCTCCGTCTGGGAGCAGCATCCCAGCCTGGATTCCCCCTCCCCACGCTGGTTCGTTTATGAGATGACTCACAAGTTGTTGATGCTCCCGACGCGCATCGGATGGAAGCAGCGCTGCCACCTCCGAGCGCCAGCCGGGGAGGAGGGGGGGGCACAACCCGGGCTCCCGGCGCCCCGAAATCCAGGGAGACGCTGCCAGTTCCCAATCACTGCTCCATTGTCAGCCAACGGCAGCACAGAGGGGGGCGGTGGGGTGGTGAAAATACCTAAATAAGCAACAATCAGGGAAAACAAAGGCCCTCCTGCGGGGATGCAGTCCCGCGGGGATGGGGTGTGATGCCGGAGCGGCTCGGTGCCCACGGGGCATTTGCTGTCCCCATCCCTGCCGCTTTTATGGGGCCGGGCACGAGCCTGGGTGAAGGAAAAGGGTTCGGTAGCCCCCTCCAATAAAATAATGACTTTGGAGGCATTTTTCAAGGAAAAAGGATGAACCAGCTGATGCACCCGCCCTGTGCTTGGAAGGACCCTCGGGGCCCTGCGTGGGAGCAGAAGGCTCAGGGCAGGCTGGCACTGTCACCAGCCCGAGCCTAGCAAGGGGACAGTCGCCCTCATGTCCCAGGAACATCTCAGGAATACTGATGGCATCACCCTCGGGACACCACCGACCTCCAGGAGAGGGGTTGTTGACTGTAAGGTGCTGAGCAGTTTTCCCATCCAACCTCCAGACCCGACTCCGACTCCGGGTAGCCCGGTGTGCAAATCTTACCCTCGGACACAGCCCCTCCACACCAAATGCCGAGGAAACAATGCTGCAAACCCCTCTGCCCCCCTCCCCCCTCCCATGCAGCCGCGCAGAATGGGGAGGCAGAGAAGAATCTCATCTAATTTTAACTCCCCTGACGGACGGGCTTTGTTCTTTCCAGCAGCTGCCCCGCAAGGTATGAAAACATTCAGATATGTTGACGTGGGAAAACAAAACACACAAATCAGCCCATTTTCCTCTTCAAGGCCGATTTATCTGGAGCTGTCAGTGGCGGGAGGGGAAGTGATGAGCCCTGGGGAGATGGGGGAGCAGCCTGGACTTGCAGCTCGGTGGGTACCGGTGCGGTTGGGATGCTCGTGGAGCATCTGGTCCGTTCTCTCCAAAGCCCCAAAACATCTCAGATCTACAGAAAACAGAACGACATTTTCTGCTGCAATTCCCCAAGGTGTGGTGCCGCACATGCCCCAGCTCATCCTCCAAAATGAGAGGAGCTGGGTGCCGATGGAGCCCCCCCCGAAATGTGGTTCACCACAAGATGGGCTCCATCCTGGTGCCTCCACCGTGCTGACAACTTGGGTTTCTGAGTTGGGATGGGGGGATCAGACCCCAGAGAAGGGTTTCTGAGTTGGGATGGGAGGATCAGACCCTGGAGAAGGGTTTCTGAGTTGGGATGGGGGGAATCAGA